>NW_028270154.1:8415000-8733000 GCF_037043375.1 Chiloscyllium plagiosum | reverse complement strand
AGTATCTGCAGCTCTTTTGGTTTTTATGTGGCTGTTTATCACTGTTTGAAACTAGGTTCTTCACAAATTTTTTCACAACATCTGTCTCGTGCTTTCAGTTTTTTTTTGTACATATGTGTGGGGTATGGTAGCAGCAAGCACAGTGGCTCAGTAGTTAGCACTGCTGCCTCACCGAACCAGAAATGTGGGTTCAATTCCAGCCTCGGGTGACTGTCTGCGTGGAGTTTGCATGTTCACCCTATATTTGTGCAGGTTTCCTCCCACCGTCCAAAGATGTGCAGGTTAGGTGGATTGGCCATGCTAAATTGCCCATAGTGTGTAGGCTGAATGGATTGGCTATGGGAAATGCAGGGATAGGGGGTGGGTTTGGATGGAGTGCTCTTCAGAGGGTTGGTGTGTACTTGATGCGCTGAATCACCTGATTTCATGAAAATCTATCGCTACTTTGGAATCTATATCTACGATTATTTGAAGATTCTAAAATCTACTTTTATTATAGATTGACTAATTTAAGATTCACTACTTAAATATAGAACTCTTACGTGAAATGTTCATATCTTCAAGTAACAGCTACCGTGTGTCCTTGATAATTATTTACCTGTCAGGCAGGGAGGAAGTGGTCGAGCGAGGGAACCATGGTTTATCAAAGAAGTTGAATCTCTTGTCAATAGGAAGAAGAAGGCTTATGTTAGGATGAGATGTGAATGCTCAGTTAGGGCGCTTGAGTTAACCAAGTTAACCAGGAAAGATCTAAAGAGAGGGCTAAGAAGACCCAGGAGGGAACATGAGAAGTTGTTGGCAGATAGGATCAAGGAAAACCCGAAAATTTTCTATAGGTACATCAGGAATAAAAGAATGACTGCAGTAAGATTAGGACCAATCAAGGACAGTAGTGGGAAGTTGTGCGTGGAGTCCGAGAAGATAGGAGAAGCGCCAAATGAGTATTTTTCATCAGTATTCACATTGGAAAAAGACAATGTTGTCAAGAATACTGAGATACTGGCTACCAGACTAGACAGGATTGAGGTTCACAAGAAGGAGATTAAGCAATTCTAGAAAGTGTGAAAATAGATAAATCCCTTGGGCCGAATAGGATTATCCTAGGGTTCTCCGGGAAGCCAGGGAGGAAATTGCAGAGCCTTTAGCTTTGATCTTTATGTCAGGAATAGTGCCAGAAGACTGGAGGATAGTTGTCCCCTTAGTCAAGAAGTGGGGGAGAGACAACCCTGGTAATTATAGACCAGTGAGCCTTACTTCGGTTGTGGGCAAAGTGTTGGAAAAAGTTAAAAGAGATGGGATTTATGATCATCTCAACAGGAATAAGTTGATTAAGGATAGTCAATATGGTTTTGTGAAGGGTAGATCGTGCCTCACAAACTTTCTTGAGTTCTTTGAGAAGGTGACCAAACAGGTGGATGAGGGTAAAGCGGTTGATGTGGTGTATATGGATTTCAGTAACGTGTTTGATAAGGTTCCCCAAGGTAAGCTGTCACACAAAATATGGAGGCATGGGACTGAGGGTGATTTAGGATCAGAAATTGGCTAGCTGAAAGAAGACAGAGGGTGATGGTAGATGGAAAATATTCACCCTGTTGCTATCGGTGCACCGAAGGATCTGTTTTGGAAATACTGCTGTTTGTCATTTTTATAAATGACCAGGATGAGGACATAGAAGGATGGCTTAGTAAATGCATGGATGACACTAAGGTTGGTGGAATTGTGAATAGTGCAAAAAGGATGTTGCAGTTTACAGAGGGACATAGATAAGCTGTAGAGCTGGGCTGAGAGGTGGCAAATGGAGTTTAATGCGGAAAAAGTGTGAGGTGATTCACTTTGGAAGGAGCAACAGGAATGAAGAGTACTGGGCAAATGATAAGATTCTTGGTAGTGGAGATAAGCAGAAAGATCCCGGTGTCCATGTACATAGATCCCTGAAAGTTGCCACTCAGTTTGATAGGGTTATCAGGAAGGCAAATGATGTGTTAGCTTTTATTGGTAGAGGGATCTAGTTTCGGAGCCATGAGGTCATGCTTCAGCTGTACAAAACTCTGGTGCAGCCGCGGTTGGTGTATTGCATACATTCTGGTCACTGCATTATAGGAAGGATGTGGAAGCATTGAAAAGGGCTCAGAGGAGATTAACTAGGATGTTGCCTTGTTTGGAGGTAAGGTCTGATGAGGAAAGGCTGAGGGACTTGAGGCTGTTTTCATTAGAGAGAAGAAGGTTGAGAGATGATTGAACTGAGACCTATTAGATAATCAGAGGTTTAGATAGGGTGGACAGTGAGAGCCCTTTTCCTCAGATGGCGATGGCTAGCATGAGGGGTCATAGCTTTAAATTGAGAGGTGATTGATATAGGACAAATGTCAGAGATAGTTTCTTTACTCAGAGAGTAGTAGGGATGTGGAACACCCTGCCTGCAACAGTAGTAGACACACCAAGCTTAGGGGCTTTTAAATGGTCATTGGATAAGCAGGTGGATGAAAATAGAATACTGTAGGTTCGATGAGCTTCAGATTGGTTTCACAGGTCGGCACAACATCGACAGCCGAAGGACCTGTACTGTGCTGTAATGTTTTATGTTCTATCTGTGCCTCCTACATAAACAACTGCATCTACATGTTAAACATATCTTGGGCCTACAGACCTACCACTGTTCTAACTTATGCAGACTATATGAGGCAAACATTTTTCCCAAGCTCTCTAACTACCGCCAATCATGTTCTGCTGGTTTTAGCCACGGGCAGTCATTAGCCATTTTGTGCTGCTCAGTCATAGGCAGTCCTAACAATTTTACTCATGCCCTTAAATCTGTAGGAGCAAATGACTGCAGCTGCTGGAATCTGTACTGAAAACAGATGAAAACTGAAAACTCTGATGAAGAGTCATCTACCTCAAAATATTAACTTGCTTTCTCCCCTTACATCTGTACCTTCTTACAACTGATCACTGCTCACTGTCACTCTGCACAGATTCTTTCTATTTAATCAGAAGCATCCATGATTTGGAACACCTCCATCAACTCCCCTCCAACCAACCACTATTATAAGAACAACTCCAATTTCTCCAGCCCCTCCACTCAACAGAAGTTTATTGTCCTATGAGCATTCTTGTGAATGTCATCTCTACCCTCAAAAAGATCTGAACATCCTTCCTTAGACATATGGCCTAGAAATGAACACAGTACTGAAGGTGATGCCAAAGCAGTGATTTATAAAAGGTTTAATCCCTTGTTTAATTTTATTCTATAACTTTAATAAAAAGCAATTGATGGTAAGCAGCAGGTGTGACATAGATTTAGTGTATACTTTTTTTTACTTATCGAGATTGAGCGTGAAATCAGGAGAGACTACTGGGAAACAAAATCTCTTTTCATTATTGTCATGACTGTAAGGATGCTGCAATAAAAAGAACTTGGACAACCTGAACGTATTTCTCAACCAGCATGAGTCGACAACTCAAAACACGATGACATGATTGGAGATTGGCATTGAGCCACACTGGGGTAAAATAATTCTCTACTCGCTTTGTGCAATGACATGGTAAATGAATTCATGAACTACTCTGCTTGGTATCTCCTGTGAGATCATAAATGTGTTCCTTTTAAATGTGTTTTCCAGAAACACCCAACAGAGGAAGCCTTCATGGATGCATCTCTGATGTTGCTGCATGCAGTGATGACACAGGATCTGAAGAAAAATAAAGTTGCATTTATATGTTTTATGCCATTGCTGGACAGAATAGAGGGCTCATTAATTTGCATCTAATTCATTACATATACATTGAGCTTGGTGCCAAGCACTCACAGTACTTCTATTAACACAACAAATGTTTTTTGAAGTCCAAAAGAAATGGAGTTCTGACGGTAAGATTACAGATGTGATATGAACGGCTCCCTGTGAAATATTACACCTAAGCTAACATTTGTAAAGCTTCAGTGAATGGTTTAATAGAGTGGGCTTCAAGCTCTGTCTAATATTATTTATATTATAATATTCAGTGGTCAATGTTCTGGGTTTTTTTAAGTAATGAGATATAAAGTCAATTTAAGTTATTTTACAAGGAAAGCAAACTGGAAAGTCCAAGGAACTTTTTTTTTCAATTTATTCCTGGAAGGTAGACGTTGTCGATATTTTACTGTCCACCCCTAGTTACCCAGGACTGAGTGGTTTAGTTAATTCAGTGTGTGTCCACAGTGGAATTCGAGTCACTTAGAGATTGATGTCATAAGACATTGTTACTTTTCTTAAAAGGTACCTTGATGATGCAGTTGGATTTTAACTAACAATCCAACAACATCATGGTCAGTATTAATTATGCTGTTTTTAAACAAAAGACTTATAAATTTCACTTTCTTTCATAAACTGGAATTTGAGCTAGCAATCTGGTTCAATAATATTCTCTATCATACCGCTCTGCTCAAACACTCTGTGCTGGGACAATCCCCTGGGAGGATATCACGGTAAACGTTGATTCTGCCTGGAGTAATTTGAGGTAGAGGATAGGTAAAACCATCCGTAGATTTGGTGTTCACTGCTGAGCTGGTACTGAGCGAGCTTTGCCAGTTGTTCACAATGGTTAGCAACCGTTTGGAAAATCTGTTGCTTGTTCCCAAGGGAACGATGACCATAAACTACCCCGTGAAACTGTAAACACCAGCCATTGTTCGAACAGATGCCGGACGCTCATCTGATGAGCGCTTCAGTCTCGCTCATTGACAAACGAAGAAACCATCATACCGAGGTCGGGTGGCTGAGATAACTGACAGAAGAATTAATTGATTGCAAAAGGCACGGCCAACAAAGTTCTCTGTAAACGATTGAACTCCACTGGCTTCACGATTGTAAAACGAATAAATAAATTCACAATCTTACCCGAAATAGATTGTCCTTTTCCTCAAAAGCTCAACAAAACTCACTCAGATGTGGTTGAAATCGCTTGTTTTTCCCAAGCCTATATTCTCCTGAATGTGAAAAATAATTGATCAAACGCGAAGTTTGGGCAAGTTTGAACTAACAATAAGAATAGCACAGACCAGAAAGAATTGCGGTGCACTTCAAACACATTCTGGATTTCAGGTCACGCGAGTATTTTTTTTAGAAAACAGTCCAGTGAAAAGCAATATGCTCAGGTGTATGAATCTTGTTAAAAAAACACAGAAAAAAAAGAAAACATCCAGACAAGGACTTGAAAGCCAGACGCCGTTATCATCAGAACTGGCATTCGACTAAATCGAACTGTAACGTAAATAAATACTCATGGGTGTCACTGATGTAACCTAGGAAACGTGACAACCAATTCTCGCAAAGTAAGTTCCCCCAAACAGCCTTGTGGTAAACTGAGAAGATTTGTTTTCTTCCCTGATACATTTGGCTCGGCAGTGAAGAGGGATTTGTAAGGTGCCAACTTCAACAACAGCCGCTTGACTGCAACCCTGTTGAAGATTTAATCGTCGACAAGGGGAAACAAATAAGGATTACATAATCATCTCTCGCCTTTCGTTCGAAAACGAAAACACTCTACATTATTCTGTCGCCTCGTTTGTAAAACTGTAAGTATATCAGCCACAGAACTTTGCTGCTAATGTATCCCGATGTCAGCCATTGGACTTGGGAAACTTGGGTCACTCAGTGCCGCATTGTTTACCTGATAACGGACTGAACGAGGACACTTCCCCTCAGATTTATTTTCTTATTTGAGGAGTTTGGTGTGCTCCAACTGGCTGCAACGTTGTCTAGGTTACAACAATGATTACTTGTAAAATGTCCTTCATTGGCTATCCAGCAATGCAAAAATATTCTGAAGTCAGGAAGTCGTAACATAAATGCAGAAGTCCCAGGTTAGTTGCCTAAACTACCCAATGTCCATTTCTAAAGCATTGTTTTTCCTGTTTAAAATTATTGTCTGTATATTTATCATAAGCTAGAAGTACAGTCAACAATAACAACGTGCATCTTTATAGCAATAAAACACCTCACAGTCCATCACAGTGGCTTTGTGAAATACCACTGTTGTGATGGAGTGTGGGATATTTTGTTACAATGTTGTTGACTCATTACTTCCTTCTGAAATGGCCTAGGAAGCCACTCGTTGAATCAGTCTACGAACAAAAGAATGAAACCACACAGGGCCCCCCACATTAACTCAGGCACTGGAAACAATAATGGCAAACACTGTTCTTTCAACCTTGTAAAGTCCTCCTTCCAAACATCTGGCGACTTGTGCCTTAATTGGGAGAGTTGTCCCATAGACTAATCAAGCAAAAGCCTGACACAGTCAGACTTGCAGAATCATAACTTACATACAATGTCCCAGACAACAAATTCACTATTCCTGGTTCTACTGGTAGGACACAGCCACCAAATGTAGTAGCACAGTGGCATACAGTCAGGAAGGAATTTACCTGGGAGTCCTCAACACTGACTGCATATCCTGTGAGTTTTCATGGCAGCAAGCCAAACATGAACAAAGAAATCCTGCTGATTACAATCTTCTGTCCTCCACCTCCATTTGATTAATCGTTATTCCTCCATGTTGCACCGACTTGAAGGAAGCACTGGGAGTGGCAAGGGAACAAAATGTACACTGGGTGGGTGATTTCAAAGTCCATCATGAAAAGTAGCTCAGTAGCATCACTACTGACTGAGCTAGCCAAGTCTGAATGCTCGACTGCAGCAGGTGGTGAGGGAGACAACAGGATGGAAACCTTTATTTGACCTCTTCCTCACCAAACTACCTGTTGCAAATATGTCCATCCACAGCTGTATTGGGATGAGTAACTACTGCACAGTGATTACAGTAGTCTGCCCCCAGTACCCGCAGGGGATACTTTCCTAAATTTACCACGGAAGCCCAAAACTGCGCATAGGAGTGAACCCATTCATTTAAATGGGAAATTTACCTTCCCGTCAGCCCCAGTCCCTGGTTCCAGAAGGTTCCCTATAATATGTTCCAGCTGCAGTAATACGCGGGTTACTGAAACCGCAGAAAACGATTCTGTGGATACGCGGGTCACCCTGTATAGTGACAGTCCCACTTTCATATTGATGATACCAAGCACAATGCTATGTGGCATTACTTCTCTGCTGAATAGGATAGAATTAACACAGATCTGACAACTCCAGCCTGGGCATCTATGCAACATTATGGACCATCAGCAGCAGCAGAACTGCATTTACCCACGATCTGTAAGCTCATGGTTTGGCTTACCCTCCACCATCTGGTCATCAAATTTAGTTCAATGAAGAGTGCAGGAGGGCATGCCAGGAGGATCAACATGCATAGTTAAATATGCAATGTCGGCCTAGTGAAGCTATGATGCAAGGCTACTTGTATGCAGTAGGCAGGACGCGGAGATTCCACAATCAATGGACAATTAAACCACTAAGAGGGGATAAAGGCTCCACCAATATCCTCATCCCCAACAATGAAATACCCAGCACTTGAGTGCAAAAGAAATGGCTAAAATATTTGCATCCATGTTCAGCCATAAGTGCAAACTGGATGGTCCATTATCGCCTCCTCCTGAGGTCCCCAGCATCAAAGGTGTCAGTTTTTAACCTATTTGATTTGTTCCATATGAGGAGCAACTGAAAACATTAGTTACTGTGTAGGCTCTGCACCATGATAAATAGCAATATTCCTGAATACTTTTTTTCCAGAACATAGCTGTGTCCTTAGCTAAGGTTTTCTAGTATGATTAGAACATTAGCACCGACCAAGCAATATGAAAAATTGGTCAACTATATCCAGTACACAAAGTACAGAATAAATCAACAGTGACCAATTATGAGTATACATTCAGTCATCAGTGACGGAGGGGCCATCGACAGTGCAATCACGCAACACATGCAAAAGTAATACCTTGTGCACTATACTCAGTCTGGTTTCTGCTCTGATCACTCAACTGCTGGACTCATTACAATCTTGGAGGAGAAAGTGAAGGCTGCAGATGCTGGAGATCAGAGCTGAAAATGTGTTGCTGGAAAAGCGCAGCAGGTCAGGCAGCATCCAAGGAACAGGAGAATTGAAGTTTCAGGCATAAGCCCTTCTTCAGGAATTCCTGAAGAAGAGCTTATGCCCGAAACGTCGATTCTCCTGTTCCTTGGATGCTGCCTGACCTGCTGCGCTTTTCCAGCAACACATTTTCAGCTCATTACAATCTTGGTATAAATATGGCCAAAATGGATGAACACGAGAGATGAGATGACTGCCCTTGACATTCAAGTAGTATTTAACTGTGTAAAACTGGAATCAGTAGGATTCAGAGGGAAAACTTTCCACTGATTGGTCATATGGAACACAAAGGCAGGCAGTTGTGCTTGTTGGAGATCAATCATTTAGACCCAAGTACATCACCACAAGATTTAATCACAGTCGTGCTCTAGGCCCAACTATCTTGAGTTGCTTCATCAATGATCTTATATCTAACGTTATGTCGGAAGTGTGGATGTATGCTGATGATTGCACGATGTTCAGCATCATTTCTTACTTCTCAGTTATAGAAGCCATTCATGTGAATATGCATCAAGACCTGAAAGACACTGAGGCTTGGATTGAAAAGTGGTATGTAATATACATGCTCATCTTCAACAACAGAGTATCTAACCACCATCTCATGATATTCAATTACACTACCATTGCTTGCTCCTCCACTATTAATAACCATTGGTTTGTCATTGACCTGATAGAATCATAGAGTCAGAGTTATACAGCACAGAATCCATTTGGTTTAGATATCGTAAACTGATCCAGAGCCATTTCCCAGCATTTGATCTATATCCCTTTAAACCCTTCCTAGTCACATACCAATTCAGGTGCCTTTTCAATGTTGTAATTGTACCAGCCTCCACCACCTCCACTGACAGCTCGTTTCATACAGACACCAGCCTCTGAGTGAAGAAGTTGCCCCTGGGTTCCCTTATAAATCTTTTCCCTCTCAACTTAAACCTGTGCCCTGGGAAAAACGACTTTGGCTATTAACCCTATCCATGTCTCTCATGATTTTATAAACCTCTATAAGGTCATCCCTCAGCCTCCGACGCTCCAAGGAAAACAACCCCAGCCTATGTAGCCTCTGAACACAAACCCTTTGATCCTGACGACATCCTTGTAAATATTTTCTGAATACTTGCAAGTTTAACAACAGCTTTCCTAATGCAGTATTCTAAAATTGGCCTCTCCAATGTCCTGTACAGCACAACATGACATCCCAATTCCAATACTCATTGCACTATTAAACTGGACCAGCCATATTGTGGTTACAAGAGCAAGTCAAAGGTTAGGAATTCTGAGGGAGTAACTCACACCTGTCTCCTCAATGCCTGTAAACCATCTAGAAGGAAAAAGTAAGGAGTGTGATGGAATAGTGTCTGCTTGCCTGGAGGTTGACTGCAGCTCCAGCAACACAGAAGAATCTCAGCATCACCTAGAATAAATTAACATGCTTATTTGGCACTTCATCCATGACTTCAACATTGACTCCCTTCACCACCAATATACATTTGCAACATTGTTTTACCATCTGAAAGATGTATTGCGGGAACTTACCAAAGATCCTTTTACAGCACTTTCCAAACCTGCGACCCTTGTATCTAAAAGAATAAGGGCAGTGGCTGATGGGAACACCACCACCTGCAAGTTTCTGTTCTTAGTTACATACCATCCTGACTTGAAAATATATTACCATTCCTTCGCTGACTCAGGTTTAAAATCTGAGAACTCTCTCCTTAACAGACCATTGTAATGAATGCAGTAGTTCAAGTGGTCTAGGCAGTAATATCCACATGCCATGTACAAATAAATAAATTTGATTATGGGTACAGAATCTAAAGCTAGTCTCAGTGACTATGCAACAACACTACCATCAAATTTAATTGAAATCCCATTGTTTCAGGAAAGGAAATTTACTCTCCTTACCTATTCTGGCTATGTGTGACTACATATCTGCAATCTTATTTATTCTGAAATAAGCTCATCTGCAGCACAGTTCAAGGGCAATTAGGGGTGGGATACAAATGGTTTCCTTGCCTTTGATGCTTAAATCCTATGAATGTTCTTTTTTTTTATGTTTTCTTTCATCCTCTGTACCCTATCTCTGCTACTTTAAGGTGGTGGTGGAGTGATGGTTATGTCACTCAACTTACAACCCAGAGCCCAGGATATAAGTTTGAATCCGAATATGGCAGATGGAGCAACTGAAATTCAATAAAATCTGAAATTAAATGCTAATCTAATGGTGACTGCATAAGTATTATTGTAAAAACTCAGCTTGTTCACTGACATCCTTACCTGGTTTGGCCTACACATGAATTCAAACCCCCAGATTTTCAACTGCCCTCAAAAATAGCCCTAGAGAATCAACCTGTTCAAAGGAAGTCAGGGATGGGTAATCAATGCTGGCCTGACCAGAAATTCTAACATCCCATTCAAATATTAAAAAAACTTATTGCAACAATTTACACTTCCTTTGAATCTAAATGTTGTATATTTCAGTATTTTCATAGCATCCTTTTCTTTTTCTTTTCTTTTTACAATTTAATCACTCCTCTCCTCTACATTATCATAAATCTTTCTTCTCCATTTTTATCTTTCAGACCAAAAGACCATAAGAATTAGGAACAGGAGTAATCTGTTCAGCCTCTCAAATCTGCTCCAGCATTCAATAGGATCGTGGCTGATCTGACATTCCTCATGTCCACTTTCCTGCCCTTTCTCCATAACCTTTAATTCCCATACTGATCAAGAATCTATCTACATCAGTGCTAAATATACACTAGGACCCTGCCCATAGTGCTCTGTGACAAAGTTTTCCAAAGACTCACAACCCCCTAAGAGAAGAAATTCATCCTCTTCTCCAACTTTGTGTCTGATTAAAAAGCTGTTCACCTCCATCATCAGAGGTTGTTCTCCTTAGTAAGGAGCAATTTTAATGAAAGCCTCATAATGGTGTTGAAAATTGTGAGGTGTCTAGACATGCAGACACCGATTGAAGGTAAATGACAAAAGATCTAACAGCGACTTGAAGAAGAACTTTTTTTTTATTCAGTGATTGATTAGGATCTGGAATACGCAGAGAGTGTCATGCAGGCAATTTCAAATGTGATTTTCTGAAGAGGGTTTGATGAACATCTGAAACAAATAAATCTGAAGTCCAATGGGGTAAAAACAGTGATTTAGAAGTAGAGACATAGCTTGTACAAAGAGTTGATGAAGATCCAATAAGTTGAGTAGCTTACTTCTATACTATCTGTGAAATTCAGTACCCCAGAGTGTGATAAATGTCAGGATACTGAATAGGTTTAAGGAGGAGATAGACAGACTTTTAATCAGTAACAGTTTGAAGCATTGTGGGGAGTAAGTGGAGTTGAGGCTGAGATGAGATCAGCCACGATTGCATTGAACGATGGAGCAGGCTCGAGATTCTGAATTGCCTAATTCTGCTCTTAGTTCTTCTGTTCTGTGACCATTTTAGAATTTTCAGATGCTATCTTTCATTTCTGGTTAAATGTCATTTACATAAAATATTAATTTTGTTTCTCTTTCAGCATGTAGAATCAAATAGTGCAGAAATAGGTCCTACAGCCCACCATGTCTTTGCCAACCAGTAAACAGCAAACAAAGCTAATCTCATTTACCAGCATTTGGTCCATAGCTTTCCATGCCTCAGCATTTTAAGTACTCATCCAGATGCTTCTTAAATATTTTAAGAGTACTATACCTCCGCCACCATGTCAGGCAGCACACTTTCAGTGAATTTGTTTTCTCAGATCTTCTCTAAACTACATGCTCCTCACCTTAAACTTATGCCCTCCATCTTAGACATGATTGCCATAGGGAAGTGATTCTCCTGATCCACTCTTATCTGTTCCTGTCATAATTTTGCATATTTCAAATGGATCACCATCAGCCTCCTCTGCTCCAAGGAAAACAAACCCAGCTCATCCAGTGCCTCCTCATTACTGAGACTTTACATCCCAGGCAACATCCTGGTGAATATCCTCTGTATCCTCTCCAGTTCTAGAACTCTTCCTATAATTTGGTGACCAGTTAACTGGTGGCCTTTTAGACCAAGATGCCTTTGTTCCTCAGTACTGTACTCCTTTGGCACCTTCCACTTATTGTGCAAATCTCTCCCTAATGAGACCTCACAAACTGTATCACCTCACATTAATTGGGATTAAATTCCAACTGCTATTGCTCTGCCCAATTTACCAACTGATCAATATCAGACTGTAAGCCTGAGGTCATCCTTCTCACTGTCAACATCATCAACTTCTGTGTCACCTGCAAGTTTACTAATTTAACATTGTGCATCCAAGTCATTAATGTACACAATAAACAGCTGGGTCCGAACACTGATCCCCGTGTACAACACTGGTTCCAGGATTTCAATTGCAAAAACAACCCTCACGATCACCCTTTGTCTATCTGTTAGCCAATTTCAGATTTAGTTTATCAACTTGCCTTGGATCCCATGTGTTCTTACCTTTCCGATCACCTTTCCATGCAGGACTTTATTGAACGCCATGTAGACCACATCAATTACACTAGCCTCATTAATATATTTGGTTACCTTTTAAAAAAAAAACTCAATTAAATTAGTCAGACAGGATATCTTTCTAACAAATCTGTGCTGACTATCCCTGATTAATCCTTGCCTCTCTGTGTTGATTAATCCAGTCCCTCATAATTTTTTCCAATAATTTCCCTACCACTGATATCAGACAAACTGATCTGTAATTACCTGGCCTATTCCTGTGGTCCTTTTTGAAATAAGGAATCACATTAACTATCCTTTAATCATCTGCCACTTCATCTGAGGCCAGCAAAGTATTAGCTAAATCTGCCAGGGACCTAACAATCTCCTCCCTTGCCTTGCATAGCAGCCTGGGATATATCTCATCAGTTCCTATGAGTTTGTGCACCTTTATGCTCACAAAAACATCTAATACCTCCACCTTATTAATCTTAACATGTTTAGGAAATTTACCATCCCAACTCAGTGGCTAGCACTGCTGCCTCGCAGCACCAAGGTCCCAGGTCCGATTCCAGCCTCAGGTGACTGTCTGTATGGAGTTTGCACATTCTCCCCGTGTCTGTGTGGGTTTCCTACCACAGTCCAAAGATGTGTAGTTCAGGTGAATTGGCCATGCTAAATTGCCCATAGTGTTAGGTGCATCAGTCAGAGGGAAATGGATCTGGGTGGGTTACTCTTCAGAGGGTCGGTGTGGACTGGTTAGGCCAAAGGGCCTGTTTCCACACTGTAGGGAATCTAATCTAATGTCTTTCTCCCCTGTGAATTGAGATGAGGAGCATTCATTTAAAACCTCACTCATATCCTCTAGCTCTACACAGAGGTTGCCCTTTGGTCTTGAAAAGATCCCACTCTTTCTCTGGTAACCCTCTTACACTTAAAATATTTATGAAATATGCCTTGGGGTTTTCCTTGCTCCTAAGGGGTGGCACAGTGGCTCAGTGGTTAGCACTGCTACCTTATAGCACCAAGGACCCAGGTTCAATTCCAGCCTTGGGCAACTGTCTGTGTTGTATTTGCACATTCTTCTTTGGGTGCTCTGGCTTCCTCCCACAGTCTAAAGATGTGCAGGTTTGGTGAACTATCCAAGCTAAATTGCCCATAGGTTAGGAAAAGGTCTGAGTGGGATACTCTTTGGAGAGTTAGTATGGACTTGTAGGGCTAAATGGCCTGTATCCATACTGTAGGGATTCTATGATGATTCTATCTCCCAAAGATATTTCATGGCCCCTTTTTGCCCTCCTAGTTTCTTTCGTCATAACCCCTTACACTCTCTATACTTTTGAAAGGCCTCCCCTGTTTTAATGTGCTGTACCTGACGTGTGCTTCTTTCTTTTTCTTTATCAAGTTCTCAATATCCCTTGACATCCAGAGTTCCCTGGACTTGCTGCCCTTGCCCTTCACTCTTCGAGGAACACCCTAACCCTGAATTCTCACTCTACTGTCTTTAAAAGATTTCCACTTTTCAAATGTAGACTTACCTGGAAGTAACTGCTCCGAGTCTATGTTTATCAGGTTTTATCTAATGATATTGAAATTGGCCCACCTCCAATTTAGATACTTAACTTATACACTATCCTCTCCCATTTCCATAATGATTTTGAACCTTACAGTTATAATCACTATCCCCAAATGCTTGCCACTGAGACTTCAACCACTTGCTCAGTTTCATCCCCTCAGATTAGGTCTAGTGCCATCCCATCTCTAGTAGGATTTCCACATATTGGTATGAAAAACAATCCTGAATGAACTTTCAAAATTCCATTCTGTCCAATCCTTTCACTCTAAGGTGATCTCAGTTAATGTTATCTCTTACAACTATAAACTGTTTCTCTCTCACCTTTCTGTAAGTTGCCTACATATCTGCTCCTCTGTTTCCCTCTGACTGTTGGGAGGCCTGTAGTATAATCCCAGTAAGATAATCACCGTTTTTAAAATTTTTAAGTTCTATCCAAATGGCCTCATTCTCGAATGTGCTCCCTCATTACTGCAGTGATTGATTCTCTTATTAATAATGCAATGACCCCACCTCTCTTCCTGCCTCACCCTCCTGAATGTGCCTGAAACTTCTATACCCTGAATATTGAGCTGTCAGTCCTGTCCTTCCTTGAACCATGTCTCAGTGATTGCTACAATATCATATTCCCATGTACTGAGTTCATCCGCCTTATCAGTCAAGCTCTTTGCATTAAAATAGAAACAATTTAGCTTTCTAGATCTCCCATATGCCTTCTCCTGCCCATGTCCTTTCTGCATACTGAGCTGTCACAACAATCTTTCGATATCTAATTAGACCTTGCCCACATTTTTGTTTATTTTTGACTGGCTCAGTGTTTCAGTAGTTTCAGCTTTTATTTCAAATTTCCAGCATCCAACGTATTTTGCTTCGTTGTTTGTATGTAGCTCCTTAACTACTCAGGAGCTCCCAAAGTTCTGCACATCCAATAGATTACTTTCAGAATGTAGTCCTTCTTAAAGAGGCAAACTTCATTTCCCCTGCAAATGAAGAGGAGGCTCGATAATAAAGTTTCTTCATATTGATTGAGGGATAGAAACCGTGGTGTATTTTTTCATTGTATCCTTGCCTCTGATTGCATTTTCAAACTTCATTTCAGTATTTCTAAGCTGACTCTCTAGTGCAGTAAAGTCATGCCTCAGTGCATGCCTCCGTAACCAACTCATCCCACACGGACTCCGAACCACCTTTAAACCAGCAGACCCGAACAGGACAAACAGTACAGACTACAGATTCAAAAACACCAGCAACAGTTCTCCTTCAAGATCCTCCACTCCACGCTTGCAGCAATGCGCCTGCACCTAACCTCTCTACAGTCAGCCCTGCCTCAGCTGAGGGCCACACTCTCTCAGAATTGCAAAGGACCGACTCTGTACTGCATCCTCAGGAGAATTCATACTCTCAACAAACAGTATTTCAACTCCATCTCAAACATCAAAAACTATAAGTACAACAAACTTTTATCCACCCACCTCCATAGCCAACGCTCCTCAAACATTCCAGAAGATTCTCCTGGCCTCGGAAACGCCATTAGCCATGTGGCTGATGCAGCTACCACCCCCACGCTGATTGATGATGTCACTTCTGCCCCCATCATAGCCACTCCCACAGCCACTTCCAGCCCTCACATCATCGCTGATGCCACATGCTCAGTGACTTCCGCCACCCCTACTGCTGTGTCTGCCACCACTTCCGCCCCCACCAGCACCACTCACCTGCATTCTGCTGACACACCTCCCACAGACCCCACTGTCACTATCCCCACCCCGCAGAGTCCCGAGAGGAACACTACCCCTGCTCATGACTCCACCCCCATTCCCCCACCATCACACCCACTCCAAGTACTGGCTCTGACCCCACTACCAGCTCCACACCCGCACCAGATCCCAGCCCACAGCCCTGCCGAGTTTTCACCATCCCTCCAGACCTCCCCCTCACTGATGTTAGCGCGGATGAAATGATATCAGTCTGAGCCCAGAGTGCGGTTCAACAATCGGTAACGTTTATTGCTACAGTAACGCCGACGGAGACCAACCAAGGTCCGAATCTCGGCTGCTCTGCTGTTCCCGCGCGCAGCTTCATATTATATACTTTTAGTTGTCAGGATGTGTGGGATTTGAGGATGAATGGGATGATAGTTCCCCATCATCACTGGAGTAGGTGCGAATAGGCTGTTTCCTGCTGTCCCAGGAGAGTTGCAGGGCACGCACAATAGGGTGCTAATTGGTTTATGTAAAACGGGTCCGGGTCTTATCTGCTTGTCTCTCTCTGTGAGGGCAGGGGCTAGCACCCCCCTTTGTTCCCTTGGGGTGTTGGTGTGTATTGGTCTGTCGGTTCCTGTCTGGTGGATGCCTGTCCTTTGTGTCAGGATGGCTCCGTATTGATGGGTATGGGTGTGTTTCAGTCAGTCTCTTGATGTGATTAGGAGATGGGTTTCCATATTTAATTAATTCCGGAATTTTGGTCCATGAGTCATGGGTAATGTTGGTCTAGTGTGGATTCTATCTGTCCTCTGTCTCCTATCTCCCAGTCACGTGGGTGTACCGGCAGCTGCTGAGTTTTTGTGGGTTCAAAGCTGCGACTGCTGTTTAAAACACAAAAATGAATTCTTATCGTTTCCTGATGTAGGCATAGTCCCGTGGCAAATGCGGGGCGGCTCTGATGCCCGCTTGCAGCCCCCCCCCCCTTTCGGCAAGGGGTTGGACACGTCCACACCCCCGATGCCGATATTTTAAAAGTCGGTTCCTCGCCCGGTACATTCCGCCGGCCGTCATGCTGCAGTCATGGGGCCTTTGGATAGTCCCGGGAAAAGGTCACATTAACTCGAGCCCTGTGAGCTCACGGTGCCTGATCGCCCGCCAGGGAGTCGATGGTGTGGAGCATGGTCTTCCTGGCTTTCGTTTCTTGTGCTGGCGGCATGAATGACACGCCAGCAGGAGCCAGGCCAGAGCCAGCAGTAACTGTATGCCTACAATGGTGTGCGAGATAATTCGGATCCAGGGATGGATGTTCACGTTCAGGCCCCAATCCCACACCCTCTGTGCCCACCCCTGGGACTGTAGAGCTGTGTCTGTGTCCTCCTCTAGGTCCTTTACATGCGACTGCAACTGGTGATACAATTTCACTGAGTGTCCTACCCGGGTCCTAAGCTCCCGTAAGACCTCAGCCAAATGTGGGATGGGGGCTTGTTCAGGCTCCTGATATTCCCTGAGGGTGTACCTGAATTTATCAGTAGTTTGTATGGACTCGGGGTTCCGTCGTCGGACCTCTGAGATGTGAGCTTGCCCAACCGTGACTGGGCGCCTGGGGGCGAAGCAGAACTCATGCTGGGGAATCGCGAGAGTTATACCAAGATGAGGTTTCAAGAGTGGAGACACAATATCGTCCCCCGCCCCACCACCCCCCCCCCCCCCCACCATACCCCGCCCTAGTGAAGTGGGGGCCCGTGGGTTCAATTTCAAGGGTGCAGCCCTGTGTCCGGTTGAACCCACAGTCCTCTGTTTCACTCCTTCGTAAGGGGTGAGGGCAGATGGTAATTGCCCCCGTTGCTTGCAGCCTGTAAGCGGCACCCTGCTCGCAGCGCCGTTTCGAGATATGGCTGTGTAGTGAGCTAATTGATATTTGAGTGAAGCGTTTTCCCGTATGACTCCGATGTTCTCAATGTGAAACAGGGGAAATGGCCCCGACTCTGGGGTGACCACGGGGATCAGGAGGACAATCCCAACTCCTGTCGCCTCACTGACCTCACAGTCGGGAACCACTGGGTATACTCTGGTCATACCCTTCAGAGTCCAGTTGTCGAGCGGCCCGGAGCGCCCCGCGAGTGAGGCCAGTTTCGCACTGTCGATCCAGTCGGGCACCTCCCCCCTTTGGACCTGGTCAAGATTATGCCGGATCTGGGCTACCATCCACAGGCCATACGCATGGCCCGGTTTATAAGGCGGTTAATGGTGTGGGCGTGTGTCTCCAGGACTGCAATGCCGTCGAGCTGGGTGTATGCTCCCTCTTCCCCCAGGTATGCCTGGTCTGCCTGATTTGTGAGAGACCTCTGTAGCAGGACCCTCATTACCCCTTTTAGTTGCTCGACCTTTTCGTTAAGGCCCTGGATGTCTAGGGAGTTTACTACGGATGTTCCCGTGTTGAGTCCTGTGAGAGCATCGTTGACTATGTCCCGTCTGTGTCGTTATGTGTGCGTGTTATGTATGTCATTTCGGTAGTGGGTTGCCCCCATGCCGTCTATGGCCCTCTCTATAATCTCTTTCCCCATCATGGCATATAGGTTGCGTACCTGTGCTGTGCAATAGTCAGGTACCCGGATGCCCAATATATTGACCAGCACAGGCACGACCTCATGTCGGACGTTGCCATAAAGGGCCTCTCCCTCATCCCACAATACCAGTCCCCCCGCGGGCCCCGGTCCCAGAGAGGAGCATGGCAATATCTCGGGAGTCGTGGTCGGGGGCGGTGTGGTCGGGGCGGGTGGAAAGCACAAATACAAAGAGACTACCGCGGCATCAGTAGGCTCGTAATATCCGCAAACAGACAAATCCCGTACAGTAAAGGCATCAAAGGCCGGGGCAGAGGAGAGGTCCTCCGGCATGGCACACATTGTCCTGAACATGCAACCGCCCAAGTCCATCGCCTCAGCACGCCGGAGGCAGGTCGGCCGCGGGTCGCTCTCCGACGTGCAGAATAAACAGAGTGTCTGTACGCCAGGGAGAACTTCCAGCCAGGCGTTGTAGAACGCGTCGATCACATCAGGCATGTCCCTTGCAGGAATACAGATGGCGTCGGTCGCGTTGAAGGCAACACCGTGGCTGTAGAAGTTGTCATATATTTCGGGGAAGGAAGGCACTAGTCGTAGGGCGAAGAGGTGAGCAGGGAGGAGAGCGGTGCAACGGTGAAGCATGATCTGTGGGAAGAGAGGGAGAGAGGCACCCTTACCAAGGGTGTAGGGTTAGTGTGTGTAGGAGCAGGTCTCCCTGGAACCGGTCCACCCGTTGCATTGTAAGGAGAAAGAGGGGCGGTTAGAGTCAAGTCAAGGGGGGGGGGGGGTGCGGGGGTGGTCTGTCCGGTCGGGGTTAAGGGTAGGGCTTAAGCTGGGACCAGTGTTTCCACCTGCCCTTTCCCTTCATGTCGACACAGGCGCACGTGTCGCTGGTGAGGATGATTTTGTGCGGTCCCAGCCACCGGGGGGCGAAGTCAGGCCGGTCGGGGGTGGTCCTGACCAGGACTTTGTCCCCAACGCCGGGAAGGGGTTGGGCGGGCAGATGCGGCTGCAGTTTTGCCTGGTCCCTAATGTCCTGCTGGTCGCACGCAGTTTGTCTAAGGGCCCGCAGCTGCATGTCCAGCTGCCTGATATAGCACGTCACCCTGTCCCTCAGGGGGGCCATGTCTTCCCCCCCCGACCATGGCGTTCTCTGGTAGTCGCATGGCCCTCCCCGTCATGAGCTCGAAGGGAGTGAGGCCAGTGGAGCGGCCTGGGGTGGCCCTTAAGCGCATCAGTATGCAGGGCAGAACGTCCACCCAGCCCTGCCCTGTTTCGGCGATCGCCTGTGCGATCGCACCTTTGAGGGTCCGGTTCATGCACTCGACCATCCCGGAGCTCTGGGGATGGAACGGGATGTGGAAGCGCTGTCTGTTGCCTAGGAGGCGGCAGGCCAGTTTCATTGCGCGTCCGGTGAAGTGCGTGCCCTGGTCTGAGTCTAAACATTTTGAATTGACCTGCAGGGTCCAAGGCTTTTTACAAAGTGAAAGGTTAGGGTTTCTTCTACTCTTTGTGTGAAGAAATGCTTCCTGACATTATCCTTTTGCTGTCTGGCTTTAATTTTACACAGTCTTGCTCTTGATTCTCCTGCCAGAGGAAATCGTTTCTCTCTGTCTGCCCTTTCAACTCTTTTAGTTATCTTAAACAATCCAATTAAATCATCACCTTCATTGTATGGAGTATTTGGGTCTAATCAATGTGGAATTCATGCTCAAATTCTAATTGTTCTGTCATATTTTTGCTAATAGTCTTCCTTTCCAGCAGCTTCCTGGACATTATCTCCCCAGCTCAAGTTAAGCAAATCTTGCAGCCTCATTTTAAATCCTTAAAAGTTTGGCCTTTCCAATTTGAGCATGAGGTTCCATCTGCATTCCCGCAAGGTAAACATAGAAATTTTTTCTTGTTAACTTTGCTATTTGGCTTCCTCTTCGATTCTGGCAGATTAATTTGTGAACTTCTGGGATGTCTTCTTGTATCCAGCCAAATAGAAATGTTCATTAGCTAACCTTTAGTTTCCAACTATTGGACTCATGTAACTAATTTAAAGCAAAAAAAAATTATAGTCTGGCATTCTCAATACCTGAGACTTGGAGACTAACAGTCTATTCACTTTTAACACAATCTACCATTGTCTACAAGTGTGAATATCTTCCCACGAAAACAACTAAGGGACACCTTTAATCTTAACAATCCAGTTTGCTGTCGGTGAAATTCAAATCTGCCTCTATGTTACCCTAATTTACTGACAGCCCCAAAATGTAACCATCTTGTAAAAATAATTGTTTGGTAGTACTGAACTTAAAACATGTCTAAAAAGAGACATGAGGTTGAAGCTTTTTGGCTTGCACTCATCAGGATTGAAATGAAGCATAGCCTTAATAAGTTTCTTATTCTTGTCGGCTATAAAACGGGTAAGGGAACCCTCTGGCCCCCAATCTAGGTCTTTGGCCGCGCTCCCACCCATGGTAGGGGCGCAGCGGGTGTAACTTAACAGAAGCTACTTTAAAGTAAAGCTAGCAGGCGTGCTAAGGGATGTTGCTGGCACTGGCTTATTAATCTCCCAGTCGGGGAGCCCACTCCCTGTAAGTTGAACCCTAGCCCCGCGGGTCAACCTGGGCAGGGGGGGGGGGGATAGTTACAGACGGGGCGCGTGTCGATTCCCGAGCGCGCAACCCCGGGTTTCCGTGAGTTTCTCTCTCACCGCCTGACGTTCAGCGGCCGTGTGTACCCCACAAACACTGGGCGTGAACCAGGGGCCCGAGTGCAAGTGGTGGGTGGGGGGGGGGGGGCGTGAAGTCAGACCTAACCGCGCCTGATCCTACAGAGGCCAATACCTCGGGACCGCAAGGTCAATGGGCAGAGCGTATACCCGCCGGTTGGCCCAAAGGCCCCGTGTCTCGGGCTGGTTTGGAGGACTTCCCTTCTTGTAGCGCGCGTAGACCTCCCAGCCTCTACCGCGTAGGCAAGGAAGGCGCTAAAACCGGGCTCAATGTACAATGGGGTCCCCTAACTCCCACTGCTGGGGTCAACCAGGAAGGCTTGTTTGGTCGGTTTTTAAACAGGGGGGTCAATCTGTCAGGGTCTCGTACCTAAAGTCGTCAGTCCAAGGATAGTCCGTCAGTCACAGTAGCACATTGACAATAAACGACAATAATAATAATCATGCACACTTTTACTAGTGTTCCGCGACCCCAATCGCCCACCTGCGAAGGATCACTCACACACACACTTTTAAAGAGTACTCTACCGTTACACGACTGCCGGACTCACTCTGTTCACAGGTTCAGATAACGGCCGGCAGTGAAGTCCCTTGCGGGGCACTGGGAGACTTTTAAGCGAGAAGTAAAAGAGTAAAGATACTCACGCAGTGCCGTCGCAGGGATCCAGCAGCCGTCGTTAACAAGGACGAAGCCCCCAATTGTTAGCGCGGATGAAATGATATCAGTCCGAGCCCAGAGTGCGGTTCAACAATCGGTAACGTTTATTGCTACAGTAACGCCGGCGGAGACCAACCAAGGTCTGAATCTCGGCTGCTCTGCTGTTCCAGCATGCAGCTTCATATTATATACTTTTAGTTGTCAGGATGTGTGGGATTTGAGGATGAATGAGATGATAGCTCCCCATCATCACTGGAGTAGGTGCGAATAGGCTGTTTCCTGCCGTCCCAGGAGAGTTGCAGGGCACGCACAATAGGGTGCTAATTGGTTTATGTAAAACGGGTCCGGGTATTATCTGCTTGTCTCTCTCTGTGAGGGCAGGGGCTAGCACCCCGCTTTGTTCTCTTGGGGTGTTGGTGTGTATTGGTTTGTCGGTTCCTGTCTGGTGGATGCCTGTCCTTTGTGTCAGGATGGCTCCGTATCGATGGGTATGGGTGTGTTTCAGTCAGTCTCTTGATGTGATTAGGAGATGGGTTTCCATATTTAATTAATTCTGGAGTTTTGGTCCATGAGTCATGGGTAATGTTGGTCTAGTGTGGATTCTATCTGTCCTCTGTCTCCTATCTCCCAGTCATGTGGGCGGACCGGCAGCTGCTGAGTTTTTGTGGGTTTAAAGCTGCGACTGCTGTTTAAAATACAAAAATGAATTCTTATCGTTTCCTGATGTAGGCATAGTCCCGTGGCAAATGCGGAGCGGCTCTGATGCCCACTTGCACTGAGGACGAACGATCAGTCCTCAGCAAAAGACTCACCTTCATCCCCCTCCGTCCACGCATCAATGAATTTAATACACGCCGTGACGTCGAACAATTCTTCCATTGCCTCCACCTCTGAGCTTACTTTCACGATCAGGACTCCCGCCCACCTTCCGAGGACCCCTTCGCCCACCTCCAATGCACTGCATCCACCTGAACACCCCGCGCTGGCCCATTACCTGCCCTCGATCTTTTCATTTCCAACTGCCACCGGGACATTAACCGCCTCAACCTGCCTACCCTCCTCCCCCACTCTAACCTCTCACCCTCACAACGCGCAGCCCTCCAATCCCTCTGCTCCAATCCCAACCTCACCATTAAGCCAGCGGATAAAGGGGGCTCAGTGATAGTCTGGCGCACTGACCTCTAGACCGCTGAAGCCAAACGCCAACTCGAGGACACCTCTTCCGACTGCCCCTTCGACCATGACCCCACCCCCCATCACCAAACCATCATCTCCCAGACCATACAGAACCTCATCGCCTCAGGAGATCTCCCACCCACAGCTTCCAACCTCATAGTCCGGGAACCCCGCACTGCCCGGTTCTACCTCCTTCCCAAGATCCACAAGCCTGACCACCCTGGCCGACCCATTGTCTCAGCATGCTCCTGCCCTACTGAACTCATCGCTACCTACCTCGTCACTGTCCTATCCCCCCTAGTCCAGAAACTCCCCACATACGTTCGAGACACCACCCATGCCCTCCACCTCCTCCAAGACTTCCATTTCCCCGGACCCCAATGCCTCATCTTCACCATGGATATCCAATCCCTCTACACCTCCATCCGCCATGACCAGGGCCTCCAAGCCCTCCGTTTTTTCCTCTCCCGACGTCCCCAACAGTACCCTTCCACCGACACTCTCATTCGTTTGGCCGAACTGGTCCTCACCCTTAACAATTTCTCCTTTGAATCCTCCCACTTCCTCCAGACCAAAGGGGTAGCCATGGGCACATGTCTAGGCCCCAGCTATGTCTGTCTCTTTGTTGGCTACGTAGAACAGTTGATCTTCCGTAATTACGCCGGCACCACTCCGCACCTCTTCCTCCGTTACATTAATGACTGCATTGATGCCACCTCGTGCTCCCGCGAGGAGGTTGAGCAATTCATCAACTTCACCAACACATTCCACCCTGACCTTAAATTTACCTGGACCATCTCTGACACCTCCCTCCCCTTCCTGGACCTCTCCATCTCCATTAGTGACGACCGACTTGACACTGACATTTTTTACAAACCCACCGACTCCCACAGCTACCTGGATTACACCTCTTCCCACATTATCTCTTGCAAAAATGCCATCCCGTATTCCCAATTCCTTCGCCTCTGCCGTATCTGCTCCCAGGAGGACCAGTTCCACCATAGAACACACCAGATGGCCTCCTTCTTTAGAGACCGCAATTTCCCTTCCCACGTGGTTAAAGATGCCCTCCAATGCATCTAGTCGACATCCCACACCTCCGCCCTCAGACCCCACCCCTCCAACCGTAACAAGGACAGAACGCCCCGGCTACTCACCTTCCACCCTACAAACTTTCGCATAAACCAAATCATCCGCCGACATTTCCGCCACCTCCAAAAAGACCCCACCACCAGGAATATATTTCCCTCCCCACCCCTTTCCGCTTTCTGCAAAGACCGTTCCCTCCGTGACTACCTGGTCAGGTCCACACCCCCTACGACCCACCCTCCCATCTTGGCACTTTCCCCTGCCACCGCAGGAACTGTAAAACCTGTGCCCACACCTCCTCCCTCACCTCTATCCAAGGCCCTAAAGGAGCCTTCCACATCCATCAAAGTTTTACCTGCACATCCACTAATATCATTTATTGTATCCATTGCTCACGATGCGGTCTCCTCTACACTGGGGAGACTGGGCGCCTCCTAGCAGAGCGCTTTAGGGAACATCTCCGAGACACCCGCACCAATCAACCACACCGCCCCGTGGCCCAACATTTCAACTCCCCCTCCCACTCTGCCGAGGACATGGAGGTCCTGGGCCTCCTTCACCGCCGCTCCCTCACCACCAGACACCTGGAGGAAGAACGCCTCATCTTCCGCCTCAGAACACTTTAACCCCAGGGCATCAATGTGGACTTCAACAGCTTCCTCATTTCCCCTTCCCCCATCTCATCCTAGTTTCAAACTTCCAGCTCAGCACTGTCCCCATGACTTGTCCGGACTTGTCAAACCTGCCTAGCTCCTTTTCCACCTATCCACTCCACCCTCTCCTCCCTGACCTATCACCTTCATCTCCTCCCCCACTCACCCATTGTACTCTATGCTACTCTGTCCCCACTCCCACCCTCCCCTAGCTTATCTCTCCACACTTCAGGCTCACTGCCTTTATTCCTGATGAAGGGCTTTTGCCCGAAACGCGATTTCGCTGCTCATTGGATGCTGCTTGAACTGCTGTCCTCTTCCAGCACCACTAATCCAGAATCTGGTTTCCAGCATCTGCAGTTATTGTTTTTACCCAGTAAAGTCATGGTGTCATTCCAATGAGTGTTAACATGAGGCCTTATCCGAGGCTTTTCCAAAGTGGGTGTGCAAGATTACATGATCTCATTTCAAAACATTTGGGGACTGTTCCTATTTTCCAAGGGAACATTTATTCTTCAATTTATGGCATAAAAACAGATTATTTGACTGTGGTTACATTGCTGCTGAGTTTGTTTTGGACATTAATATCTGGAAGACAGCCCAGTATGTGGAATTTACTTAAAATAAACAAGCTGGTATATTTCCTACAGTGACAACAGTGACTTTACTTCAAAAGTTATTTAATTGGTTGAAAAGTACTTTGTGATGCCCTTAGGTTCTTAAAAGGGAACAAATGGAAGTTCTTCACTTGAAGATTGCCATGCAATTTTCTAGACAGAAAGTGAGAACCTGCAGATGTCGGAGAGTCAGAGTCGAAAACTGTGGTGCTAGAAAAGCATAGCAGGTCAGGAAGCATCTGAGGAGAAGGAGAGTTGACACTTCTGGCATAAACCCTTCATCAGGACCATGTGTTGGTTGTGTAAGCAGGTGTGAGGAAGGAGACATGGCTGTCGTAATGGATTTGCTTCAGGATGAGCTCAGGGCAGAGGACATGATCGGTGGGGAGGGGGGTGGGGGTGCAGTGTGAGAGAGACTGACAGATTCTTATGGGGAGAGGAGGAGAACTTCCTCAAGGTCGGCATCCTTGGAAGAAGCTTTGCAGTAAAGTTTACAGCAACTGACAGAAAGTGAGGACTGCAGATGCTGGAGATCAGAGTCGAAAAGTGTGGTGCTGGAAAAGCACAGGAGATCAGGCAGCATCTCAGGAGTAGCAGAGTCGATGTTTCAGGAACATTTCAGGACACATTCCTGATGAAGGGCTCATGCCCAAATAGTTGACTCTCCTACTCCTCAGATGCTGCCTGACCTGCTGTGCTTTTCCAGTGCCATGCAATTTTCTGGGTCCACTTGGTAAAGGGTCTCAACCAAAAAACATGTGACTTAACATCACTCTGCCAGGCAATGTGTTGGAAGGGGTGTCACCTAAGACAGCACACACAGCAGTCGAGTCATTAAGCAAAGTCTTTATTCTACAAGTTACCTCCACCATTTATATGACAGTTTAGTATGCTTGTCTTCGTTGCTAATACCATTGAATATAGGAGTTGGGTCATCATGTTGCAGTTGTACAGGACATTGGCGAGGTCACTTTTGGAGTATTGTGTACAGTTCTGGGCACCCTGGTTTGAGGATAATATTATTGAATTGGTGAGGGTGCAGAAAGGAATTACCAAGATGTTGCCTTGACTGGAAGGTTTAATTTATAAAGAGAGGCTGGATAGGCTGGGACTTTTTCCACTGGAGCATAGGACAGTTGAGGGGTGACTTCATAGAGGTTTATAAAATCATGATGGGCATAGATAAAGTGAACAACAAAAGTTATTTTCCCTTGGGTAGGGGAAATCACAACTAGAGGGCATATTTTTAAAGTGAGAAGAAAGATGTAAAAAGGACCACACGGGCACAATTTTCACACAGAGCGTGGTTCCTTTGTGGAATGAATTGCCAGAGTAAGTGGTAGATGTGAGTACAATGACAACATTAAAAGACTTTTGGATAAGGTTCCCCATGGGAGACTGATTAGCAAGGTTAGATCTCATGGAATACAGGGAGAACTAGCCATTTGGATACAGAACTGGCTCAAAGGTAGAAGACAGAGGGTAGCGGTGGAGGGTTGTTATTCAGATTGGAGGCCTGTGACCAGTGGAGTGCCACAAGGATCGGTGCTGGGCCCTCTACTTTTTGTCATTTATATAAATGATTTAGATTAGATTAGATTACTTACAGTGTGGAAACAGGCCCTTCGGCCCAACCAGTCCACACCGACCCGCCGAAGTGTAACCCACCCAGACCCATTCTCCTACATTTACCCCTTCACCTAACACTACGGGCAATTTAGCATGGCCAATCCACCTAACCTGCACATTTTTGGATTGTGGGAGGAAACCGGAGCACCCGGAGGAAACCCACGCAGACACGGAGAGAATGTGCAAACTCCACACAGAGAGTCGCCTGAGGCGGGAATTGAACCCGGGTCTCTGGCGCTGTGAAGCAGCAGTGCTAACCACTGTGCTACCGTGCCGCCCACTTAGATGTGAGCATAAGAGATACAGTTAGTAAGTTTGCAGATGACACCAAAATTGGAGGTGTGGTGGACAGCGAAGAAGGTTACCTCAGATTACAACAGGATCTGGACCAGATGGGCCAATGGGCTGAGAAGTGGCAGATGGAGTTTAATTCAGATAAATGCGAGGTGCTGCATCTTGGGAAAGCAAATTTTAGCAGGACTTTTACACTTAATGGTAATGTCCTAGGGAATGTTGCTGAACAAAGAGACCTTGGAGTGCAGGTTCATAGCTCCTTGAAAGTGGAGTCACAGGTAGATAGGATAGTGAAGAAGGCGTTTGGTTAGCTTTCCTTTATTGGTCAAAGTATTGAGTACAGGAGGTGGGAGGTCATGTTGCGGCTGTACAGGACATTGGTTAGGCCACTGTTGGAATGTTGCGTTCAATTCTGGTCTCCTTCCAATCGGAAAGATGTTGTGAAACTTGAAAGGGTTCAGAAAAGATGTACAAGGATATTGCCAGGGTTGGAGGATCTGAGTTACAGGGAGAGGCTGAACAGGCTGGGGCTGTTTTCCCTGGAGCGTCGGAGGCTGAGGGGTGACCTTATAGAGGTTTACAAAATTATGAGGTGCATGGGTAGGATAAATAGACAAAGTCTTTTCCCTGGGGTGGGGGAGTCCAGGACTAGAGGGCATAGGTTTAGGGTGAGAGGGGAAAGATATAAAAGAGACCTCAGTGGCAACTTTTTCACGCAGAGGGTGGTACATGCATGAAATGAGCTGCCAGAAGATGTGGTGAAGGCTGGTACAATTGCAACATTTAAGAGGCATTTGGATGGGTATATGAATAGGAAGGGTTTGGAAGGATATGCTGGCAGGTGGGACTAGATTGGGTTGGGATATCTAGTCAGCATGGACGAGTTGGACCGAAGGGTCTGTTTCCATGCTGTACATCTCTATGACTCTAAGTACATGAATAAGGAAGGTTTAGACTGATATGTGCCAAACACAGGCAAATTGGATTAGTTAAACTGGGAAATCTGGGCGGCATGGATGTGTTGGACCCTAGTGTCTGCTTGACTGTATGACATAGCCAAAACTAGAGATGTTTGCCAATGAACTCAAGGAGATTTCTAAGATACGTGAAAGAAACTTAATTTTTTCCAAACAAAAATAGAAATTGTCGGAAAAGCTCAGCAGGTCTGGCAGCATCTGTGGAGAGAAACCAGCGTTAACGTTTCGGGTCGAGTGACCGAGGAAGGAATAATTGCTTTTCCAGCAATTTGTGTTTTTGTTTCCGATTGGGTAAACTTTGCCAAGACTACAAGGTTTTGCAATTTTTAACTTTGTCCACCCCAGTCTAACACCGGCAACTCCACATCTTGTTTTCCAAGATTGGCGGAGAATGAGTCCCTCGCCTCCACTCCGGCTCTTACAGTCTCCTTCAGAAAAATCTTTCGCTTTCAAAATTACTGATTGTCTGCCTAAGAATATCCCCAGGTGGTGAAGGGCACTGTACTAACTACACTGAACCTCAACCTGAGCCACAAATCTTCTCAAAACTCGCTAATGCAACTCTTCCTCTTTTTAATCCTCGTTGCTTTTCACCTCACATTATTATATTCTCATCTCACAGCTCTGAGGTATTGGCAGTGTAAATACAGGCTATTGTAGTCATCACAGGGTTAATCGAGCCCTGCCGGAGTCCTCCAATGAGCTGGTGAAGTGGAGCCGGAGACGGTTACATCAAACTGCACTGCCGCCTTCCCACTGGAGCAGTGAGAATTCTGAACCAGTTCAGGGCTGGGAGTGGGTGCAGCGCCGGCTACGGGCAGACCGGGTGCAAGGGCAGCCGGAGGCGCTATGGGAACGCTGCTCGGTGTCCGCGGGCTTTCGCTCTGGAGCCTCAATGTGCGTCTTTACGCATCTCGCCTGTTCACTCTCCACTGAAACAATGCCCGCTTCTGTCTTCCCTTGCGCCTCCTCATGCTGAAGCTACGGAGAATTTGGGAAAGCTGGGATCCGACCGAGGCACGACGCTGGAGATGGCAAGTCCCTGGTTAAAATGGCAAGTGATTACCTGCATGATATCGAGCTGCGTTTGGGATCGGGTGGTCGGGCAGATTCGGTACTCGATTCCCGAAGAATTGAAGCACGGGGCGTTCGTTGGGAATATCGCCGACGATTTGGGATTGAATGTGAGGGAACTGTCGGCTCGCAGGTTTCGCATCGTCCCTGGTGCCAACACGCAGTTCCTGGAGGTGAACCTGGAGAACGGGGTCCTCTTTGTCAATGAGAAGATGGACAGGGAGCAGCTGTGTGAGCTGAGCCCGAGCTGCTTCCTGCATTTGGAGATTGTGATTGAAAGCCCACTGGAGCTGTACCGGGTGGAAGTGGAGATCCTGGATGTGAATGACAACTCTCCCGGGTTCCCGTGGAGGGAGTTCCGTTTGGAAATCGCCGAGTCGGTGGCTCTCGGGGCGCGTTTCCCGCTGGAGAGCGCGCACGATCCCGATGTGGGCACCAATTCCCTCCAAACTTACCGGCTCAGTCCTAACCCGTACTTCAGCCTGGAGGTGCAGACCCGCAGCGAGCGCAGCAAATTCCCGGTGCTGGTACTGGACATGCCTCTGGACCGGGAGAGCCAAGGGCTCCACCAGTTGGTTCTGACTGCCCTGGACGGTGGATTCCCGGAGAGATCCGGTACCGCTCTGCTCACCGTGGTGGTCCTTGACGTTAATGACAACGCTCCGGTCTTTGACCAGGCTGTGTACACGGTCTGCCTGGTGGAGAACGCTCCGAGAAACACTTTGGTGATTAAACTTAACGCCACCGATTTGGACCAAGGCTCGAATGGAGAGGTGACTTACTCCTTCAGTCACCATGCGCCAGCGAGATTGCGCCAATTATTTCGGGTAGAGCCTCGAACGGGCGAGATTCGGGTCCAGGGGGTGGTGGATTATGAAGAGGCGAGTGTTTACGAGATTTACATCCAGGCTAAGGATAACGGTCCCCACACGGCGGCTGTCCATTGCACGGTGGTGGTGGAGGTTATTGATGTCAATGATAATGCCCCCGAGGTCACCCTCACCTCTGTCTCTAGCCCGGTCCGGGAGGACGCTTTACCGGGGACCGTCATCGCCCTGATCAGTGTCAGCGACCGGGATTCCGGAGCTAACGGGAAAACCAACTGCCGCATCCCGGCTCATGTCCCTTTCAAACTCCAATCCTCTTTCAAGAACTATTACACCCTGGTCACCAGCGAGAGGCTGGACCGCGAGAGCGTGCTGGAGTATAACGTGAGTTTAACAGTCACCGACTCCGGCTCGCCTCCACTTTCCACCGTTAAAACCATCCCGGTGAAGGTTTCCGATGTGAACGACAACGCGCCCCGCTTTGCCCACCCATCCTACACCGTTTACCTGATGGAGAATAACGCGCCGGGCGCCTCTATCTGCTCGGTGTCCGCCCTGGACCCAGACCTGGAGCAGAACGCCTATGTGTCCTACTGCATCTTGAACAGCAAGATCAGGGGCACCCCGATCTCCACGTACGTCTCCATCAACCTGAACACGGGTAACCTGTACGCGCTGCGCTCCTTCGACTATGAGCAGCTGAAGAAGTTCCAGGTGTGGGTTCAGGCTTGGGACGCCGGTTTCCCGTCCCTTCACAACAACGTGACGGTGAACGTGATCATCCTGGACCAGAACGACAACGCGCCGGCCATCGTCTCCCCGCTGCCGCTGAACGGCTCGGCCGAGAGGGTGCCCCGTTCCGCCGACCCCGGTTACCCGGTGGCCAAGGTGACGGCAGTGGACGCGGATTCGGGCCAGAACTCGCGACTCTCTTACCAGCTGTACCGAGCCACCGAGCCCGGGCTGTTCAGCATCGGCCCGTTCACCGGGGAGATCCGCACCAGCCGCCGGTTTGAAGAGCACGACTCCCGGCAGCAGAGGCTGGTGGTCCATGTTATAGACCACGGGAAACCCCCGCTGTCCAGCTCGGTCACCATTAACGTCTTCATCGTCGACAGTCTCCCTGAGGATATCTCAGACTTGAGCGAGGGACCACAGGGCATCGAGTACTTCTCGGAGTTCAACCTTTATCTGATCGTCTCCCTGGGCTCCATCTCCTTCGTCTTCCTGGTGGCTATTATCGCCTTGATCTCTATTAAGTGTCACCGAGGGAGCAGACACGGGACGCTGGGCAGGCGCTGCTCGCTGAGCGCCAGTTGTTGTTGTTGTTGCTGTCTGCGGAGGAAACCCTCTCGGGCCGTCCTCAATAACTCTCACACCAACTTCCAGCTGCCTCCCAGTGTCAAAGGGCCGCCCAGCTGTATGGAGGTCGGCGGCAGCGGCTCCCTCTCCCAGACCTATTGCTACAAGGTGTGCTTGAGCCCCGAATCGGCTAAGACCGACTTAATGTTCCTCAAACCGTACAGTTCACCCACTCCCGCGGCGGGCGCTAACTCGAAGCTTGCTAACCCCTACGTGAGTGCGTGGAGGAGGCAAATCTCAGGTGGGACAAACGGGATAACGAATGGCTCCAGCGAGGTGAGTGCCGAGCAGCCGCTGAGTTGGAGAAATTCGTCCGTTGGGCACGATTAAACTCTCAGCTGCCTATTTCAACAATGGAATAGTTCACAGCGGATAGCGCAGTTATTAAATAACAGGTTCTTATATTTTTTAGGGAGAGAATGGTTGTGGGTTTTGTTTGTGCATTTATCCAGCGACTGGGAGTTAGCACAGACACCAATTTAGTGGCACGAACGAAATGGGGAGTCATTGCATTGTGCGATTATTAAACCGCTGTGAACGGGTTACTGTCACAATTGGAATGATCCATAACCTGTGATTATTCTTTTTCACAGGGTTCAGGTCTCCATGGTGCATTGCTCATTCCTTGAACGGCATTGCATGAAGAGATCCCTCCTTACGAAATTTATCCCAGTAGTATAGTGCAGGATGTAGCCCTGACAAACTTTAAAAAAAGTTAATTCAAAGTACTCGAACCTCTGACGGCTTGCTGAAAGATATTTCCACCACGAATTAAAGCTACGTCTAGCTTACCTACAGTAAATCAGAGTGACAGGGACACTGGGTCTAAGAAGCCCAGAGCAAATCTGATAAACAGTATTTAATTAACTGCATCAAAGGGAACAGTCTTGTGCAGAAACCCTTTGAACTGCTTTGATAACTTGCAGCAAAATAATGTTTTAAGCAGATTGATAAAACAGCTTCTGCAATAAAATGATCAGAATTGCTTAAGATCAGCTTGATAAATGCAAACTATTTTAATCACTGGCGTTCAGATAACACCATTACAGCCCTTGAGGTGGCGCGAAGTTAGATTCATCTTGACTGTTTGTAGGCTCGCGGTTGTAATTTCAGTCCCAGATATTTAAGATCTCGCTCCCCCATCCCCTGCCCATCCGCCAGCCTGCTTTGAGGAGATCTGTCAATCCCAGCATGCCATGGCAGGTAATCGGATTTCAGGCTTCATTAGGAACATCATTTTGTTGCAATACCGGGTGTGAGCTTCGAAAAATAATCGAGCTCCCTCAAACGTGATAACATGTTTTGGTATTAGAGAGGGTTAAGGTATAGAAGAGGAAAATGCGGTTTTTCTTAACAAGTTGCCCAAAGCTAAGGCATAAATCATCCATATGTAGTAACTTTAGAGAAAGGGCATTTCTGCCAGAGATGCACATGGACTGGTAAAAGGGTAAGTCGAAGCAATATGACCGTGCCTTTGATTCATGTCAGACACTGTTTCCTCACTCTCTCAGTACGCCAGCGGCGGTGTGTAAATCAAAAACTGCCCTTTTCGACGTAGAAGCCTTTCTTCTATTGATTAAAGTACTCTGCCCTTCAACTATCCTCGTTATTAAAAGTCTGAAACAGCTTCGTTTTCCCTTCTGTTAAATCAAGCATGTCAGGTTTTTTTCCCCAGCACTTAATTGGAACTGAACTTTTTTTAAAGGAAAGTAGTTAATTCTCAGATTGTTGACATTTTCCAAAGGGCTGAAATTGCTCAACACCTTATAATAACAACTTGCTCCGTCGATACAATGCACGGAGCCGGACTTTAGTTGCACTCAAAAGCAATTGCAAGACGGTTATCTGCAAACACAGGAGGTTGAAATCGAGCTTTGTGGATGATAATAGCACAACATTTGAAATATAATGCCCGGCTCCCAGGGTCTGGCGGAAAATTTTCCATCATGTATCTCTCTTCTTTTTACACGCGTTACTTTCACCTAACTTCACTTCAACAAAAATCAGCATTTCAATTAACTTCATTATGAGCACACCTGCAGCTGGGAGCCTTGTCTTGTACCACGCGATTCTTTGTAGCCCATTGCTCTGTGGGAAGGAGCTACACTGCAGAGGCATTGGAACCAGAGCCAAGTAGCATAGTAATTTTGGAACCTGTGATGCACAGCATAAGGCAATACTCTATTGCAATTGCACAGTGCTCTGTTAACGATTTTTTTTCATTATAAAGTACAATCCCACCGTGCCAAAAGCAGTTCAATTGCCTTTTTATGCTGTGCAGTTTTATTGCATTTTCAGGTTTCGGAAATGGAGTTTCTAGGGCCAGTGATCACAGTTCTTGTGGGTTATAGCGGTGTGGTTAATAATGTTATATTTGATATTTATACATTATTCAAGGATGGCTCTCTATACATTTCTGTTGTGTGGCTATAGATTAATAACTGAAGCAGAGTGCTGCAGACAATGCCTACCATTTTGACTCTAGGTCAAACGAGCAGCAGTGTTGGGAGCTGGTTGGTAAGTACAGAACAGTTTTGATTGTCAGGTATATGAGTTTAACTTGGTGGGGGTGGAGAACATTCTAGCTTTTAGTAATTTTTATATTGATTTACACGTTTTTCTGTTATAATTACTTTGGCTGTTATGCACAGTGTTTGTAAACTCTTTCACAGTCAATATAGTGTAAAGCATACCATACAACAAAACTTGGTCAAACTCACAGGTGCAAGCATAGAAAAGGCAGAAGATCAATCCTATTTAATAATTCAGTGAAGGGGTGACAGCAAGAACTAGGCTAGGTATGCATTTGGCGAAAATGACTTGTCAAGTGAAATTCAATGCAGCTTGTTAAAGGTTAGAAAATAAAATCATACATTGCCCTTAATCAGGGAAGTGCTAAACCAACCAGGAAGAAAGTCTTCATGCATTGCAGTTAACTCAACAATTTAGCTTGTCCGTATGTTTGTAGTCAATAAAACCATCACAATTCTGGGGATCGCAGTCAGTTTGTTCACAGGAATACATGCAAGGCATTAAAACTGGAAAACAGAGTAATGGAGGGAAAAACAGCTGATCTCTAATGTCTGAGGACTGACAATAAATAATGACTAGCTAGAAAACATTAAGCTTTTCAATATATCAGGCGATGTCTGAAAATGATAACACAGTATTGCATAAAGATACCTCGTGTATGAGGCACAGAACGAGGCTTTTTAACCAAGTGGTCGAGGCTGCAATCGATAATCCCCTCAAGATTCCTTCCGTCTTTCTACATTGAACACTAGCAGACATCCTTTGAATAGAGGACATCCAATATGGGCAATTTTGATGTTCATCTAATCTGTTCCTGGCTCTTCTCATTATAACTTCCAGTTTTGAGATTAATGACACACATGTGGCAATCTGTTATCTATCAAAAGCATTGCACATGAAAACTCTTAACTACCTAATCAAAAGATTAGGTGTTTTTTTAATGGGATGTGGACGTCATTGGTAAGGCAAGTCATTGTTGTCCATTCTTAATTGCTTTTGGCTAGAATGGCTTGCTCAGCCATTTTGGAGGGACAATTAAGAGTTAATCACATTACTGTGTGTCTGGAGTCACACGTAGGACAACCCAAGTAAGGCAGATTTCCTTCCGTAATAAAGAATAGTTAAGTCAATGAGATTTGTAACACCAAGTTTTAAACAACAGGAAACAATATTTTCCGGTCAGCATGACTGAGATTGTATTCCATTCCCGATTTATTAGTTGAACTTAAATTCTACCAGTTGCCATGGTGTAATTTGAGCCTGGATCTTTGAATTACAAAAACTCAAAGCAAAAGCCAAGATGAGTTTTATAAAATGCAGGGGTGAGATTGAAAAAGGAAGTTGGAAACCACAGAGAGCACATTAAAAGATAAGTAAAATCAAGGATAATAAATCCATAAAGAATAAATGCGCAACTAAATAAAGTTTAGAACTGATTCAAGATCAAAATGTTCTGTGCAATAATTGAACAGTGGGCATTGTCCTAATATTACCCATTATGCCACTGTCACCCCATTGTGTGCTGTTCCAGTTGACATATACAAGACTGTAATAGAGATTGTGGTGAAAGAGGCTTTGGAAAAAAAAGTGTCTTTATTTTTTACTCACAGAGGAGTCATATATAAGGTCATTGCAACTCACTGATAGAGCAGAGGATGCCATGTTACACATGAAATAGCATGCCAGAACATGCTTTCAACCAAAGTGTATGCATTTGGAAGGGCTTTAGATTGGGTGGGAGGTTGTATAGCGGAATGTGAGAAAGATTGCTGTAAGCTTTAATACATTATGAAGATCTAGTAGTCTTGTAAAGAAGTGCAATAGAGTTGGCAAATATGAAGACAATGTAAGAATACCAAACTGTTCCATAGATGGCTGTGGTGCTCTGACCACATTACATTCAATTTTAAGCAACTGCTGCTCTATCAAATTATTCAACCCTACATTCTTTTAATGTTTAATGTACACATTAATGCTACAAGATGACAAATGTTTTAAGTTTTAGTTTTCACAGTGAAACTATGAAAGAGTTCCAAATAAAGACCTTACAACATAGTATGGTAATATAATGTATGTTGATTTATGCACACACATGATTGTATGCAGGACACTCGCCACATTTATGTCACCAACTGTGTTTATGAAACTTCCAACTCCTCAACATTAGTCTCTGATTCTTAACAAGTATTAGACTGACAGAATAGATGCCTAAAAACACATTACTAACAACATTTGAGGAGGCAGCTAATCTCAGGAGCCAATATTGAGTGTAGGAGGCTAGAGTTTTGCCCCAAAGCTGATATTACCAGCTCCTTATCTTGTTAAGTCATTACCTACACTCAGAAAGTTATTTACACAGCATAGAATTAGACACAGCATATTGCTTCAGCTTGAAGGGATTTCATACAGACCTTCCTTCATTTTTTTTTAAAAACACAGAACCATAGAAGGTTTACAATATAAAAAGACAGAATCAGCCCTTCATGTTTGTATCAGTGGAAAAGAATGAACAGTCTAAATGAAACTGCAGTTTCTGTCCAAAGCCCTGTATATTAACAGACTTCAAATGCAAATTCAAGCACTTTAATATAGAATGAGTATTTCTATCCCTATCACTTTTCAATGAGTGAGTTCCAGATCCCACCACCCTCTGGGTGAAATAAATCTTGCTTCTCAATTTCACTTTAATCTTTTTGCTTTAAATGTATGCTGGTTATTGACCTCTCTGCTAATGGAAGTAGTTCCTTCTTATCTACTCCCTGTGCTGTTCATAATTATAGAACATCTCAATTAAACTTCTCTTCCATCTCTTCTGCTCGAAAGATAAGGGCACCAGCCTATCAAATCTTTGATTATGGATGAAATATTCCATTTATTGCAAGATTGTCATAATTTGCACTGTAATCCATCAAATATGATCATATCTGTAAGGTGGTGACCAGAACGACATGTTCTGACTGTGGTCTAACTAGTGTTTTAAAATTAGAGATTTAGAGACATACTGCATGAAACAGATCCTTTGGTTGAACTGAATCTGACCTCCCAAACATCCCAATCTGACTTAATCCCATTTGCCAGTATTTGGCCCATAAATCTCTATAAACACTTCAGAGACATATACCCATCCATATGGTTCTTAAATGTTGCAATTTTACCTCCCTCAACCACTTTATGTGGCAGCTCATTCGAGACACATACCGCCCTCTGCATGAAAAAGCTACCCTTCAGGTTCTTTTCAAATCTTTCCTCTCTTATCTTAAAACTTACATAGTCTAGTTTTGGACTCCACCACCCTAGGAAAAAGACCTTGGCTATTCATCCCATCTATGCCCCTCATGATATATAAACCTCTATAAGGTCACCCATCAGTTTCTGATACTCCAGGGAAAAAGCCCCAGCCTCTCTCATAGCTCAAAACCCCCACTCCCAGCAACATACTTGTAAATCTTTTCTGCATCCTCTCAAGTTTAACAATATCCTTCCTGTAGAAGGACAACCAGAATTGTATGCAGTATTCGAAACGTGGCGTCACCAATGTCCTGTCCCAATCCATATACTCAATGTTATGACCAATGAAGGCAAGCGTGCCATTTGCTTTCTTCACCATCCTGTCTACCTGTGACTTCAACTTTAAGGAACTATGCATCTGGGTCTCTTTGATTGGCAACACTCCCCAGGGCCCTACCATTTACTGCATAAGTCCTGCCCTAGTTTGCCTTACTAAGATGGAACACTTCAGATTTATCTAAATTACACTCCATCCACCAATCTTTGGGCCCATTAGTCCACCTGATCTAGGTCCTGTTGTACTCTGAGATAATCTTGTTCATTGTCCACGATATAAACTATTTTGGTTTAATCTGTGACCTTACTAATCATACCTCCATATTCATATCCAAATCATTTATATAAATGATGAAAGCAGTGGACTCAGCACTGATTCTTGTGGCACATGGTTACAGGCCTCCATTCTGAAAAACATCCCTCCATCACTACCCTTTGTCTCCTACCTTCAAGCAAATTGGCTAGCTCCCAGTGGATCCCATGCGATCAAACCTTATTAACCAGTCCATGATAGGGAACCTTGTCAAAAGCTGCACTGAAATCCATATAGACAACGTCTACCATTCTGCCTTCATCAATCTTATTTGTCACCTCTTCAAAGAGCTCAATCTCGTTAGTGAGACCTAATTTTCCACAAACAAAGCCATGCTGACTACCCCAAATCAGTCCTTGACTTTCCAAATGCATGTAAATCCTATCCCTCAGAAACCCTTCAAACAACTTACCCATTGCTGATATAAAGCGAACCGGTCTGTTGCCGACCTTTTCCACACAGCCTCTCTTAAATAATGGCACCATAATAGCCAACCTTCAGTTTTCCAGCACCTCACCTTTGGCTGTTGATAATACAAATATCCCTGCAAGGGTCCCAGCAATCTCTTCCCTAGCTGCTCTCAAAGTTCTGGGAAAATCCTGATCAGGTCCTGAGGATTTATCTAACTTATGCAATTAAGACTCCAGGCCCTCCCCTTCTGTAACGTGGACACTTTTCAAGACATATCTATTTATTTCCACAAGTTCTTTAGCTTCCATCTCCTTCTCTATAGTGAACCATTTCATTTAGTATTTTGTTTACTATCTCACCCATTTCTTGTGGTTCCACACACAGATGATCTTGTTGATCTTTAAGGGCCCTATTCTCTCCCTTGTTACTCTTTTGCCATTAATGTATTTATAGAAGCTGCTTGGATTCTCTTTAACCCCATTTGCCAAAGCTATCTCATGTTCCCTTTTTGCCTTATTTATTTGCCTCTTAACTATACTCCTACTGCTCCGATGCTTTTCTAGGGATTTACTTGATCCTTGGTATATATATCTTGTAACTGCTTCCATTTTCTTGAACAGACCCTCAGTTTCACCAGTCATCTCAGCATTCCCTTCAACTACCAGCCTTTCCCTTACACTAACAGGAACATACTGTCTCTGAACTCTTGTTATCTCATTCTTACAGGCCTCCCACTTCCTATCCACCCCTATACATGTGAATATCCTTCCTCAAACAACGTTTGAAAGTTCCCGTTTAATACAATTAAACCTGGTCTTACTCCAATCTAGAACAGTAACTTTTTGATTAGTCTATCCTTTTCCATAACTATTTTCAAACTGACAGAATTATGATCGCTTGCGCCAGAGTTCTCTGCACTGACACCTCAGTTACTTGCCCTGCCTTATTTCCCAAAAGATGGCCAAGTATTACTCCTTCTATGGTAAGTACATCCACATATTGAATCAGAAAGTTTTCTTGTACATACTTAACAAATTCCTCCCCATCCAAGGCTAGTTAAGAAATTATGGCAGTCCCAGTCTATGGTTGGAAAGTTAAAATCTTCGACCATTACAACCCTATTTTTTTTGCAGATGTCTGAGACCTCCTTACACATTTGCTTCTCACTTTTGCTCACTGGGGAGCCTATAATGCAATCCCAACAAGGTGATCACTCCTTTCTTATTTTTAAGTTCCACCTATATAACCTTGCTGGATGATCTCCCAGAAATATCCTCTGGTCCCTCTGTTCTTGTCATATTCTTTGTGTATGAGCATTTATTGTGTGTTCATTGTTTGTCATTTCTCCAATCCAATTTCTCATTGAATTCCATTTGTTACTTTACCGCTCACTTGATCAAACCATTCACACCTTTTTGCAGTCTAAAATTTGCTTCCTCACGGTCAATCATGCACTTGCAAACTTCTTAATCATGCACCTTACAAAGTATAAAACATTGACCTAGTACCTGAGTCCTGGAGAATGCTACTTGCCTCTTGCTCTTGGATTCCATTGGCTTTACATTGCCTGATGTGTCTATCATTTGGTACTTGTCATGAGCTTTACGAAAATCCATGTAGATTGTATCTATAACAAATTATGATCATTAACTGTCTTGTTTTTCTAAGGAAATCAAATTATTCAGAGAGTCATAGAGTCCTACAGCACAGAGACAGGCCCTTTGGCACAAAATGGCTCATGCCAACCAAAATATTCACCCATGCTAACCCCATTTCCCTGCACTTGGCCCATATCCTTCTCAACCTTTCCTTTCCATGTTTTTGTCCAAATGCCTTTTCAATATTGTTAATGTACCCACCTCAACCACTTCTGCTGGCATTTCATTCCATATGTGTACCACCCTCTGTGTCAAATAAATGCCCCTCAGGTTCCCTTTTATTCTTTCTCCTCTCACCTTAAACTGATGCCCTCTAGTCCTTGAGTCCCCAACCCTGGGAAAAAGACTGAGTGTATTTACTCTATCCATCCCTCTCATGATCTTATACACTTCTATACGGAAGTCTCTTATGCCTAAAGAAAAAAACATCCTCTCCCTATAACTCAGACCATTGAGTCCTGGCAACATTTCTGTAAATTTAATCTGCACTCTTTCCAGTTTAATAACATCCTATAGCAAGGTGACCAAAACTGAATACAATACTCAGAGTGCATCCTCACCTATGTCCTATGTAACTACAACATGACTTTCCAACTTCTATTCTCAATGTCCTGACTGAAGAAGGCCAGCCAAGACCTTCCTTTAAAAAGAATTTGTGCTGTTGAATAATCCATTCCTTTTTCACTAATAACTTAAATTGTCCTTTTTGAACTTCTTTCCATATCTTACCACAACCATGGTTAAGCTAAGTGGCCATGTAATTACAGTAATTTTTGTAAGATTGGTATAACATTAGCTATCTTTCTGTCATTCTGGACCATGCCTCTGGAGGGAGAGGGTTTAAGAAGGATAGGCAGTCTTTACCATTTCATCTCTTACTTCTCTCATCACCTTGAGTATAATATCTTCTGGGTCTGATGATATAGTCATTTTTGAAAAGGCTAAGCTGATTTATATTGTTCCTCTCTCATATTGTTTATCCGATCCAATATTCCACATTATTTCTACAATGTCTACATTGTCCTGACCTTTTGTGGAGACGGAGGCAAAATATTCAGAAAGAACAATGTCCATTCATTCCTTCCATGCTCATAGACCCTTTTTGGTTGTAAATCAGCTCTATGTTTTGTTTAGTTGTGCAATTACTCTTCGTGAATTTATAAAACATCCATGAAATATCCTTGATATTACTTATCAAGTTTGTTTGATCTACATTTTTGCTTTCCTAATTTCCTTTTTTAATTTCAGCCCTGCATTTTTGAAACTCCTCTAGGCTTTCTGCAGTATTGGAAATGTGTTGCTGGAAAAGTATTGCAGTATTGGGCTTTTGGTATCTGATAGAAACTTCCTTTTTGTGGCTAATCCTTTTTATGCCTTATCCTACTCTTTATGCTGTTTGACATCTGGAGTCATGTTGATTAGTGAATCCCACCTTTTGGTTATCATGAATACATTAGCTCTGAACCATACCTTTCTCCTCTATCAATATCTCTAATACTGATTTACCTTCATGTTGCTGTTTACTATCTAATTTTGCCAAATCACATGTAACTCAATACCTTTGCTCATTGCACAATTTCAACTGGACATTGGTTTTATCTTTGTTCTTGTATATATATATATATATATATACACTATATTTAACTGAATGGTGATCCTTATCGTTAAAGTATTGTTCCACCATACCTCTTCTGCCTGTCCAATTTTACCTTCAGTTTCAAAATTCCCCTTCCCTTGTTGAATTTTCTGTGTATTGCCAAAAAAGGAAGTTTGCCTGAATGGATTTTATGAATCAACACTCTTTATACCTTTTGAATTGATTTTATCCCAATTAATATTGGGAAATTTGAAATTTACTGTTAATATTTCACTACTGTTACTCCACTTCTCAGCACTTTGTCAACTGATTTGTCATTCTGCTCCCCTTTCACTGTTTGGAAATCTATAGTATATTCCCAGCAGTGTGATTACCCATTTGGTCATTCCTCAATTCAGCCCAAATGGCTCTTTCCAACAAATCAGTGATCCTTACTGATGTCATGCTTCTTTAACCTTTATTGTAATCTACCTTTCCTTTTTGTTTCCCTATTATGTTTCCTTTGAAAACCTTGTAACCAAGAATGATGAGCTCCGCTTCTTTAAGTAATAGCTATGCTATCATACTTCCAAATGCTTTTGCCTTCAGCTTATTTTCTTGATTCTGTAGACTCATGCGTTGAAATATGTACCACCAATCACTGAAGAATTCTTCTGTTGTATATTTTGTAGCCTATACTTTGTCTTCCCTCCATATATGTTTACAATGGTTTTCTTTTAGGTTTTTGCAGGTATCTCAGAGAAAAGTGAACAGTCAGTGGCACATTGAACATTTAATAGATTATTTCCAACAGCAGAATCACATGTAAAGGTGCTCGTTGAGCACAATTGGCCAATATTAAATAAGCTAAACTGCATTTACAGTCACACTGAAAGCCAGTTTCAGATCACAACTTGGGCTCACAGTGTGATGCATCTCTGTATGCTGGAATGTTAATGCATATGTTAATGCATATGTTAATGCATGGGACCCAGTTTTACTTAGGCAAAAGGAATTTGCACATACATCATACCTTTTTCATAAAAATAAGGGTAATGGAGGATTTCAGTATGTGGTACATTCCCATGGCAACATGCTGAGCAATCAGAATTTACCTGCTTATTCTGAGAATGAAGGTTTACAGCTAACTCCATGCCAGTGATGGCCCAACAGTTAGTACCCTCTCATAGTCGTGGGGGATTCTATTGTAAGGGGAGTAGATAGGCGGTTCTGTGGCCAAAAACGAGACTCCCGGATGACATGTTGCCTCCCAGCTGCTCGGGCCAGAGATGTCACCGATCGGCTGCAGACTATTCTGAAACGGGAGGGTGAGCAGCCAGTTCCCGTGGTGCACATTGGCACTAATGATATAAGTGAAAAATGAGATGAGGTCCTGAAACAGAATGCAACAGCTTGGAGAGAAGTTAAAGAGGAGAACCTCAAAGGTGGTGATCTTGGGATTGCTACCAGTGCCACATGCTAGCCAGGGTAGAAATGAAAGGATAGGCAGGATGAATACGTAGCTTGAGGGATGGTGTAGGAGGGAGAGGTTCAGATTTGTGGGACATTGGTTCCGGTTACAGGGAAAGTGGGACTGTTACAAATTGGATGATCTACACCTGAACCAGACTGGAACTAATGCCCTTGCGGGAGTATTTGCTACTGTTGTTGGGGAGGTTTTAAACTAATGTGGCAGGGGACTGGAACCAGAAAGAAGACTACTAGACAGTGAGGTGGAAACTGTAAGGATCACAAAGTTAACATTACCAAGGGGAAGAGTAGGCAGAGAGCAGATGAACGCAAAAGAACTGGTGGCCTAAAGTGCATATACTTTAATGCAAGGACTATAGTGGGTAAGGCAGGTGAACTTAGGACTTGGATTGATACCAAGGAGTATGACGTTATTGCTGTCACAGAAAAGGAAGAGCATGATTGGCAACTAAATGTTCCAGGATATAGATGCTTCAGACAGGACAGGGAGGGAAGTGAAAGGGGGTGGGGGAGGAGTTGCATTGCTGGTCAGGGCTGATATCACAGCTAAAGGAGGACACTATGGAGGGCTTGAGCAGTGAGGCATTATAGGTTGAGCTGAGAAATAAGAAGAGTGCAGTTACATTGGTGGGGCTGTATTACAGGTCTCCAACAGTGAGCGTGAAGTAGAAGAACAAATAGGTAAACATATTGTATAAAGATGTGGAGGCAACAGGGTGGTGGTGATGGGAGATTTAAATTTTCCAAATTTGACTGGGATACACTTAGTGTCAGAGTTCTGGATGGCGCAAAATTTGTAAGGAACGTTCAGGGAAGTTTTCAAGAGCAGTATGTCAATGGTCGGACAAGGGAAGGGGCCATATTGGACCTGGTGTTGGGGAATGAGCTAGGCCAGGTGGTAGAAATTGCAGTGGGGGATTTCTTTGAGAACAGTGACCACAATTCCTTAAGTTTTAGAATACTCGTAGACAAAGTTGAGAGTGGTTCTAAGAGACGAGTACTAAACTGGGCCAAGGCCAATTATATCAAAATTGGGCAGGAGCTGGGAAATGTGGATTGAACACACTATTTGAAAGAAAGTCCACATTTGATATGTGGGAGGCTTTCAAAGATAGATTGAAGATAGTGCAGGATAGGCATGTCGCTTTGAAAACAAGGGATAGGAAAGACAAGATTAGTGAACCATGGATGACAGAAGAAATCATGTGACTAGCCAAGCGGGAAAGGGAAGCATACATAAGGTCCAGGCTGCTAAGAACAGAATGGGCCTTGGAGGTATATCGGGAGAATAGGACCAGTCTTAAATGAGGAATCAAACGGGCTAAAAGGGGTCATGAAATAACTTTGGTGAGCAGAATTAGGGAGAATCCCAAGGCCTTTTATTCTTATATAAGAAGCAAGAGGGTAACCAGAGAAAGGGTTGGTCCACTAAAGGATAAGGAAGGAAGGTTGTGTGTTGAACTTGAGAAAATGGGTGAGATTTACAATGATTACTTTGCATCAATGTTCACTGAGGAATGGGAGGTGATGAATGCTGAGATTAGAGATAGAAGTTTGTTTACTCAGGATCATGTTGACATAAGGATGGAAGGTGTGTTGGGTAGGCTAAGGGATATTATGGTGGACAAATCCCCAGGACCAGATGGGATCGATCTCAGTTTGGAGAGGGAGGCAGGAGAGGAAATAGTTGGGGCCCTGACAGATATCTTTGTAGCATCCTTAAACACAGGTGAGGTGCGGGAAGATTGGAGGGTTGGTCATGTTGTCCCCCTGTACAAGAAGGGTAGTAGGGATATTCCAGGTATCTGCAGACCAGTGAGTCTGACGTCAGTGATGGGAAAGTTGCTGGAGAAAGTACTGAGGGATGAAATCTATTTATATTTGGAAAATAATGGGCTAATCAGTGATAGGCAACATGGTTTTGTGCAGGGGAGAGTGTGCCTTACCAACCTAATAGAGTTCTATGAGGAAGTGACCAAGTTGATAGAAGGAAGGGCTGTAGATGTCATATACATGGACTTTAGTCAGGCGTTTGATAATGTTCCCCATGGTAAACTAATAGAGAAAGTGAAGTCACATGGTGTGCAGGGTGTTCTCGCTAGGTGGATAAATAACTGGTTGAGCAACAGGAGATAGAGAATAGTCGTTGAAGGGAGTTTCTCGAAATGGAGAAAGGTGACTAGTGGTGTTCCACAGGGATCAGTCCCTGTTGTTTGCAATATACATAAATGATCTGGAAGAGGGCATTGTTGGTCTGATCAGTAAGTTTGCAGATGACATGAAGATTGGTGGAGTAGCAGAAAGCATAAGGGACTGTCAAAGAATACAGGAGAATATAGATAGACTGGAGATTTGGGCGGAGAAATGGCAGATAGAGTTCAATCCAGACAAATGTGAGGTGATGCATTTTGGGAAGTCTAATTCTATACTGTAAATGGAAAAACCTTGGGAAAAGTTGATGGGCAGAGAGATCTGGGAGTTCATTGTACCTGAAGGTAGCTGCACAGATAGATAGAGTGGTCAAGAAGCCATATTGGTATGCTTGCCTTCATCGGACGGAGTATTGAGTATTAGAGCTGGCAGGTCATGTTAAAATTTCACAAGAACTTGGTTCAGCCACATTTAAAATACTGCACACAGTTCTGGTCGCGACATTACCAAAAGGATGTGGATGCTTTGGTGAGGGTGCAGAGAAGGTTTATGAGGATGTTGTCTGGTGTGGAACGCGCTAGCTATGAAGAGAGGTTGAGTAGGTTAGGATTGTTTTCAATAGAAAAAAGAGCTTGAGGAGCAACCTGATTGAGGTCTACAAAATCATGAAGGGTATAGACAGGGTGGATAGAGATAAGCTTTTTCCCAGGATGAGGGATTCAATAAGGAGAGGTCACGAGTTCAAGATGAGAGGTGAAAAGTTTAAGGGAAATATGCGCGGCAAGAGGGTGGTACATGCCTGGAATGCATTGCCAGCAGAGGTAGTAGAGGCAAACGTGGTAGATTCATTTAAGGCGCATCTGGACAGATGCATGAGTAGGTGGGGAGCAGAGGGATACAGATGTTTAGGAATCGGGCAATAGGTTTAGACAGTGGATTTGGATCAGCTCAGGCTTGGAGGACCAAAGGACCTTTTCCTGGCCATAAATTTTCTTTATTATTTGTTCTTTGTTCTAATGCTATATGCATCCATTTCCCTTTCTTCAAGTCTGTTCTTTGTTATATTGTCTTGATGGGTGTGAGACAAAAAGCTTTGATTTCTCGAACAAAATCAGACGTTGCTGGAAAAAACTCAGCTGGTCTGGCAGCATCTGTGGAGAGAAAGCAGAGTTAACATTTCGGGTTCAGTGACGCTTCTTCAGAACCGATTGTAGCTGGGAAAATGTTGGTATATCTGCTGAAGGAGGGGTAGAGAGGGGGAGGGAGTGAAAGATAGATGGATATGGAGCCCAGAGAGAGAGCAAAAAGGAATAGGTAATGGTCATCCTGACAGAATGAATATCTTCTAATGGGGACCATTAATGGCTGACAATGGGTTGTTTGTGGTGGCAGACCGTGTGATGATAAGGCCTAGTGTCTGCGGGTTGGGGTAAGGACATGGGAGAAGGTGCTCAGGCCCTAAAATTATTGAGTCCAGAAGGTTGGAGAGTTTCCAAGTTGAAAATGAATGGCTGTTTTTCCAGCTTGTGCTGAGCTTCATTGGAGCACTGCAGCAATCCTGAGCCAGAGATGTTGGCCAGGGAACACAGTGGTGTGTTGAAATGGCAAGCATCCAGAAGCTTGGGGCCATTTATGTGGACAAAGTATAGGTGTTCTGCAAAGCAGTTACCTCGTCTGTAATTCATCTCCCCAGCGTAGAGGTGATCACATCTGTACATGAACCCCTTAGGATCTCGATCTGTGGATTCTAGAATACTAACCTTACTAGAATACTCACATTACTTTGCCACTATCTTCAAAATGCTAAGTGATTGCTTGGCAGCTACACCATTGCTGGATTAAGCATTAAATAGTTTATCATATGTCAATGTTATTGTTATAGTAAGCCCAGTTGGTTCCTTCATGTAAGCCATAGCTGATATCTTCAAGTATGAGGAAAACTTACAGGAGTGCTTCCAGGAAGCAGTAGTAGGAGCCACTGAAAATTAGGAGCCAGCCATCATACTTACTGTTTCCACTGAGGCATCGCTAAGGTGTAATTTAGTAGGTGTCTATTATGCATTAGCACTAACATTAGGAATTAGAGTTGTGGAGAAGAACACAACGTCAACAACAGGTAACACAGGTAAGATAACAAACTAGTTTCATTTTCTGAAAGTTGTCAACAGAATGTTATTGATTGTGCAACATAAGATACCAACAATGTTGCAAAAATTAGATTTAAATGGCAGGTAAACTTAAATTGCAATGTATGGCGTTTGCCATTGGAACCATTCAGACCCTGAGGAGAATGTCTGTTGGATGAATATCTGGTGCACTGGATTTCTGTAGAACCATTATTTGGTGAATATTACCTTGCTTTTGCTGTAATTGAAATCTCATTGTCCTTGTAATAGCGAGGTGTTTACTTATAATAAAACTATGTAACAGGCAATGAAGGTTTTGGAAATCATAACTGGTAGTCCTAATTTGAGAAGTAACAAATTAGTTTCCTAATGCCAGTTGCATGTCTTACAATGATCTTGGTAACTGAATAGGCTTAATTTTTTCCACGTTGTTCTTTGAATCATAGCATGATGCAGCACAGAAGAAGGTCATTTAATTCTTTGTAGTTGCACTCGCACAATCCAACTAATTCCACTGTGTAGCTTGTCCCCACAGAGCCGTAAGTGTTTTTTTTAATTTTGAATCTTCACTTAGTTTCATTTGAAATTTATTTTGAATCACCTTTTCAGGCAGCACATTCTGGAATACAAGGAGCTCATTATGTAAACAAAAATATTTTAAAATTGTACCACTCTTTATCGTGATTCACTGAATTAACTTACTGGCCAGTTTGAAAAGATGAAATCTCGTGTTCGAGGTGTCAACTTTTCTTCACCTTAGCTATCAATCATATTTTAACACATTATTTGCATGTCTGAGACAACATGTTTTTAGATCAAGAGTTTTCGGAGTCTTAAGTAAATAATGAGGACTGACATTTTGGTACAGTACTGAAGAAATGCTGCTCCTGTACCATCTTTTGGATGAAATCTTAAACTAACCGTCCATCTACCCAGGCTGATGTAAAAGATTCCAAAGCATCAAATAATTTGCACTTCTTTTTGGAGTCCAATATTGCTGTACTTATTGCAGGTACAGAAGGTAATAAAGAGGGCAAATGGAAGTTTAGCATTTAATGCTAAAGGAATGGAGTCAAAAAGTAGCCAGTGTAGTAATTATTCAAAGCATTAGTGAGATGCCATCTGGAGCCACCTTACTTGAACTGCATTGGATGAAGTTCAGAAAAGATTCAGTAGGTTGATTCCAGAGATGAAATTGAATTGAATTAGCTTTATTGTCACATGTACTCAAATGAGTACAGTGAAATGTTTACAGTTGTTGCGTTACAGCACCATCTTAGGAACAAAGGTATCTAGGTACAGATACTTAAGATTAAATTCTTATTGTTTTATGATCAATTACCATGCAATAGAACTTGAAGCTCTCAACCACTTCCAACTCAGCACCGTTGACACAAACAGGGGCATGTCCTCAACTCTGCTTCCTGAAGTCGATGATCGGCTCCTTTGTTTAGCTGACATTGAGAGAGAGATTGTTGCTTTTACACCATGCCATGAAGCTCTCTATATCTTTCCTGTACTCTGTCTCATCATTATTTAAGATTCTTTATTTGAGCAAATTTGTAAATGGAGTTAGAGCTCAATTTCGCCACACAGTTGTGAATATGTAAGGAGTTTAATAAAGGGCTGAGAATGCAGCCTGGTGGGGCACTGATGTTGAGGATTATTGTGGAGGAGGTGTTGTCGTCTATTCTTATTGATTGCGGTCTGCTGATCAGGAGGTCGAGGATCCAGTTGCAGAGTGGGAAGCAGAGTCCTAGGTCTTGGAGTTTGGAGATGAGTTTGACTGGAATTATGGTGTCGAAGGTGGAGTTAGAAAGTCAGTAAATACAAGTCCGATGTAGATGTCCTTGTTATCCTGATGTTCCAGGGATAAGTGTAGGGTCAGGGAGATGGTGTCTGCTGTGGAGCTATTGTGACGGCAGGTGAATTGTAGCAGATCAAGGCAGACTGGGAGGCTTAAGTTGATATATGCCATTATCAACCTCTCAAAGCACTTCACAATGATGGATGTCAAAGCCACCAAGCGGTAGTCATTAAGGCATGTTGCCTGTCTTTTCTTTGGCTCTGGGGCAGTAGTGGTCTTCTTGAAGCAGGTTGGAGCCTCACATCGGAGTAAGGAGACATTAAGATGTCAGCGAATACTCCTACCTGCTGATTTGAGCAGGACCTGAGTGCACGGGCTAGTTGCTTTCCATGGGTTTACTCTCAAGAAGCTAAGAGACAAAGGGTGGTGGTGAAGCATTGCTTTTCAGACTGGAGGCCTGTGACCAGCGATGTGTTGCAGACTCAGTGCTGGGTCCACTGCTTTTTGTCATTTATATAAATGATTTTGATGTGAATATAGGAGGTATGTTTATTAAATTTGGAGATGACTCCAAAATTGGTGATGTAGTGGACCGCGAAGAATGTTACCTTAAAGTACAACGGCCAATGTGTGGCAGTCGGAGTTTAATCTAGATAAGTGTGAGGTGCTGCATTTCGGAAAGGCAAATCAGAGCAGGACTTATACACTTAATGGTAGGGTCCGGGAAATGTTGCCAAACAAAGAGACCTTGGGGCGTGGATTCATAATTCCTTGCAAGTGGAGTTGCAAGTAGACACAGTAATGAAGAAGGTATTTGGTATGTTTGCCTTTATTGGTCAGTGCATTGAGTATAGGCATTGGGAAGTCACTTGCGGCTGTATAGGATATTGGTTAGGCCACATTTGGAATACTGTGTGCAAGAGATGTTAAACTTGAAAGGGTTCAGAGAAGATTTGCAAGGATGTTGCCAAGTTTGGAGGGTTTGAGCTACAGAGAGGCTGAATAGGCTGGGGCCATTTTCCCTGGATCGTCGGAGGCTTAAAGGGTGCCCTTATAGAGGTTTATAAAATCATGAGGGGTATGGATAGGATGACTAGTCAATGTCTTTTCCCCAGGGTGGGGGAATCCAAAACTAGAGCACATAGATTTAATTGAGAAGGGTAAGATTTAAAATAGACCTAAAGAGCAACTTTTTCCACACAAGGTGTATGGAATGAACTGCAAGAGGAAGTGATGGAGGCTGATACAATTACACCTAGAATGCATCTGGATGAATAGGAAGTGTTTAGAGGAATGTGGGCCAAATGCAGGCAAATAGGACTAGATTAATTTTGAATATCTGGTTGCATGGATGATTTGGACCGAAAACTCTGTTTCCCAGATGCATATATCTATGTCTCTATGAGAGAATGAGCAGCTTAGGCCTTTCTTGCTAGAGTTTGGAATTGAGGTGTATAAGATACAAAATGTAATTGTCAAAGCAGATATAGAGCAGATGCTTCCTCTGTGGGGCAATCTAGAATGATAGCTCATAGTTTGAGACTAAGGGGTGGCAGATTTAAAACAATGTTAGGACTTCTCTCAAAGGGCCAGGAAGCTGTGGAATTCACTGCCCTAGAGTGCAGTCGATGTCAGGACACTGAATAAATTGAAGGAGGAGACAGATTTTCAATGAGTAAATTGTCAAATTCTGAATGAATGCCATTTACAAATTTGCAGATGACAAATTTGGTAAGATGGATATAAATAATGATGAGTCAGAATACAGAAAGGAGATAGAGGGTTTGGTGATGTGGTACAATGAAAACAATCTCTCTTTTGTTGGAAAAACTAAACAGCTGATCATTGACTTCAGAATGAAAGGAGGAAAACATGTCTGCAAATCTGCATTAATAAAGTGGAAGTTGAGATGATGGAGATCATCAAGTCCCTCAGAGTGACGATAACTGATGACCTATCCTGAACTTTCCATGTAGATGCAGTGGTTAAGAAGGCAAAATAACGTATTTTCTTCCTCAGGCGGCTCAGGAAATTAGCATGTCTGTAATGACCCTCACCAACTTCTACAGCTGTACCATAGAAAGCATTCTTTTCAGGTGCATTATGGCCTGGTACATCTGCTCTGCTCAGGACCGTAAGAAACTACAGAAGGTTGTGTGCACAGCTCAGGCCATCATGGAAGCCAACCTTCCTCTTTGGACTCCATGTATACCTCTCATTGCTGCAGAGAGGCTGCCAACATCATCAAATGCCCATCCCAACCCGGTAATGCTCTCCTACGATCTCTTCCATCAGGCAGAAGATACAGAATCTTGAACACGTGCACCAGCAAGTTCAAGAACAGCTTCTTCCCTGCTGTTATTAGATTGATAAATGGACTCTAACTTCAAGTAATGCTGACTATGTTAATATCGATCTTGCCTAGCACATGTCCAGTGCGTTGTAACCTGTATGCTTTACTCTGTCCAAGCCTTTTTTTTCTCACTATGATCTGTATATCTTGCTTCGTATGATCTGCCTGTATTGCTCACAAGCAAAGCTTTTCATTGTACTTAGGTACACATTACAATAAATTAAATCAGTCAATCAATCAATCACTAAAGAGTAATGGGGAGTGTGCAGAAAAATGGAGGTAAGGTTGAGATGAGATTAACCACGATCTTATTAAATGGTGGAGCAGGCTGTGGGGTTGAGTTGCTGCCTTCTGCTCCTAATTGTTATGTTCTTATTATCTTGGTTTTCACTTTTCCTACATTGCAACAGTTATTGTACTTCAAAAGGTACTTAATTGGCTGTAACACTCTTTGGAAGGTATTACAGTCAGAAAAGAAGTTGCATAAGTGAAAGTAGTTACTTCTTCCTTCATATTCATCCCAGATTGTCTTAAAATAGAAAAAAAAATGATTGCTGACTGGCAAGCAGGTGTGTACTTCTATGATCTGAATGTTTGAACTCACTGAACAGACCAACATTGGCAGTCAAAATGTTTTCTGGTCTTGAAGACCTTAGGATATGCTCAGAGGTCTACAGAGTTATTTTGGTGCTGTTAAAGACCTCTTGAGTTTGAGAATCCAGCAACACATTGAAATTGGGCAGCTCTATCATGCTATTGTTGTCTGTCTTTCTGTGTGACACCAGCAATTATTTTGTGGCTATTGGGTATTTGCGAGCATACTCACTGGATAATATACCACATTCCTCTGAAGGCATGAAACAACAGCTTTCCTCTTCTGGAAGACAAAAATTTATAATTTATTGCTGGCTTGCCAGTGTTGCATGTTTTTGGCTGGACCCACAAAGGGATTAAATGGCTGGCTTTCATTCCAATAGTATACACTGACCATATAGGCTTCTCTACCTTCAAAATTAGATATTCATCAAGATTATAACAAATATGAGGCATCTGGACTCAATTTAATGCTTATAGTATAATCCTGTATTTGTATCTGAGTTGTTACCATGTATTAACATCTATGGATCATAATTGCTGTTTAAAATTGTAACCTGTAACACAATGGTGACCAATAGACATTAGAGTAACAAAAGGAATATTTTGTCCCATGTAAAGAAAATAAAATCAACTGTGTTCACAGAGTGTCTTAACTCTCCCGGGTGCTTCACAGTGGCATTGTTAAACAAAACAAGGCACCAAGATGACACAGAACTTGATCAAGGAAATAGGTTTTAAGGAGTGTATTAAAGGAGGAAAGAAATGCAATGAGAGGGAGGTGTTTAGATCGAGCTTTTGGCCAAGCAGCTGGATGTATGGTCTCTATTGTAAGAGTAATTGTCATTGGGCTGCTTGGAATAGAATTAGAGGAGTTCAGATATTACCAAGGGTTATGGAAATTAAGCAAATAGGGAGGAATCAGGCCTTGGAAAGAATTGATATTGGTGCAAATTTTCAAGATTGTACATTGATTAACTGGGAGGCAATGTAGGCCAGCAAATGGTGCAAGTTAGAACACAAGGTTTGCTTGACTTAGAGCATAGTAGATGGCACACCGGTGAAGAAAATATTTGAATCATCAAAACTGGAGTAAACAAAGGCTTGGATGAGGGTTCAATGAGGTTTCAATTCCAGATGAGCTGAAGTCGGTGATGCTGTTCATCTTAGGCTCAAATATACCATTCTTTTATCAAACAGTTTGGTTCATTCTCAGATATTTTCTTCGGAGGGTGATTAGAGTCAGTAATCAAGTTGTTGGGTTTGGAGCAAAGACAAGTTAATAATATCTAATACATTTCCAGAAGAAAAGTTTCATTCTCAATTGAAAGTTTAGGATAGAATCTTTGTCATGTGATTCATGTGAAATTGTAAATTCTTTGTGTGTGTTGCTTGGTGTATGCAATTTTACCATTTATTGGGAATTCAGTCGGAATAATCAAATTGTTTTAAATTTGAAATGACTGTTGCCAAACCGTTTTGTCACTGTATATTGATATATGTGCAGTAAAATGAGATAAGGTACATTTCATGTGCCAGGAACCAATCTACACAATTGCCCCTTTTCTGGTCCCATTGTAGCAAGCATGATGCCAGTCCAGAATGTGTGGCTTAGAAACAGCACACACAAACTGATTTCCAGCAGAATGCGTGGCTTATACAGTGCACAGCTAGCTTGGACACGTTGAATTTTGTGAAAAAAGACATGAAGCCAATGCTTTTAGCTTTGTACTCATCAGGATACACCAGAGAACCAATGTTAGAAAGGAAATAGAACCAATACAGTTAGAAGGTCGTGCACATTTGTTGGATTACAGTTGCCTTGGAGATGCAGTAGGAACTGTTAACTGTCAACTTTAATGAACTGATTAAATTCAAACCAAGCAAGTTGACTCTCGGTCCGATTATTGCTTTGGGGATGCAGCAGAGATTGGCTGTCAACATAGTGCTTTCCTCATTGGAAAAGGGGCAACATGTGAATACATTCCTTCTGCAACAATGAACAGGGCCCTGTGTGTAAATTACTGCAGCTTCTAGCAAACATGAATGAATCACCGTGCAAGTCCAACTGATAATTGTACATTGGTTTCCATTGTAATTCTTAGTGCAGTCAGGATTATTTAGTTAATATCTTCCATTAACAGAACTGCATGGGAGGCAGGACATGGTATTCTGAGGTTTGCAAGCATGAGCCAATTGAGCATGATTGACATGCTGCCAGTGGTGGAGAGTTAAAAGACGATCCATCAGTTGTTGGGATGTGCAGTTTTCGTAGCTGGCATCACACTGACAGAGAAATCACAACTACCATACCCAAGTATGGTAGACAGAACACATTTTAACTTGACAGCAACATTCTGTAAGTGGAAAATACCACTTTTATACTTTTTGCCAAGCAGCAGTGTGAGATGGCTAGATTCATCTTTGTTCAAATTTTTAAGAAAGCTCCCCCTTTCAGGGTAATCTGAAGTAGACTAGACACATTTCAGGGCTCAAAGGGTGGCCTTTGGCTCTTCCATGAGTTTATGTGATATATGGTGAGTGATTATTTGATCAGGGTAGATGTTATAGAACAGGATAATTTTAATGTGCCCATTCTTGGCATCAAACTTACACCATTAGGAGATGTTTATCTCCCGATTCACGAGATTGCTGATAAGGCTGATCCTGTAGCATGTAGAACTGTAGGATTACCAACATGGATATTGATCAATGAATGTAGGCTTGCAGTAGATAGTAATATAAACAAAGTGGCAAATTTGTCAACCAACACTTTGAGGAAACGATAGATTTGACTGCTCTATTTTAAGGGGGAACTTTAGTGCAATAGAGTCTCTTAACATATGTATACTATTACTTAAATGATGCAGCGGGTGCAACCCTAACCAAAATGGCCATCTACCGTTTGGAAGTATGCAAAGAGCAGGACGTTAGTATCCATTTGATCGAAGATATGCCTTGCAGGAAAATTCATAAAGGTGACAGGCTGTCATTCATAACTGCAGGACCCACAGTTACACTTGACTGTCTAGCCACACTTGAGGGCAAACTGCAGAGATGTTTGTTGAAATTGCTTTGGGGTGGTGACCTATCAGGTGGTGAGTTTTGTGTGCATGACTTATTGCGACCATGCATATATAGGCAGTCCAACCAATTTATGATTGGTTCTGCACATTATGAATTGGTCTAGTGGTTCAGTGAGTTTTTACAAACATGTGTGCCCAAAATGGTAGTGTATTCATGGGATCCCCTCTGGCCCAGATCTTGGTAACAGTTTTGTCAGTTTTCATGAGAAGTATGTGTTCAATGGAATGATCATTAATCTCCTACCTCTTGCTTTCTTTTGATACATTGATGTATTGGGCTTTATCTCAAATTTACAGTTGCACCTGACAATTTCCTCACATCCCTTAGGGACATAGGAGCAGGAGTAGACCTTTTGGCACCTCTGGTCTGCTGAGCGATTCTAGATACTGGCGACAATTGCCCATCTACCAAAATGCATTTTCCTGTACTTTGTTCACATCACTTGATATAGAAATCTATCAATCTCTGCCTTGAACATTCTCAATGACTGAACATTCACAGCTGTCTAGGATTCCAAGCTTCACCATCCTCTGAGTCAAGAATTTCCTCCTCATCTCAGTCCAAAGTGATTTGCTGCCTATTCTGAAATTGTGTTCCCTGGTTCTAGACTACTCCATCCATCCCTTTAAGAAATTTGTATGTTTCCATGATATCTCATCCAATTCTTCAAAACTGTAGAGAATACAGACCTAATCTCCTGGAACCCGCCACATTGGATAATCACACAATCCCACAAATTAGTGTAGTGAACCTCCATTGCACGCACCTCCATTGCACGTGTCATGACCAATGACACTCCCCGTGTCATGACCAATCATGCTCATGACACTCCCCGTACGCTCTTACACATAAAAGCTGGATGTCTTTGCTCCTGTACTCAAATCCTCTTGTGCTCAACACAAATAGCCTTATTTACTCTGTTCATAAAATCCTCAAAACACTCCAATGTGTTGTGAAACATGATTTCCCTTTCATAAATCCATGTTGACAGTGTCCAATCAGATCATTAGTTTCTAAACATCCAGATATCAGAGCCTTTAGATTCTACTATTTTCCCTGTGATTGATCAGGCTAACAGATCTGCAGTTCCACACTTTCTCTTTCAACCCTTTCTCCAATAGTACAATTATATTTACAACTTTGCAATCTGCAAGCATTATTCCAGAATCAGTAGAATTAATTTTGAAGGATGCCATCATCAATGCATTATTATCACTGTAGTCAACTCTTTCAACATGATAGGATGTAGATCACGAGGTTCCATAAATATGGAAAAAAAATCCATTTCTCTGATACTATTCATTTACTCACTTCTTTCAGATCCTTATTCTCACTTGTCCCTTAGGTCTCTTTTTTTTCTGGGAAATTTCTTTGATTTTCTTCAATAAAGCCAGACACAAAGTTAAGTAATTATTTAGCTTATTTGACATTTCCCCATTTCCCATTATGAATTCTCTTCTCTGGTCCTGCATTTTCTTTGCAATTTCTTTGCTCCTTCTATATCAACAGATGCTTCTTCAGTCTGTTTTTATTTTCCTTTCTAGTTTACGTTCATTTCTACTCTTGCTTTATCAGGTTTCTTGCTTCTCCTTTGCAGATTTCTAAAATGCTTACTAATCCTCAGGTTTACTTTTTTTTGGAAACTTTGTAAGTCACCACGTTTGATCTAATAAAAATGTTAACTTCCTTTGTTAGTCATGGTTGAATCACTTTTCAAGTTTTATTGTTCCTTAAGGAATATATTGCTGTTGCAAATCATGTATTAATTTTTAAAATACTGGCTATTGCCTGTCGACCATCATGCTTTTTAATGTTGTTAAGGACTAAGCCAAACCACTTAAAACATTCTTAATCAGGCAGCCCAGACCATAACCTTACAACTTGTTTCGGTAAATGTACAGTGCAAATTACCCACAGTAAGTTAGCTAGGTTAACTACCAGGTTTTAAAACAGACAAAATTTTATTCACAAAATTACACAATGAAACACAAAGAACAGAATAAAGAACCCCTACAGAACCCATTCTATCCAAACTAGACTTAATTATGCTGTTCTGAATACACACAACAGTCCCAATAAGCAACCCTCTTTAAAACACAATAAAACAGTGGGACAGATGTTTACAGGTTGAAGTTAGTAGGTCAGAAAGAGAGAGAGAGTTTCCACTCAGCTCACTGTTGAACTCCTAATTAGTTCTGGACTGAAGTGCCCAGCTAGAGAGCTGATCGCTCCCCTTCCATTACACAGGTCACTTCTAAAACATGACCATTTTGGCCTGAAGTCTCTTCTGCTTACATATAAACAAAAAGGCCTCTCAATATCCTTTAATCTCTATACAAAACCAGTCTAATTGGCACTAAGAGTGGTTTATTACTCCTCTGAAAGAAACCAAGGACACAGTATCCTTGAAAAAAGGAACAGCTTTTAGAAAAAAGGGATCAGCTTTGTGACACCTCCCTCCCTTAAAAAACATCAATACCAAAAGATGGCTTCAGTTTTAAAACCCTTTAAATAAGCTGGTTAGTAGTCTAAAACACACATATACACAATACTAACTATTTACATACAAACATGCATGACTACATGCAAATTCAGGCCATGGCACACCTGTCGAACGCCTCCGTATCTCATTCGAGTCTCAATAACCTATCGGCAATCACGTTTTCATGACCTGCCACAGGCACAATTGTCAAATTGAATGGCTGCAAAAACAAGCTCCATCTAAACAGTCTGGCATTTTTATCCTTAAATCTTTCCACAAATGTCAATGGGTTATGATCAGTATATACAATTGTCTCAGATGCTTTGTTGGTAATATAAACACTGAAATGTTGTAATGACAACACCAAGCTTAGTCTCTTTCTCCACCATTGAATATTTCTGTTGACCAATGTTCAACTTCCTGGAAAAATATGTGATGGCGATTTCTATTCCCTCGTCATCTTCCTGCAGGAGCACCACACTGACACCCACATCACTGGCGTCGATAGACACCTTGAAAGGCTTTGTGTAATCCAGGGTGGCTAATACTGGGGCAGTGGTTAACACAGTTCTTAGGCTGTCAAATGCCTTTTGACAGTCCGCTGTCCACTGAAACTTCTTGCTCTTTTTTAACAATGCGGTGAGTGGAGCAGCCACACTGCTAAAGTTCGGCACAAACTTTCGGTAAAATCCACTCAATCCCAGGAATCACAGTGTTGCTTTTATCGGTGTGGGAAACTCCCCAATTACTTCTGTTTTCGCATCCCGCAGGGCCATTTGTCCATGTTCCATAACATGGCCCAGCAAGGTGACTTGGGCTTTTGCGAATTCACTTTTAGCTAGGTCTACTGCCAAGACCACCTTCTGAAGTCGATCAAGCAAGTCCAATAAATGCTGTAAATGTTCCTTCCACGAGTGACTAAAAGTCACAAGGTCATCAATAGGCACCACACAGTTGGGTAACCTGGCAACGACCTTATTAGTCAGTCTCTGAAATGTGGCTGGAGCATTTTTCATACAAAATGGCATGACTTTGAACTGATATAATCCATTTGGCGTTACGAAAGCCGAAATTGCCTCTGCTCTCTCTGACAGAGGTACTTGCCAGTAGCCTCTGTGCAAGTCCAACTTAGAAATGTAAGTTGTTTGTCCTACTTTTTTGTCAGTCCTCCAACTGTGGAATTGGATATGCATCAGTCTTTGTAACGGCATTGACTTTGCGATAGTCCACACATAACTGTTGGGTACCATCTAGCTTTGGCACCATGACTATGGGTGAGCTCTAGTAACTGTAACTCACTTCGATTATGCCATCTTGGAGCATGCGCTCAATCTCCTGAACCTGTGCCAACTTTAGAGGGTTATGCCAATAAGGATGTTGCATAATCGGAACAGCATCTCCTACCTCTATATCATGCTCAATTAGGTTGGTACTTCCCACTTTGTTTCCGCGTATTTCCCCATGTGATAGTAATGAGTTTTTCAGGTCATTTTGATTTTCTTGTGGAAGGTAACTCAATAATCTATCCCAATTTTGATAACTTCCTCACTGTCCAATTTGATTTGAGGGATGTCCAATTCAGAATCCTCTGAACTTGGTTCTTCCTTCCGTGCTGTAATCATTAACACCTTCTCCTTTTGCTTTCCTTCCCTATCAACACCTTCCCTTTTGATCATATTCACATGACACATTCTGTGAGATTTCTTCATTTCTGGAGTCCTTATCAAGTGATTCACCTCACTCAACTTCCTCTTGCTTTTAAATGCTCGCCTGTTACTGGAACTAACACCAATACCTTATTCCTAATTGCAAAATTGCAAATTTGTAATTTCTTATCCACTTCATTATATGCTGTGATACTTTTAAATGCTGTCTAGCCAACTCTCAAGCTCTATTTAGTCATTCTCTAAAATTTGACACATAGTCCAAATGGGTGGTCTCTGAATTCTGACTTATTAATTTCTCTCTAATCAATTTTAATGGCAGTCTTACTGCATGTCCAAAAATTAATTCAAATGGACTGAATTTGGCCGATTCATTTGGTGCATCTATGATCACAAAAAGCACAAACGGAACTCCCTTATCCTAATCATCTGGATAATCCTGACCATAAGCCCTCAACATGGTCTTTAGTATGTGATGCCGTCTTTCTAGCGCTTCCTGCGATTCGGGGATGAAACACAGTAGATTTGAATTGCTTTATTCCCAAGTTATCCATAACCTCCTTCAATAGTTTGGATGTGAAGTTTGATCCTTGATCAGACTGGTAGTTCGTATCCAGTAAAAAATGTAAGTAATTCTTCTACAACCCTTTTAACTGTGATGTTGCATAATGGGATTGCCTCTGAAAATCTAATTGATGCATCCATTATTTTGTTAATAAATAGTTATTCCCACTTTTTGTTTGAGGCAGGGGACCTATACAATCAATCAAGACTCTTGTGAAAGGTTCCTCAAATGCTGAAATAAGTATTAAACAATTTGCTGAATCACTGCCCATTTCTCATCCACTTGAATGTGTGACATTCTCCATTTCCTCATTAAGACATCATTTGTTAAGTAATGCATTCAGGGATGCATTCACTCTACTTTCTGTCAATGCCTTCTGATGCCTTCTGATGCAACTGTTTTAAATTCTCATCTTTTCTGGCAATAGTCCCTCAAGAGTACATATCTTTCACCCTTCAGCATCACAGACTGAGAGGATCCTGTGTCCCTTAATATTGTAACCTCCTTACCCATTACTCCTGGCCTTAGTGAATAAACTTTACACTTGCATATATATGTTTTAAGCAAATCTGGCACTTTCTCCTTAACCAACCTCTGATCATCTTGTACACTTTGAGGCAGTTGTCTAACTTCCTTTGTGCTTTTTGTTACTAGTCCAACAAAACTCCCAGGCTTGTCCAGTTTTCCTACATCTGGCTTTCTCCCAGCCCACCAACACTGTGATTTCATGTGGCCCACGTTATTACAATGAAAACATCGGAGCTTTTTAACTTCTTTGTCCCCCTCAATGGTTTCTTTTTTAACCTGTGATAAGTTATCCTTATGATCTTCATGGAGATCTACCTTTCCCTTTCCACATGAGGATTTCACTTTGCCCCAATTTCTATCCCTCATGGACTGAAATTGATTCTGGAAGCCAACCCATGTTTTATGGACCAGCTCATAATCATCAACCATTTCAACCTTGACAACCTGCTAATCTTGACAATTTAACTCTCTGCTCTTCCACATGAGTTTGTACTACTTCCTCACTAAGGTTACCTTCAGCCTTTATCTTCAGCCTTTATCTTCAGCCTTTTAAGCTGACTTTCCTTTTTATGTGTTAGTTTCTGAAGTTCAAAAGCTGTCTCTTTTTCTGTCTGTTCTGCTGCTTTCTCTTTTTCCCTCTCTTCTGCTTTTAATCGTAACTCAGACTGTTTCATTTCAGCTGCCCTTTCTTTATCTCCCACCTCTAACTCAAGCTGCTTCATTTGCAATTGAATTCTTGTCATCTCTATAGATTCTGATGGTGTTTCCAGCAAGTTTAAATGCTAAGCTACTGCTGTAAGTATCTCTCCTCACAGAAGCAGGCAGTTCCAATTCCAGCTTGTCTGCTAATTCCTGTAGCTTGGTGTTATTTACCTTTTGCAAAACTTCTGAAGTCACCACATTCACTTCCAGAAAACCTTGGGCAAATGAAAGAGCCATGACTATCCCGAGCTTTGCCTACACAGCCAAACCAACACCTGAATTAAAGACACTAGCACCGACCACTCGCTGTTTAAAATCCCACAAAGAGCCCCCAATCTGTTATGGACTAGGCCAGACCACTCAAAACGTTCTTAAGCAGCCAGCCTAGACCATAACCTTGCAATTTGTTTCAGTAAGTATACAGTGAAAATTTTCTAGAGTAAGTTCGCGAGGTTGACTACCAGATTTTAAAACAAACAAAACTTTATTCACAAAATTACACAATGAAACACAAAGAACAGAATAAAGAATCCCAACAGAACTCAGTCTATCCAAACTACTTAATTATGCTGTTCTCAATATATACAACAGTCCTAATAAGCAAACCCCCTTAAAACACAGTCAAAAAAGTAGAACAGATGTTTACAGGTTGAAGTTAGAAGGGCAGAAAGAGAGAGTTTCCACACAACTCACTGTTGAACTCCTAATTAGTTCTGGACTGAAGAGCCCAGCTAGAGAGCTGACCACTCCCCTTTCATTACACAGGTCACTTCTAAAATATGACCATTTTGGCCTGAAGTCTCATCTGTTTACATATAAACAAAAGGCCTCTCAATCACTGTACCAAACTAGTCTAATCAGAACTGGGAGATATTTACGATCCCTCTGAAAGAAACCAAGGACACAGTATCCTTGAGAAAAGATCAGCTTTTAAGAAAAAGGATTGTCTTTGTGACAATATATTGTCCCAATCTACCTTTGTGTGATAGGACATACCAAGGGATGGTGATAGTGCTACCTGAGACATGGTTGTAATGTAAGATTCAATGTGTGTCTATGTCATGCTGATGATTAAGTACTGTGCGACTTGCATTGCTGATAATGTGATTGCTGTACTACAACATCATGTCTCAGGATATGGTCAATTACAGAAAGTCTTTAGTACTAAAGCCTGACACTTGACAGGGTGTATTTAGTACATTCAGTTCTTTTGATTGATATTCATTTATGAGTTGTGAGTAGTTTTGGAAATAGTTATTGCCATCCCTAATTGCCTGTGAAAAAGTGGTGGTGAGTCAACTTCTTGAACCATTGTAATCCATGTGGTGCAGGTAAATCCACAATGCTAGTAAGAATGGATTTTCAGGTTTTGTTCCAGTGCCAGTGAAGGAACAACAACATAGCTCCAAGTCAGCACAGTGTATGGCTGGAGAAGGTACAGGTGGAGATGTGTACGACTCTTGTTCTCACATCTGATTGTGGTTGTAGGTTTTGAAGTTGCTGTTGACAGATGTTTGCTAAGTTGCCACAGTGCATCCTGTAGATGGTACACATTGCTGCCATTGTGTACTAGTGGCAGATGGGCTTGCAATCAGTTTTTGCTTGCACTGAACAGTGTTGAGCTTCTTGATTATTGTGTGAACTGCACTAATCCAACAAGTATTCCATCATTCCTTGTCCCTTGTAGATGGTGGATAGCATTGGCAAATCAGGAGGTGAGATACTCATCACAGAATTCTTACTCTCTAACCTAGCTCTTTCAGCCAGACTATTTATTTGATATAGTTCTGTTTAATGGTAACACTCCAGAATGTTGATGCTGGATGATTTAATGATGGTAATGCCATGAAGGAGAGATGGTTAGATTCCATCTATTTGAGGTAGTTGGTTCCCTGTTCTTGTGTGGCATCAATGTTACTTTTCACTTCTTAGCATAAGGTTCACTATTTTTCAGGTCTCACTACATGCTATGTATGGACTGCTTTAGCATCTGGGGAGTGCTGAATGTGTATTTGTGAGAATTGCCACTTCTGACTTTATGACAGATTGAGTTTCTTGCTATCATGTGGAGTGAATCAAATTAGCTGAAAATTGGCTTCTGTGTTGGTGGGTATCTCAGGAGGTGTTTGAAATAGATTGCCCATTCAGCACTTATGGCTGAAGATGACTGAAAATGCCTCAAGACTTGAATCTTGAAAGCAGGTGCCAGACCCTGCCATCTTTGAGGATGGAGATCATCATGTGGTCTTTCCATCCTGTCATTGATTAATTGGCCTCAGCAATTTATTTCTCGATGTGGCAGAATTGCAGAGCTTTGATCAAAGCAGCTGGATGCTTAGTTCTGTCTGTAAAATGCTGTTTCTGTTTTTTTCTGCATCACAGCAGTGCCAACAGTTCCATTGACTATGAAGCTGTTTGGGATAACCTGCATTCATGAAAAGTCTTATGAAGTGCAAATGTTTCTATTTACATCTTTCTCTTTCAGTCACATTTCTTAAAAATTTTTAGCTCTTTCAGTTAAATTGTTATGTACATTATTTTTTGCTGTCAAAATAACACTGTTTAGTTCAGTTGAAAGAAGAAAAAAATTTAAAATTTTCAAATGCAACTTCCACATATGGTCTAAAATGGTAGTTAGTCAGCATTGTACAGGATGTGTAACAAATGTACAATAGACATTTCACTCTATCAGGATATTTTATATGTACATTGCTTTACCATGCCTATACAGTAGTTCCAGTTATGCCACAATTACTGATTTATTGCAAAAACAAGACTGAAACACTTGCAAACACTTAACGGCCAGATGTCCTAAGTGGATTATTACCTCCTTGTGAGGACTCCAGGATAGATAGATAGGACTCATAGATGCCGGTCTTCAGCCAATTCCATGCATTCTACGTTAAATCAAGAAACAAAAAGGGTACTCTAAGTGCAAAGGCTATGTGCCCTAAATACATTCTGGCAAGTACAGAACACTTATTCTCCAGAAATACCTATGCCCCTTCACAAATTGTTCCAGCCCAGTTGTAATGCTAGCACATGATCGACAAGGTGAAAGTTTGCTCAGGTATATCCTGTCCAAAAAACAGGACAAATCCAACCCAGCCAATTATTGCCTCATCAGTCTACTCTCGATCATCAGTAAAGTGATGGAACCTGCTCAGCAAAAACATATTATTGTTGCTCAGTTTGGATTCTGCCAGGGCCACTCAGTTCCTGATCTCATCACTATCTTGTTCCAAACATGGACATGAGATGAAGTGAGAGTGACCGGCCTTAACATCAAGACTGCATTTGACTGAGTGTGGCATGAAGGAACTCAAGCAAAACTGGAGTCAATGAGAAACAAGGGACAAATTCCTGCAGGTTGGAGTCATACCTGGCACATGGGAAGATGGTTGTGGTTGTTAGAGATCTCTCATCTCAGCTTCAGGACATGTCTGCAGGAATTCCTCAGGGTTGTGTCCTAGGCCCAACCATCTACTATTGCTTCATCAATGACCTCTCCATCTTAAGGACCAAAGTGGGGATGTTTGCCATTGATTTCACGATGATCATCATTATCTGTGATTCCTCAGATACTGAAGCAGTCTGGGTTGAAAATGCAACAAGGTATGGACAATGTCTTGGGCTGATAAGTAGCAAGTGATATTCATGCCAAACAAATACCAAGCAATGGCCATCTCCAATACGATACAATATGGCTGCCCACCCCTTAACATTCAGTGGTGTTACCATCACTTAATCCCCCACTATCAACATACTTGGGGTTATCATTGACCAGAAACTGATATGTACTCACCAAATAAAGAAGGTGGCTGCAAGAGCCAGTCAGAGGCTAGTAATATTCTAGCAAGTAATTCATGTCCTCAGTCCCAAAGCCTGTCCACCACATGCAAGGCAGAAGTCAAGACTGTGATGGAATATTCCCCACTAGCTTGGATGCATGCAGCTTCAACAACACTCATGAAGGTTGAAACCATTCTGGCCAAGGCAAAGACTTGATTGATACCATATCCAAATATCCACTCCTGCCACCACTGATCATTAGTGGCAACAATATGTATCATTTATTGAACTATGTCAGAAATTTGACAAAGATCTTTAGACAGTAGCTTCCAAATCCTTGACCACTTCCATCTAAAAGGACAACGACAGAATATACATCTGCAAGTTCCCCCTCCAAGCCCTTACCTATCTTGACATGAAAACATATCATTGCTCCTTCATTACTGCTGGGTCAAAATCCTGCAATTCCCTCCCTAACATCATTGTCGATCAGCCTAGAGCAAATGGACTATACCCCACCAGAAACTGAACTGGCCCAGTTTACTGTGGCTATAAAGGAAGAAAAGAGATGGGAATTCTTCAATGAACAACTCACCTCCTGATTTCTTAAAGCCTAACCACAAGGCACAAATAAAGTGTGCGATGGAATTTTTAACTTGCCTGGATGAATGGACGTCCAACAACATTCAAGAACCTCAACACCATGTAGCGAAAACAGCCTGCTTGGTTGGCACTTCCTTCATCACCTTTAACATTTTGCCCTTCCCCAACACTGATGCATTGTGCCAGTACTATCTAAAAGATGCACTGCAACAAAAAAACAAGGCACCTAAGACTGTAATTTCCTGTGGCCTCAACCACCCAGATGAACAAGGCCAGCAGATGCATGGGAACACCACTGCCTGAAAGCTACAGACCCTCCTGACTTGGAACTACATTGCTGTTGCTTCAGAGTTGTGGGAACAAAACCCTGGAACTCATCCAACAGCACTGTGTGTGCGTCATGAACTGCAGCAGTTCACCACTACCTTCTCAAGTTGGAGGTAGTGAGGACTACAGATGCTGCAGATGTCCAGTGCTGATGAAGGGTCCTGCCTGAATCATTGACTGTCCTGCTCCTCTGATGCTGTTTGACCTGCTGTGCTTTTTGCAGCTCCACATTTTATCGACACTACCTTTTCAAGGGAAATCATAGTTGGGCAAAAATGTTGGCCCATGCAAGTGACACCGTCTTGAGTTTATAGAAAAAGAAATGAGCTTGTTGTTGGGTATTACAGGCCAGCACAGACAATTGACAGGCTGAGAGGAGGACAGGGAAATCGAGCAGGCTGAGAAAATAGTTGATTGTTAGACCCATTTTTAAGGACTCAATGCAGTAAAATTTTCACATCATGAATTAGGCATACGAAAACCCAAGCCCCAGGATTATGCAGTAGCTTCAGTCATTAGCACATTGTGTTGCAGTTCTATAAATCCCACTCAGATGCAATAGCTTGTCTGAACTTCAACACTGCTGTTATACATGAAGTACTATTCATCAGAATCTTGGATAAGCTTGCAAATGACAGGTTTAGTATTTGAATCATTTTGCTCAGCGTAAGGCATTTGTCTAAACAATTATTTCAAAATCAACTCAATTTCAGCATTTCTTCACATTTTCATGCAGCGATCCATCACATTTCCAATGTAGATGACTCTGGGACAGTTTTACTGGCATAAAACAAATTTTATCCTACATTTTAGCTGATAATAACTTTATTTGTTCCTTTCAGAGGAATTATGCGCTTTCTGTTTCAGCATGTTTTCACATCGAGTGCTGGTGTATTTTCCATGGCAGGTTTATCTCATTAAAATTAAGTCTTGAAACCATATTCTCTGTCCTTATTTCACAGATAAATCTTTCAAGAAGAAAGGGTTTTGGCAATTTTACAGCCCCCTCAGTGAAGCTCTTCATTGTGGTTTATTGGTACCCCTGGCTCCCTCAGACATTATACTTTCATCAGAGAATATTGCAGATATAAAAAATGTTGTCCTTGGTAAAAAGAATTGGCTGTGGTTTTAATGTTATTCTATCTCAGATCGACTACCTTAAGATCTTATCTCCAACTAACATAGATAAATTAGGAAATTGCGACTCAGACATTTGCAAGACCTTGTTTATTGCAATGAATCTTGAATTTTGAAGTGAGGGTTATTACGTTGCTGCACCTTTGGAGGATGTTATTATGTATTAAGAAAGAATTAAAGGTTTGGCAGTTCTGTTTCAATCAACTCTAATACTTTTCTGTGCTTATATTATTAAACTAGGTTCAGAAATGCTATTTGGAAATGTCAGTAATATTGAAGTGGACTTGAGACTCCTTTTGTTCCAAGTGTACAATGGATGTCTTACCCCAAGACGAAGAAGCGAGTTAGCTGGAGAAAGTTATTTTGTAACAATTTCTTTTAATTGTATCTAACAGCACTGATGAGATCCCTTTGGCTTTGAGGATCATGTTTCTTTTTCAAGACATTAATCCTGGAAGAACTTGTCAATCTATCCCAGCACCAAAGGCCAGTTTATTTCTGGAGGAACCTATCAGATTGGCAGCATCTGTGGAGAGAAGGCAGAGTTAATATTTCGAGTTAAAATGTTGATCCTGCTTTCTTTCCACAGATGCTGCCAGAGCTGATGAGTTTCTCCTGCAATTTCTGTCTCTGTTTTAGCATTTGCAGTTCTTTATTTTGTACTATGCCAGTTTATTTCTTTCCAATTAGAAGAAAAAATTGATGAAAATGGTTTCACAATTTCATGTGAGATTTAATTTAAAGCATTTTATCCGCCTTATATTCTGAAATAAGATGAATGAAAGTAATCAGGATTAAAACAAATTCTAAAAGTGTTTTTATGTTTTACCTGTCCAGGTAACTTTTCCTGGATCAGAGAGGTTGAATATATATTTGAGGTCAGAAAGAAACTAGTGTATCATTGGGAAATTTGAGCTATAGGGAGAGGCTGAATAGGCTGAGGCTGTTTTCCCTGGAGCGTCGGAAGCTGAGGTGTGACTTTGTACACATATATGAAATCAAGAGAGGCACGGATAGGGTAAATAGGCAAGGTCTTTTCCCTAGGGTGGAGGAAGCCAGAAGTAGAGGCATGGGGTTAGTGTGAGAGGGGAAAGATTTAGTAGGGTCCTAAGGGGCAACATTTTTACGCGAAGAATGATGCTTGTATGAAACAAGCTACCAGAGGAAGTGGTGAAAGCTAGTACAGTTGCAACATTTAAAAGGCATTTGGATGGGTATATAAATAGGAAGGGTTTAGAGGGATATAGGGCAAGTGCTGGCAAATGGGACTAGATTAATTTAGGATACATGGTCGGCATGGATGAGTCGGACTGAAAGGACTGTTTCCGTGCTGTACATCTCAATGACTCTATGACTCTAAATTGGAGTGTTATATCACTCCGAACAACAATTGAAATAATCTTCAAAATATGAATCTCCAAAAATAATGAACTTCCATACGAGCTAATACGAAAATGCATTCAGATTGAATAGGCAGGCTGTATCTGGGGCCCATGACCGAGATGACCTGAAAACTTTAAGGATTTCATTCACATGTCAATCAATCACAACCTCAGGTGAAATTGGCTGTGATATTGTTCACTTTAGTCTTGAGACTGCTTTTATTTTTGAGTGAATGAAGAAATTGTGGCCTTCATAAGATTTCTAAATGTTTTCTCTGTAGTCAAGAATCCAGTTCTTTTATTCCAATGGTAACTATAAGGCTTTTTGTAATGGTGAGAAACAGTGATGGCTGCCTTCAACTTAGGGAAATATCGTAAAATGCTTCACAGGAATGTTATCAAACAAAACATAACACTGAAACAGGTAAGGAAAAATATGGGCAGGTGACCAAAGACATGGTGAAAGGAGTAATTATTTTGTATCATCTTAAAGGAAGAAGGAGAGGATTAGAGGTTTAGACAGTAATTTTCAAGCTTACGATGTAGCAATTGGAATGAGATAGATCTTACTGACTCTGAGATCCTTGGTTGGGGTTGTTAATCTAAGCCATAAACAGGGGATATGGAGTCTCCTCACTTTCAGGGACTGACTCTGAGCTGGCTGGCCATAGCCAATGTACCGTGCATGTGGAAATAAAGGGTGATTTGGTGATGGGATACTGGCCAATGTGCACTTATTTCAAGGGCCTTGGAAGCTGAAGGCATTGTCACGAATGGTGGTCTAATTTAAATTGAGGAAACTCAAGCAATGAGAACTGAAGGAACATAGGGTGGCATGGTGGCTCAGTGGTTAGCACCAAGGACCTGGGTTCAATTCCACCCTTAGGCAACGGTCTGTGTGGAGTTTGCACATTCTCCTTATTTCTGTGTTGATTTCCTCTGGCTGCTCTGGTTTCCTCCCATAGTCCAAACATGCGGATTAGGTAAATTAACCATCGGAAAAATAGGGTTACAGGGATAGGGATGGGCTTGGTGGGGTGCTCTTTGGAGGATGGGTGTGGACTCAATAGGCTGAATGGCCGGCTTCCACATTAAGGTTTCTACAGATATCTCAGAGGACTGTAGGGCTTGAGGAAGTTACAGAAATAGGGAGGGACCAGGCCAGGGAACAAAATGAAGACAAGGATGTGAAGTTTGTAATTAAGCTGTTGTTTAATGGCCAATGTAAAAGATGCATAGAGTGATTAGTGAATGGGACTGGGTGTAAGTTAGAACAGAGATAAAGTTTTAGATGTGTTTAAGTTAATATAGCTTAGAACACAGGAGTGCATTGGAATAATCGAGCCTAGAGATAACAAAGGTATGGAAATTAATTTCAGCTCCAGTTGGAGGTTGCAGGTAGGAATTTGGAGATTGAGCCATGAACATATGGAATAGGCAGGGCAAGCTTAACATTCTTTATAGTCTACTCTTGTTTCTGTTTCTTAGGTTTACATAAGATAGTGGCAGATTGGCTGTGTTACAGAGGTGGAAATGGGTTGTGTTAATGAGAGGAGAATGTGAGGACTGCAGATGCTGGAGAGCCGAAAAGTGTGGCACTGGAAAAGCACAGCAGGTTAGGCAGCATCTGAGGACCAGGATAGTCGATGTTTCAGGCGTAAGCCCTTCATCAGGAATGCATGGTGAAGGGTTTATGCCTGAAGCGTTGACTCTCCTGCTCCTCAGTTGCTGCCTGACCTGCTGTGCTTTTCCAGGGCCACTCTGTATTAATTATAGCACAGACATTGAATTGGAAGCTGACCTTGGCTTCAATCATGACCCCAAAATTGTGCCTTGGACAGTAGCCAAAGAGAAGAGTGGAAGCGGTGGCGAGAGAATGGATGTGCCTGAAGAAAATGGTTTTGAAAATAATCTGAAGTCATCCCATCTAGCCACGAGTGATCTAACTTAATGGCAGAATCAGGCCAGTGACTAGAGTCATAGCGTCATAGAGATGTACAGCATGGAAACAGACCCTTCGGTCCAAACCGCCCATTCCGACCAGATATCCCAACCCAATCTAGTCTCACCTGCCAGCACCCGGCCCATATCCCTCCAAACCGTTCCTATTCAAATGCCTCTTAAATGTTGCAATTGTACCAGCCTCCACCACTTTCTCTGGCAGCTCATTCCATACACGTACCACCCTTCGCATGAAAACGTTGCCCCTTAGATCTCTTTTATATTTTCCCCCTCTCACCCTAAACCTATGCCCTCTAGTTCTGGACTCTCCGACCCCAGGGAAAAGACTTTGCCTATTTACCCTATCCATGCCCCTCATAATTTTGTAAACCTCTATAAGGTCACCCTTCAGCCTCCGACGCTCCAGGGAAAACAGCCCCAGCCTGTTCAGCCTCTCCCTATAGCTCAAATCCTCCAACCCTGGCAATATCCTTGTAAGTCTTTTCTGAACCCTTTCAAGTTTCACAACATCTTTCCGATAAAAAGGAAATCAGAATTGCACACAATATTCCAACAGTGGCCTTATCAATGTCCTGTACAGCTGCAACATGACCTCCCAACTCTTGTACTCAATACTCTGACCAATAAAGGACAACATACCAAACGCCTTCTTCACTATCCTATCTACCTGCGACTCCACTTTCAAGAAGCCCATAAACCTGCACTCCAAGGTCTCTTTGTTCAGCAACACTCCCTAGGATCTTACCATTAAGTGTATAAGTCCTGCTAAAATTTGTTTTCCCAAAATGCAGCACCTCGCATTTATCTGAATTAAACTACATCTGCCACTTCTCAGCCCATTGGCCCATCTGGTCAAGATCCTGTTGTAATCTGAGGTAACCCTCTTCGCTGTCAATTACACCTCCAATTTTGGTGTCATCTGCAAACTTACTAACTGTACCTCCTACATTTGCATCCGAATCATTTATGTAAATGACAAAAAGGAGAGGACCCAGCACCGATCCTTGTGGCACTCCACTGGTCACAGGCCTCCAATCTGAAAAACAACCCTCCACCACCACCTTCTGTCTTCTACCTTTGAGCCAGTTCTGTATCCAAATGGCTAGTTCTCCCTGTATTCCGTGAGATCTAACCTTGCCAATCAGCCTCCCATGGGGAACCTTGTTGAACGCCTTACTGAAGTCCATATAGATCACATCTACTGCTCTGCCCTCAACAATCCTCTTTGTTACTTCTTCAAAAAACTCTATCCAGTTTGTGAGACATGATTTCCCACGCACTAAGCCGTGTTGACTATCCCTAAGCAGTCCTTGCCTTTCCAAATACATGTACATCCTGTCCCTCAGGATTCCCTTCAACAACTTGCCCACCACCGAGGTCAGGCTCACCGGTCTATACTTCCCTGGCTTGTCCTTACCACCCTTCTTAAACAGTGGCACCACATTTGCCAACCTCCAGTCTTCCGGCACCTCATCTCCTGCTTCCTTTATACCCTTCTAAGGATTCACTCAATCTATCCTGTCTATACCTTACTTATGCTTCCTTCTGTTTCTTAACCAAACCCTCAATTTCTTTAGTCATCCAGCATTCCCTATACCTAGTTTAAACATATTGACTCTCTATTTACCTGATGCTCCAGTCAAGGTCCTGGTCATTTCCAGTGATGAAACTGGTCTAGAATATTATGCTAAGTGGGCCAACAATTCTCAACTCAACAGATTCTTGAATGTTCCCATGCTTCCCATTGCAATCTCTTATTGTCCGAGCTAATGATATTATTTGACAAGTTAGATTCCAGAGTGCAATATGGCTTGATGGATCATAAGTTTTGGTTTTGAAATTGGGCTCCCACCATGTCAATCTCTGACCATTTTTGCAAACAGCTGCCAACATATTTTAACAAAAGAAATCACCAGTTATTACACACAAAAAATCTATGTAAGAATAATTTGAAATGATCTTATTACAAACATCAGAAATACATATTTAACCCTTTTACCCTGAACAACAACCTTACAGACACCGTAAGGTTCTTACTGTTCAGTTGGCATGACTGTACTTGGTAAGTTTAGTCACATTTCTGCATTCACTCAATGCTCTCCTCATTAGCTAATGTCTCTTTGTGAGAAATCTTAAACAAACTGCCAACATAGCTCAGTTACTCCTTAATATGGACTCCTCAAATCCATGCATTCAATAACCTTGGAGGATGACTTCCCCTCTAAACTTAAAAACATTTGGTTTCTACACCTATAATCTCACTATCCTTTTTAACCACTTCTTCTGCCGTGACAATTTTGGAGATTGCTACATTGCACATGTGAAGTAATAAACCTTTTTTCATTCAACGATCTGCTTCTACCTGAGAGAAACCGACTCACTCACTGACGTGCCAAATGGTTTTGTTTTTCTTCTGTCTGTCTCTACCTACCTGTATCATAAGTCAACTTGTTGTTAGGTAGAAGCCAACTTTTTCTGTCTTCTCCCATCCAAATGACAACATTGTTAACCTCAAAGTTTTTTTTAATTACATAATTTTTTTAATGCATGTAAACAACATTCCAAGCAACCTGCTGCTACTCATAGAACTAAAAAAAAAGTAAAACTAAGCCTACTCTTCTTAATAAGCACAAAGCATCGAGATATTAATCAAACGCAAACCTATCCATTGTCCTATCCACTTTAAAAACCATGTTTTCAAATAATACCAATATATCAAATGCCTTCATCATACTTCCTTGCAAAAAAAAGGAAAGGTATTTTTAAGCGATATTTTCATTTTTCTACTATGATTTCCTTTTATTACCAAGCCATTTTTTTTATTAATACAAGTTTTCGTTTTGACAGTAACAATATTCACATTAAATAAACAAGGATTTTTCATAAGTATTAGAAAGTCAAATAATTATGATTTGTGTAAGTCTCTGCTGAGTAGACAGACATATAGATTTTACAATTTTGTAAGGCAAATAAAAATCACAAACTTTCTTTTTCCACCGTTGAATATTTCTTCTGAAATGCAACACTACAATAATGACACATTACTGGTGTTAATAACCAGTTTGAATGCCTTGGCATAATTTGGTACTGCTAAAACTCGTGCAGTACTCAGTTTAGCTTTGAAGATATTACAGACACACTGGTATTTTTTTGGCCATTCAAATTTCTTGCCTTTCTTTCACAAACCTTTATATGGAGTTGCTGGTATTGGACTGGAGTAGACAAAGTCAGACGTCACACGACACCAGGTTATAGTCCAACAGATTTATTTGCAATCACAAGCTTTCAGAGCACTGCTCCTTCGTCAGGTGAACCATCACAGAAGGTGAACTCCAACTACTGGCATGCAGTTTAATAGTATCATTGCTATCATGAACTTGATCTCCTTTGCATTGAGTTTGGAAAGATGTTGTTTAATGGGTAATGCATGCACTACATTATAGGCAAAATGTTTTTGAAACACTCCATATTATCCAATCTAATTACTGCAGTATTAACTTTTGAGGTTTTGACTTCTGATTCATTCTCAAATTATTCTGATATTTTTATTGCACTTGCTATTTCTTGCACTAGCCTAACTGCACTTATCACTTGATTATCTTCCCTATCAGAGTATCAATGAGACCTGCTAATCTTTGTCCCCCCACCTGGAGTAATACTACATAATTCACATCACCAAGTTTCTTTATGATTAGATAAGGTCCAGAGAACCCTAACCCCTATAGTTCCTTGGAGATAAGTAACAGTATTAACACGTTGGTTCCAGGACATTGTTTTTTGAGCACTTTTCAAATGCTTTTTGGCAAACTCACATCCATTGGTTAAGTTTTCTCAGAAATTTGACACATGGTTTGGATATGTAGTTCTGAGCTTTCCTCTGTAATTTTCTCCATAATTAACTTCAGGGGTCCTCTCACCTCATATCCAAATATTAACTCAAAAGGGCTAAATCATGTGGTCTCATTGGCGATATTCCTAATGACAGACTGTAACAAGGAATTTCATTTATCCCAGTCACTCAGATAATCTATAAAGTTTGATGCCACTTGTGCAATGTTTCTTATGACTGTGGATGATAAGCCAGATATATACAATGTTTTATTCTGAAACTGTTTGTTGTTTCTTTGAAAACTTGGCACATAAATATCTGAACATTGAAAAGTTGGATCTGATTGTATTTCTTTGGCTAATCTATATCTTGGAAAAACAAATGATCTTTTGCGCTTCCGATTTTGCAGTAATGTTTCTCAACCATACTGCGTCAGGAAATCTTGTCAAAGCATCCATTGTCAAAACAACGCTGCTGAAAAGATACTGATTCTCAGTCATGGTTTTGGAGAGGTGGAGAGGGGGTTCTTAGACAATTTATTAAGATCCTGCTAAATGGTTCTTTGATAGATATATTTAAAACTAAAGGTGCATGTTTAACTTTTGATCAGAGTTCCCAACCATGCCCAGTAAAGTTTACCCATTTATTTACGTAATCCTAGCCAATAAACATATTTTAGTATTTTAGATGGTGAAATTCTCAAACCTAAGTGATCTGCTTTTAAAATTTACTGAACCTCTCTCAGATTTTGTGACAATATTCAGTTGGATCTAGCACTTGATGAGCTAATGCTCATTCTTCACCAGCTCGCATTAATAGTGGCTTCTTTTACTCATTAAAACTTTGCCTTTTAAACAAACACAGAGGGATTTGTTCTGATTCAATTTCTGACTAATCTGTTTGATGTGCTTATCATCATTGGTCAGTTAGGATATGTGGTTGGACAACTGGTTTGCAATTGAAAATGATGTGGGTTCAATTCCTGCCAGTTATATGTATACCTCTCTCTAAAGAGCAAGCAACCTATGGTGACCTTCTTAAATCAAGATCCATATATTCCATTCAGAATTAGGTAGATGATTTAAAATGTTAGTCTCATTATTTTGACTTTATCGTTTTTCCCTAGCTTTTCAAAAAATAGTGTAACTGAATATCCATATTGTCTTGCTTTTGCATAGATTCTTCATGTTCATGACTAATTCTGAGAGCCTGAGATATAGTCACAACAATCGTCAGTGAACATCTAGGTTTTTCCTGATATGGTGTCCAAGTTACTTTTACTTTTCCAGGTTCCAACACCCTTGGTGAGGGCAATATCTTTGACCTGTCAAAAATCATTCCCCAAGATAAAATCAGTTCCCTTCATCAGGATTTATTGCACTACTCCAATTACTTGTTCACTTAGTAAGTCACTCTTTAATCCAACTCTGTATAATGAGATGGATTTGTTACTTCCATACAGATTTCAATACAGATTTTGTTTCTTAATTATGTCCTCTTGAAAGCAAATTGAATGATCCGCCAACATCAGTGGAATATGTGTTTTGGTGTCTCTCAATAGCTTCATTGGTTTACTTTCTTGATTAGAAGAATAAAATGATACCCTTTGAAATAAAAAAATTAAAACATCTATTCTGAGCTGTCTCCCCGTTTCTGATAGATTCTGAGGGAACATATTCCACTGTTACCATTGCTACTGTTTTAATGTGCATTTCCTTTCCTGATAGACTCTTTGTGTTCCAACTTCTACAATATGAACCTCATTTGACATCCAGCAATTAAATTTGGTATGTACAGTCTTATTACAATGGATTCATGTCATTTTCATAGTATCAAGCATAGAATCTCTACAGTGCAGATGGCCATTTAGCCCATTGAATTAGCACCGATCCTCCAAATAGCACCCCACCACTCTATCCCCATAACCCCATATTTATCGTGGCTGAGCCACCTAGCCTGCACAAATCTAAATATTATGGAGCAATTTAGCAAGGCCAAGCCACCTTAATTTTTTTTAATTAGATTAGATTCCCTACAGTGTGGAAACAGGCCCTTTGGCCCAACAAGTCCACACTGACCCTCCGACCCACCCAGATCCATTCCCCTACATCTAACACTATGGGCAATTTAGCATGGCCAATTCACCTAACCTGCTTATCTTTGGATTGTGGGAGAAAATTGAAGCACTTGATTATTTTGTATGTTATTTAAACCCTTTTCCACTCATAGATTTTCTATTCTTCCAATTTCTTTGTTGATTCACATATGATCATTTCCCCATATAGAGCTATTAACCATAACTGTCACTTCTCACAATTTTGAAGCATGCCATTCATCTAATGAAGCTTTCAGGGCTACTAAAACTATTTTGGAACTTTCCCATAATTATGCCTTCCTTCATGTTATGAAAAATTTGTTTAACTTTGTTGATTGAAACCGCTGATGCTATTACATTTTCTTATCTCTTGCAATTCCACAAATATCTGATCAGGTTTCTTTCCTGAAGGTTAATTGATAACCTTCAGAAACAAACTTATAAGCGTTGAGCATTGGTCTCTTAATTGCTTTGTCGTCTTCTGATTTTTCTTCTGACAAGTTGGTAGGCACACACATATCGCAAGGCACTCTGTAAAATTAAGTTCCAAGTATTTCCTTGTCACTTGAACTTCACAGTCATCTCTTTAAAGAGTGTAAAAATCTTTGAATTCTGTTCTCTAAACTTACATGAAAAACTCAGGTTTTTAGTTGAAATAAATCCCTTATTGAATTGGCATCATCATCGTAGCTACTACAATTTCTTTCTTTTCTCCAAGTTTTTCTCAGGCCAAGTCATGTTTTCTGATTTCCCTCTCTCATCAGAGGTTAAGCTTTATTTAATTTCTCTGTCTTTTTCTTTCTCCAGTGTTGCCAATTCAAGCTTTCCTCTTTTCATCTCTTTTTCTTTTTATTCTCTACTTTTTTCATTTCTCTTTTTCTTTAAAAGCAATTTTGTTTTATTCTAACCGAAGCATCACTTAATCTAGCATTAATACATACATTTCAGCTTTTTCCCCTTTCAAATATGAATGCTCAGTAATCACTTTAAGCATTTCATCATTCAGAGACTGTGCTTTTATTTCTACATGCAATTTAACTGCAAAGTCTCTCAATTTTTCCTCACTGAAAGATTTCAAATAATCCATTATTCCATTTTTTATCCTCAGAAAAGTCTTGGCAAGCATGAAAGTCACTTTGAAAGCCCAAGCCATGTTATATCCATTACAATTCTGAAATAGTCTTATGACAAATATAAGAAAAAAAAAATCAACTCTTTTACCATGAATAATAACCGTATCGATGCTTAACGAAGGGTCAATTTGGTTTCACTTTACAGTTCTTTGCACAGCTAGCATGGATGTACTTGGTTTCTTTTTGGCACACTTCTGCAGTTGCTCAATGTTCTTTTTTTAATATCATTTCATTATATCCTTAAATAACCTGCTAATTTAATTTTGCAATTTTGCAGTGCAATTTAGCAGTCTCCAAAACAGGGCAGATGAAAATAAGTCCTGAGAGGCTTAGAAGAGAAAAACTCTAGAAATAGAAGGCAGAGAGGATGACATCCTACAAGGTTGTTCAATGCATGAGTTTTTGGAACACGTGCTAAGAGCATTACCATGTAAAACATTAGAAATAAGAACAGCAGTTGGTCATTCAGCTCTTTCGCCTCCAAAGTCATCTGGATATGGAATTTAAAAAATCATTCAGAATCCCTTGAGTGAGTAAATTTATTAACTCAATCCTAATAATTGATCCTTGATTCTGAGTCAGCAGACCATTCTTTAGACAGTGATGTCGGTTTTTTTGCTTTACTGCTTGCCCATATACCTTGCAATATATGTGAAGCTACCCAAAACAGAAACCCAAGTTTTATTACTCCATCAGTTTCTGTGAAGGATGATCCATACTGTCTATGTTACTTCAGGATAGCAAACCTAAAAGTTAAACTCATAGTCTCAGATGATCTTTGATGAAAACAAACATGAGAAACATTCAGCTAGTCTTGCAATATATGTGTAGAGAAAGAGAGAGAGAGTGGGACAGAGGACAGAGTTAAATGTCTGAATTTAATGGATGAATGACAGCAGGTCCACCTGCTGGAAATCTCGTGGCAACTCTACTGCAGCTATTTCTCTGAGCTTCATCAGGATGAAATCCCAATCAGGTACTCACTTGTCTTACATCGGAGTAAGACAAGGGCCTCCAAGAGCTGCTGGCCTGTTCATTTCTAATAATGGTAATGCAAATGATGTCGACTGTTGAGTGCAGTGTTTGTTGCCCACAGGAGAATTGAATCAAATTTACTCACTGGAGTTAGGCAGGCCTCATTGAGGTGGGAGAATCAATATGGAGGGCAGTGGGTGGAGGTACGGTGCTCAATTGGGACAGTATCACCTACCTCAGTCCCCACTTCCACAGCACCCTGCCGTAGCAGATGAGGCTAAATTAGCTTTTCTCTTTTTTTTCAGTGTTACCCTTCATTTTAATGTGGTTGGTTACTATCTTATATCCGCAACTTGTCCAGACAGATCTTTTATTTCTTCACTTCTTCCATTGCCATCTCTTTCCGTTTGCATTGTGAAATGTTTTGCCATTTGATCTGTCCTGCCTTTCTCCCAATTTTCCTTTTGTTCTTTTATTCACCCCTCATATCATTTGTTTAATTCCATTTCAAACTTTTCTTAGATCTGATGAAAGGTCATAGACCAAATATGGTAACTTATTTTCTCTCTCTCTGTGCATGCTGACAGACTTACTGTGTGTTTCTAGCTTTTACTTCAGATTTCCACCATTACCAATCTTTTGCTTCTGCAGTATCTTTGATTAGGCCTCATTTTTATTTGAACATTAGTTGCAGAAAAGTGGAATCAACAGAGGCATAGCTGCAATGAGGACTCAAATGTTTCTTAAATCAGCACCAGCATTATCTGAAACAGTTAACACTTATGAAAAACTGTACTTAGCTAACCTCAGCAAATCATGTGTTCCATGGCTAAATCTATGTTCACAAGCAAATACCTGCTTCAGGCAGATTGAGAACTCTGCATTTGCATCTCTGCAGCCAAGTAGCAGAAAATTTGGGCAATGATGATGTTACATTCCAGGAGCCACAGGCTGAAGCTGGTATTTTTCAACTAGGGGATGCATGCTTGGAATGTGGAACTCTGTAAATAAATGTTTATAAATGTGCGTAAAGAATATGTCAATTTCTATTCTTTAGCATTTTCCTCTCTGTAATGGAAGTGCAGAGCTTGGAAACTAAAATATTATAAAATAGAAAATTAAAATCATTGCAGAAAATAGAGGAAAAGAAACTTAATGGTCGATGTATGTTTGCCCTTCAATATTAATGAAGTTTGCAACATTTGATCAGTGGAAGAATGGATATGCTGACAAAGATTATACTCCCACAAAAGAGGGGAGAATGTCAGGGCTTAACATTATTGTCTTCTGTGAGAAATAGGATCAGATGTAATGCATTTTGAGAGATGGATACCTGTCCATTGAATATTGGTGAAGGTTGGTCATTAGAGACTTTGGGTTAAATCTATAAGAAATGTGATCTGCTAAAAACACTGAGATATAGTCAAACTTTTTGATGACGTTTGAAAGGACCAAGGATCATTCACTGGGTTTTTAATCGATTTTAACTGATTGCATAACATACTGGCAATTTTTAGTTTAGGGAACCCCAGATCAGTAATAGGATTTAAATTAAAACAAAAAACTGTGATGCTTGAGATAGGAAACACAAGCTGAAATTGCTAGCAAAACTCAAAAGGTTTGGCAGCACTTTGTGAGAAGAAAGCAAAGTTAACAAATTGGCTTCTTTCCAGTTCTAATATTTCACTGGACTTGAAATGTTACATCTGCTTTATTCCAATAGGATTGAATTTGTTGGGTTGTGATAAACTTTCTCAGATAACAAATCATTGGCTTTACCTGATGTTTGATTCTCAGAGAAGGACACTACATTGTATTCAATATCTGTAACCTTAAAAAATATCGTAGAAGAACATTCATTTCTTCTAGCTTTCATGGGAAAAAAACCATTTCACAATGACACAAAGCATAAAGTGCCTAATGATTTCCTGATGAACCACCTGATGTAGGAGTGGCGCTCCGAAAGCTAGTGCTTCCAATTAAACCTGTTGGACTATAACCTGCTGTTGTGTGATTTTTAACTTTGCAGACCCCAGTCCAACACCGGCATCTCCAAATAATGATTTCCAGATTTAGAAATGGTCATGATCAGGTCTTGGGCAACAGTACAATGGAAGAGTGAGGACAAATCCACTTTTACAAAATTGGTTTATTGTGGCAGAGAGCAAAGTTTGAACATCAATAATAGAGAAATAAATCCCAGGAATGCCCAATGTACAGCTAATGGATAATGAAAGTATTACCATTGTGTTATTACCAAGTGCCATTGTGAACTAACCAGAGAAGAGTTGTAGGGTCTTTGAAATGACACACATTTCAGTAAGAACTGAGAAGATGGTAAAAGAGGGGGAGGTGTGGCATTGTTCATCAGGGACAATATTACAGTTGTAGAAAGGATGTTTGGGGACTCATTAACTGAGGTAGTATGGGCTGAGGTTAGAAATAGGAAAGGAGAAGTCACCAAGCTGGGAGTTTTATATAGGCCTCCGAATAGTCCCAGAGATGTAGAGGAAAGGATAGCAAAGATGATTCTCGATAGAAGTGAGAGAGGCAGGGTAATTGTCATGGGGGACTTCAACTATCCAAATATTGACTGGGATCATTACAGTACGAGTACTATAGATGGGTCAGTTTTTGTCCAGTGTGTGCAGGAGGGCTTCCTGACACAGTATGTAGACAGGTCTACAAGGGGCGAAGCCACTTTAGATTTAGTACTGGGTAACGAGCCTCGCCAGGTGTTAGATTTGGAAGTAAGTGAGCACTTTGGAGACAGCGATCACAATTCTGTCAGGTTTACTTTAATAATGGAAAGGGATAGGTGTACTCCACCGAGCAAGAGTTACAGCTGGGGGAAGGGAAATTACGATGCAATTAGGAAAGATTTAGGTAGCGTAGAATGGGGAAGAAACTGCAGGGGATGAGCACATTAAAAATGTGGAGCTTATTCAAGGAAAAGCTCCTTTATGTCCTAGATAAGTATGTACCTGACAGGCAGGGAGGAAGATATAGAACGTGTGAGCCGTGGTCTCCTAAGGAAGTGGAATCCCTGGTCAAGAAGAAGAAGAAGGCTTATGTTAGGACAAAATGTGAAAACTCAGGGTGCTTGAGGGTTACAAGGAGGTCAGGAAAGACCTAAAAAGAGAGCTCAGAAGAGCCAGGAGGGGACATGAGAAGTTGTTGGTGGATAGGATCAGGGTTAACCCTAAGGCTTTCCATAGGTATGTCAGACATAAAAGAATGATGAGAGTTAAATTAGGGCCAATCAAGGATAATGGTGGGAAGTTGTGTGTGGAGTCAGAGGAGATAGGGGAAGCACTAAATAAATATTTTTCAATAGTATTCACTATAGAAAATGAAAATGTTGGCGAGGAAGATACAGAGATACTTGCATCTAGACCAGAAGAGATAGAGGTTCACAAGGACCAGGTATTAGAAATACTGCAGAGTGTGAAAATAGACAAGTCCCCTGGGCCAGATGGGATCTATCTTAGGATCCTCTGGGAAGCAAGGGAAGAGATTGCCGAGCCTTTGGCATTGATCTTCAAATCATCATTGTCTACAGGAATAGTGCCTGAGGACTGGAGGATAGCAAATGTGGATCACTTGTTCAAAAAGGGTAGTAGAGACAACCCTGGTAATTACAGACCAGTGAGTCTCACTTCAGTTGTTGGTAAAGTGTTGGAAAAGGTTATAAGAGATATATTTATAACCATCTAGAAAAGAATAATCTGATCAGGGACAGTCAGCACAGTTTTGTGAAGGGTAGGTCATGCCTAACGAATCTTATTGAGTTTTTTGACAAAGTGACCAAACAGGTAGATGAGAGTAAACCGGTTGATGTGGTGTATATGGATTTCAGCAAGGCGTTTGTTAAGGTTCCCCACAATAGGCTATTATACAAAATGCGGAGGAATGGGATTGTGGGAGACATAGCAGTTTGGTTCAGTAATTGGCTTGAAAGAAAACAGAGGGTTGTAGTTGATGGAACATGTTCATCTTGGTGTCCAGTTACTAGCGGTGTACCGCAAGGGTCGGTGTTGGGTCCACTGCTGTTCGGCATTTTTATAAATGACCTGGATGAGGGCTTAGAAGGGTGGGTTAGTAAATGTGCGGATGACACTAAGGTCGGTGGAGTTGTGAATAGTGACGAAGGATGTAGTAGGTTGCAGAGAGACATAGATAGGATGCAGAGCTGGGCTGAGACGTGGCAATGGAGTTTAAAGTGGACAAGTGTGAGGTGATACATTTTGGCCGAAGTAATCGGAATGCAAAGTACTGGGCTAATGGTAGGACTCTTGGGAGTGCAGATGAGCAGAGAGATCTCAGTGTCCATGTACACAGATCCCTGAAAGTTGCCAGATTGACAGGGTTGTTAAGAAGGCATACAATTTTTTGGCCTTTATTAATAGAGGGATTGAGTTCCGGAACCAGGAGGTTATGCTGCAGCTGTACAAAGCTCTGGTACGACCACACTTGGAGTATTGTGTACAGTTCTGGTTACCGCATTATAAGAAGGATGTGGAAGCATTGGAAAGGGTGCAGAGGAGATTTACTAGGATGTTGCCTGGTATGGAAGGAATATCTTACGAGGAAAGGCTGAGGGCCTTGAGGCTGTTCTCGTTAGAGAGAAGAAGGTTGAGAGGTGACTTAATAGAGACATACAAGACAATCAGAGGGTTAGATAGGGTGGACAGAGAGAGCCTTTTTCCAAGTATGGGGATGGCAATAACGAGGGGACACAACTTTAAAGTGAGGGGAGATAGGTATAAGACAGATGTCAGAGGTAGTTTCTTTACTCAGAGAGTAGTAAGGGTATGGAATGCATTGCCTGCATCGGTAGTAGATTCGCCAAGTTTAAGTGCATTTAAGTCGTCACTGGACAGGCAAATGGACGTACATGGAATAGTGTAGGTAGGTTGGGCTTCAGATTAGTATGACAGGGCGGCGCAACATCCGGGTGTACTGTGCTGTAATGTTATATGTTCTATGAAGGAAAGGATGAAAATACTAATGAATCTCAAGAAATAATTCTGGCCTAAAGGTGTTGTAGTCCTGTGATGAATGAGTTAATCACAGACATGTTTAATAATGCAATGCTAGACAGCACTTGCACTTTGACATTATATGTCACAAATTAGTTATCATATCATCTTGATTTACTAAGTACTGAGGCCCAATGATAGGTTAAGGAATATAAAAGTACTATTTGCTTTAGGTTTGGTGACAACTTATTGAAGGCATCAAAGAGAGTGGTAATCCCATGTGAAATAAATCATTTTGCAAGTACTGATGAAATGTATTATGAGATAATTATGCTGTTCAGTAAATTACACTGATGAGCCAATTATTTTCAAAAGTCAGTTCATCCAAATAGGATATTGTTATGTCCCCTTAGCAAAATCTGATGTTTTCTATTGGTGTAAGACAAATATTAATGGAATTACAGCAAAACTAAAGCAAACCATATTACGTAGACAATTTTCTGGTCCTGCCTGTCAAAGGTTTGAAATTTGCTAAAAGTAAAGGTGTTGCTATTGCCAAAGAATATACACAACTAATGGAAGATATAAGTGAAAAGTATAAAGTCCATAAATATTTCAGTGGACAGTACTATCAAGTGAAGCAATAAAACACTTAGGATTCAGCCCTCACAGTTAATCAGAATTGATTACAAAATTTCAGCTATTAGATGCAAACAGTACATCTCATATTCCAAAGGTCCATGTGATTATAAGGTGATTTTTGAGGCATGGAGTGCTGTAGATGAAGAGCTGGAAAGTGAAAATGTGGGTGATCGTGACATACATGGTAGAACACAGATGTCCTGTACGGCTGCAGCATGACCTCCCAACTTCTACCCCCCATGCACTGACCAATAAAGACTAGCATACCAAATGCCTTCTTTATCATTCTGGTGCAGCACATATCTGTACTTATGGAACAGTTTGCTCACAATATCAAGGAACATAAATTCTCAGGAATTGGAGTGCCGTTCATAACCATGGTGACAATAATGGATGATGTGTAGGTGCTGGTGTTGGACTGGGGTGGGCAAGGTCAAAAGTCACACAGGTCCAACAGGTTTATTTGAAATTACTAGCTTTTTAAGTGCCGTTCCTTCATCAAGTGAAGTGAAGATAGTATCCAGGCACAGACTTTATAATCAGAGAGATCAAAAGATCAGACGAGTGGCCCGAGTGGAGTGTCGACAGGCTGAATAATAAGTCTCTGCAGGTGAGCAAGAGTGTCAAACAGTGTGAGTAAAATGAAGGGATGACCAATAATCCAATTAATCCAAAGAGAAAATAAGCAAAACATTAAAATAAGGTGGTACTGGAGACAAACCAAATGACTGGAATAACATGCTAGGTATAAGAGTTACATGCTTAAGGTCTAACCACAGTAACAAGTAATCCAAAACTCTACAATCTAATTAAGATAAAGACATCATAACAAATTATCAAGGTATTTGTGTTAAAACCGGAAAAGTAAGGAAGATTTTACAGAATAGCATGGTGGGGTCATATATAACATGACATAAACCCAAGATCACAGTTGAGGCCATCTTCTTTGGTACAGAATTTTGCTGTCAGTTTCTGCTTGGTGAATCTGCATTGTTGTGTATCTTGAAGGCTGTCTTGAAGGGGTCTTACTGCAAGATAGGAGCCTGACACCGTCTGACACTTTTGATTACCTCCAGAGACCTATTATTCAGCCTGTTGAAATTGCACTCATACTATTTGCATGATCTTTTGATCTCTCTGATTATAAAGCCTATGCCTGGATGATCTCTTCACTTTCTGGATTAGTGGTGCTGGAAGAGCACAGCTGTTCAGGCAGCATCCGAGCACAGGCAAAATCCAAGGACAGGCAACATCGACATTTCGGGCAAAAGCCCTTCATCAGGAATAAAGGCAGAGAGCCTGAAGCGTGGAGAGATAAGCTAGAGTAGGGTGGGGGTGAGGAGAGAGTAGCATAGAGTACAATAGGTCAGTGGGGGAGGAGATGAAGGTCAGGGAGGAGAGGGTGGAGTGGATAGGTGGAAAAGGAGCTAGGCAGGTCGGACAAGTCCGGACAAGTCAAGGAGACAATGTTGAGCTGGAGGTTAGAAACTCGGATGAGGTGGGGGAAGGGGAAATGAGGAAGCTGTTGAAGTCCATATTGATGCCCTGGGGTTGAAGTGTTCCGAGGCGAAAGATGAGGTGTTCTTCTTCCATGCGTCTGGTGGTGAGGGAGCGGCGGTGGAGGAGGCCCAGCACCTTCATATCCTCGGCAGAGTGGGAGGGGGAGTTGAAATGTTGGGCCACGGGGCGGTTTGGTTGATTGGTGCGGGTGTCTCAGAGATGTTCCCTGAAGCGCTCTGCTAGGAGGGGCCCAGTCTCCCCGATGTAGAGGAGACCGCATCGGGAGCAACGGATACAATAAATGATATTAGTGGATGTGCAGGTAAAATTTTGATGGATGTGGAAGGCTCCTTTAGGGCCTTGGAGGGAGGTGAGGGAGGAGGTGTGGGCACAGGTTTTACAGTTCCTGCGGTGGCAGGGGAAAGTGCCAGGATGGGAGGGTGGGTCGTAGGGGGGCGTGGACCTGACCAGGTAGTCACGGAGGGAGCGGTCTTTGCGGAAGGTGGAGAGGGGTGGGGAGGGAAATATTTCCCTGGTAGTGGGGTCTGTTTGGAGGTGGCGGAAATGTTGGCGGATGATTCTAACCTCCAGCTCAGCTTCCTCATTTCCCCTTCCCCCACCTCATTCTAGTTTCTAACCTCCAGCTCAACTTTGTCTCCTTGACTTGTCCGGACTTGTCCGACCTGCCTAGCTCCTTTTCCACCTATCCACTCCACCCTCTCCTCCCTGACCTATCACCTTCATCTCCTCCCCCACTGACCTATTGTACTCTATGCTACTCTCTCCCCACCCCCACCCTACTCTAGCTTATCTCTCCACGCTTCAGGCTCTCTGCCTTTATTCCTGATGAAGGGCTTTTGCCCGAAACGTCGTGTTGCCTGTCCTCGGATTTTAATCAACGAGGTAAAAACAATGACTGCAGATGCTGGAAACCAGATTCTGGATCAGTGGTGCTGGAAGAGCACAGCAATTCAGGCAGCATCCGAGGACAGGTCTGTCCTCGGATGCTGCCTGAACTGCTGTGCTCTTCCAGCACCACTAATCCAGAATCTGGTTTCCAGCATCTGCAGTCATTGTTTTTACCCCGTTTTTGCTCTCTTCACTTTACCTGATGAAGGGACAGCAAAAGTCCCTTCAAAAACTTGTGCTTTCGAATAAACATGTTGGACTAAAACGTGGTTTTGTGTGACTTTTGACAAGAATGGAGGAAAAGGCTATCCACTTTGATTGGGTCATGGCAGGAAAGCCTGTCACTGAGCATAATGAGGTGTGGAAGTAAAGAAGAGTGGATAAAGTACCGGTTATGTGCTCTGTTTCCTAGTCTGTGAGTGAGCTACTGCAAAGTGTTTTTTTTGAGCCCAAGGAGAGGCTGGCAATCATGAGGAGGCTTTAGGGGTTGGGTGAAGGTGTAGCTGCTTGATTATATTGTTCTTCTCCAGTCGGTTCAGCAGTGAGAGACGAGCAGGATGACTAAACTGTAAATTTCAGGGGATGAAACACTGTCTAATTGTTCCTGTGCCAGCTACATCAGCACAGTTACCTTTGCGCTCAAACAGATGGTACAGTCTGATGACCACTGCTTAGATACACAAAAAGCAACGGAGGCAGAGATAACTGGAACCACTTTTCCTCAGAAGAGTGAAGAGAGCTCAAGGATGGTCAGCTTCATGCAGGTAATAAGGGTGTCACCAACAAACAGATCGCTTAACAGCAGAAAACATGTGAAAATGTGTTGGACTCAGTGAGATCACTTGATAGACATTGTTTAAAATGGACCTAGATTAGATTACGTACAGTGTGGAAACAGGTCTTTCCACCCAGCAAGTCCACACCGACCCGCCAAAGTGTGGGTTGGCTTGGACGAGTTGGACGGAAGTGTCTATTTCTGTGCTGTACATCTCTAAGACTCTGTGACTCTAAATCATTGGATGTATACAATCTGTTTAGAATCAACTGCGGTTCTAGCATATGGCAAAGTTCTGCCATGAATGTCTGGATTGGAATTTGCCACCTTGATGAAACTTGTTCTTGAGTGCTGCACTCTTTGAATTTTATTCCACCATAAAACTGCCATCTTGCCCTTTCATGACATCCTCGTCCATGTCCAATGACATTGTCAATCTGCAAGAGCCCTGGACACTTTATAATCTGTCCATGTAGATCTATCTCTTTTGTTGCAACAGTTTTCTCATCACTGGAGAAGTCAAAATCTGAAAGCATTGACCTGCTATCCAAATAAAGCCTCCTCTGTGAGGAACCCATCTAGAAAATTGTTTTGCTTTGGTGACTCCTGTGCACTTGAGCCACACCCTTCCACTAGCAGGATTTCATTTTTGCCCCAGTCACTACTGAATCTCCAACCTTGTCATGCAACACTGGTGTCGTATGTGGAACATCAACCACCTATTCCCAGGGTTATCACAAAAGTCAAATATATTACCAAAGTACACACATTTCCCCAATAAACCTGTCATTTTTGACTTAATGTAAAGAAAGCATGGATCAAATTTCCGTATCTTACCAAGGAAATAGATTCTAGCTACATGTAAACAACTCTGAAAGACATTTAGTCCTGTAAGTTAAAATTCTAACCGTCTTACAAAATTCTGCTTTCTCACACGTGCAGCCAGACAGACTAAAAACATTGATGTTATCGGTGGAGAGAAAATCAGGAAGAGCAATTTGATGGCCCTGTCCACAGGGTTTAGGGAGATGATTATTTCTGCTTGCTAGGACTTGATAGACTTCAATTTCTCCTCCACGTACTTTCACATATTTGCTGTAGGTTTGTCATAACTTACAGCAACTCGTGAAGGAAAGTAAAACTGGTTTTCTTAAGGTTTTAGATATTTTTTAATGCAGACAGAAAGACACCACATGTCTTTCCAGAATCTGGAAGGTTTCTGGCAGTTTTGTTTACACCCAGAGTCTGTTCAGTTGTTTGAGGACCAGTTTCATTGTTTTTGACAGGAAGATGGACTTTGTCATCATTTGGTCTCCAATTCCAGATTAATCAGCTACTTATTGCCAGATAAATCTCATTGTGTACTCACCCCAGTGCCAGTCCATCTGCAGTAACCTTCCCCCACGCTTGAACAAACAGCAGTGTAAATAATGCTTACAATAAATGTTGGTAGTTTGTTTTTAAAAAGTGCAACAATCCCTTCTACAGACCTTGGATATTAAAAAGAACCCTTTTCTCAATTCAGACCACAGTCAAAAATAAAATAAAACAAGTAAATAAGAAACAGAAGGGTCTTTCCAGTCTTAATAGTGTCTCTTCTTCATTAGAGCTGAAAATGTGTTGCTGGAAAAGTGCAGCAGGTCAGGCTGACTGACCTGCTGCGCTTTTCCAGCAACACATTTTCAGCTCTGATCTCCAGCATCTGCAGTCCTCACTTTCTGCTCTCTTCTTCATTACACAGCCTGCACACAGTTTCATGATATGGCTGTCAGTTGCCTCCACAATTCAACAACCACTCAGCTTGTACCTCGTTTGAGTGGCTTGGAGCCTCTGTGCATCTACTATTCATGAAGTCAGATAAAGATAGGAAAATAAGTGATTAAAAAAAGGTAGCTGATCATATTCCCAGAGGACCATAGGGCTGTTCTCTTACTCAAGAGAGATGACTGGTGGTGGGGAACTGGCTGTTTCACAACTTCAGTCAGAAAATATGTCTGCCACTGATCATTCACAATCAGTTGTGAAATTGATTAATCGGGAGCAGACCAGCCATGTGACGTTATCATTCATTCGGTACCAAGCCTTAGTTTTCACCACAACCAGATAGTTAAGGTCTGCCCAGTAAATTACAATAACTTTAAATTAACAATCCTACCTAGACGGTGTCACTCCCTTCTGTTTAATAATGCTAACTCATCACAGAATGATGATGTTTTGTACAAAGAGAAGACAGCAATTGAAGAGTTTGATGGCTAATTGAACTGATTGGGTACTTAGATTAGGCTGGCAAGTTTTGAAATGCTGGAGTTAAGTACTGTTAGAGAATGCCGTTATAGAATGTTCTTAAAAATAATTAAGAACAAGTGAATGTTAAATTAATCAAACCTGCAGAAATGTAATAAATAAAATAAACAAGTGATTTTTAGGAATGTTTCATTTTATACAACTTATGGGGATTTTTGATTTAATATGTTTTGAAAAGTTGGTTCTATGTACACATTCTAATTTTTCTTTCAACGAAGAGAAGCCAAACTGTTAATTTACTATATTTATTTTTAATTATATGTAAATTGAAAATAGCTTTTTTGGATTAAGGATGTGCTAGATACCATTATATAAATACTTGTAAAAGTGTGTAAAGATTCTCTCCAGTTCTAACCACCACAAGTTAGCTTTCTGAAGCATATTTTGTGAAACAATATAATATGATCTTTATTAGACCACCAACACTTTGACTGCTTTTTAAGCAATTGGTTTTCCACATCATTTTAAAAGAAGTTGTTCTTGGGTTGTAATAATCACTAGCAGGTTTTGGATTAGTGGTGCTGGAAGAGCGCAGCAGTTCAGGCAGCATCCAAAGAGCAGCAAAATTGACATTTCGGGCAAAAGCCCTTTGTTGGCCATCCTTAAATGTCCTTGAGAAGGCAGTGGTAAGCTGTTTTTCTGAGCCGCAGCAGTCAAAATAATGTTGATATATCCACATTGCTGTTAGGAAGCGAGATCCAGCATTCTGATTTGGTGGTACTGAAAGGATTACAATATCATTCTAAATAAGGATAGTGTGCGGCTTTGAAGGAACTTGCAGGTTGTGGTATTCCTGTAAATCTGCTGAGCTTGTGCTGTGTGCCAGGATGGAATGTGCAGTCGTGCAGAGGAATGTAGGAAAGTATGTTCTGAAAAAGACAAAGTTTCAAATGGGTAAAGACAGTTTCAGAGAGTGGGCAAAAATCTGACAGATGGAGTTTGAAGTGGGATAATGTGAAACTGATCTCCTTGGCAGGAAGAATGAAAAAAACAAAGTATTATGTAAATGGAGAATTACTATCGAAGCATTGAGGTGTCCTGATGGATGAGTCACAACAGATTGTTATGTAGATACAGTGCATAATCAAAGAGGCTAATGGGATGCTATCCTTTATTATGAAGGGAATTGAACAGAAAAGTATCAATGTTATATTTCAGGTATACAGGGCATTGATGAGATCACATCTCAAATACTGAGTTCAGTTTTGGTTTTCTAAGCTACATATTTTTATCTAAATATATTGGAGGTTGTTTAGAAGAGGTTTGTTAGATTAACACCTGGAGTGAGTGGGTCGTCTTATGAGCATGTGTTGGACAGGTTGGGTTTATTTCCACTGATGGCTAGAAGAGTGAGTGGTGAGTTGAATAAAGTATATATGATCCCAGATGGTATTGCCAAGGTGGACATGGAAAGGATGTTTTCTCTTTTCTGAGGAAGGGTCACTCAACTCGAAATAGACAATAGACAATAGGTGCAGGAGTAGGCCATTCAGCCCTTCGAGCCTGCACTGCCATTCAATATAATCATGGCTGATCATTCCTAATCAGTATCCTGTTCCTGCCTTATCTCCATAACCCTTGATTCCATTGTCTTTGAGAGCTCTATCCAACTCTTTCTTAAATGAATCCAGAGAGTGGGCCTCCACTGCACTCTGGGGTAGAGCATTCCACACAGCCACCACTCTCTGGGTGAAGAAGTTTCTCCTGAGCTCTGTCCTAAATGGTCTACCCCGTATTTTTAAGCTGTGTCCTCTGGTTCGGCACTCACCCATCAGTGGAAATATGTTTCCTACTGCCTGAGTGTCCAATCCTTTCATAATCTTATACGTCTCAATCAGATCCCCTCTCAATCTTCGAAACTCAAGGGTATACAAGCCCAGTCGTTTCAGTCTTTCAGTGTAAGGTAATCCTGCCATTCCAGGAATTGACCTCAATAGCCAGAACCTACGCTGCACTCCCTCAATAGCCAGAATGTCTTTTCTCAAATTTGGAGACCAGAACTGCACACAGTACTCCAGGTGTGGTCTCACCAGGGCCCTGTACAGCTGCAGAAGCACCTCTTTGCTTCTATACTCAATTCCTCTTGTTATGAAGGCCAGCATGCTATTAGCCTTCTTCACTACCTGCTGTACCTGCATGCTTGCCTTCATTGACTGGTGTACAAGAACACCCAGATCTCTCTGTACTGCCCCTTTACATAAATTGATTCCATGGAGGTAGTAGTCTGCCTTCCTGTTCTTGCTACCAAAGTGGATAACCATACATTTATCCACATTAAACTGCATCTGCCATGCATCTGCCCACTCACCTAACTTGTCCAGGTCACCCTGTAATCTCCTAACATCCTCATCACATTTCACCCTGCCACCCAGCTTTGTATCATCAGCAAATTTGCTAATGTTATTGCTGATACCATCTTCTATATCATTAACATATATTGTAAAAAGCTGCGGTCCCAGCACGGATCCCTGCGGTACCGTACTGGTCACTGCCTGCCATTCCGAAATGGAGCCGTTTATCACTACCCTTTGTTTCCTATTAGCCAACCAATTTTCAATCCAATCTAGTACTTTGCCCCCAATAACATGCACCTTAATTTTACTCACTAACCTCCTGTGTGGGACTTTATCAAAAGCTTTCTGAAAGTCCAGGTACACTGCATCTACTGGATTTCCCTCGTCCAACTTCATAGTTACATCCTCAAAAAATTCAAGATTAGTCAAGCATGATTTCCCCTTCATAAATCCATGCTGACTCTGTCCTATCCTGTTACTACTATCCAGATGTGCAGTAATTTCATCCTTTATAATAGACTCCAGCATCGCTGAGGTCAGACTAACTGGTCTATAATTTCCTGCTTTCTCTCGCCCACCTTTCTTAAAAAGTGGTATAACATTAGCCACCCTCCAATCCTCAGGAACTGACCCCGAATCTATTGAACTCTGGAAAATAATCACCAATGCATCCACGATTTCCCGAGCCACCTCCTTCAGTACCCTGGGATGCAGACCATCAGGCCCCGGAGACTTATCAACCTTCAGACCTAACAGTCTCTCCAACACCAAATCCTGGCAAATATAAATTCCCTTAAGTTCAAGTCCTTCAGCCACTGTTACCCCAGGGAGATTGCTTGTGTCTTTCCCAGTGAACACAGATCTGAAGTACCCATTTAATTCCTCTGCCATTTCTTTGTTCCTAGTAATATATTCCCCTGTTTCTGTCTTCAAGGGCCCAATTTTTGTCCTAACCATTTTTTTGCCTTGCACATACCTAAAAAAGCTTTTACTATCCTCCTTAATATTCTTGGCCAGTTTACCTTCGTACCTCATTTTTCCTCTGCGTATTTCCTTCTTAGTAATCCTCTGTTGCTCTTTAAAAGCTTCCCAGTCCTCAGTTTTCCCACTTATCTTAGCTATGTTATACTTTTTGTCTTTTAACTTTATATGTTTCTTTACTTCCCTCGTCAGCCACGGCCACCCATGCCTCCTCCTGGGATCTTTCTTTCTTTTAGGAATGAACTGATCCTGCAACTTCTGCATTATACACAGAAATATCCGCCATTGTTTCTCCACGGTCATCCCTGCTAAGGTATTGCACCATTGAACTTTGGCCAGCTCCTCCCTCGTAGCTCCATAGTTCCCTTTATTCAACAGAAGTACTGTCACTTCCAACTATACCCTCTCCCTCTCAAATTGCAGATTGTTAATGTTAATGCTAATTTCTTTCCACAGATGCTGCCAGACCTACTTAGCTTTTTCAGCAATTTCTACTTTTGTTTCCTCCTTTGGGCCAGTCCAGAAAGAGTAGATTGAAAACTGTTTTTAAAAAAAAGAGGTCAGTATGGAGATGAGGGAAGTTTATGTCTCCCAATGTGTTAATGAGTTTTAAACTCTCTTGCTCAGATGGGGATGGATGTGGGTATCATTGAATAATTTTAAAGCAGAGGTTGGAAGATTCTTGTTTGGCAGCAGAATTAAAGGTTATTAGAAGTATATGAGAATGTGGAATTTGAAACAAGCAAAGATCAGCATGTTTTATTGAATGGTGAAGAGGACTTGAGGGACCAATGGTTTACCTGTTCTGTTGTTCTGTATGTTGTTGTGGTTATATGGTAGTGAAGGAAGTGAATGCTTGATATGTTGGAAAGGGACTGCTTTGCCCCGTGGAGTCAATACTTTGTTGGAGTTGCAATCATGGACCACATGTAGATTATGAAGCCACAATCCTTGGCGTGTTATAGCTGGTAGGAAGGCTTTGAGATGTTAAACAATAAGTTAGTTGTTGCAGAATTCCTAACCTTAGGCCTGCTCTTGTTGCTACAGTATTTATATCCAGATAAGTTTCTGGTCACTGACAATCCCCAGGATGTTCGTGGTGGGGGATTCAATTATTGTAGTACAATTCAGTATCAAGGGGGAAGCGATCAAATTCTCTCTCGTTGGCGATATTCATTGCCTGGTGCTTGTATTTTGTGATTGATTCTTGCCAATTATCTTCCAAGCCTGAATGTCATCTGTGTCTTGCTATATGTGGTCTTTGATAATTGCTATGTCTGAGGAATTATTTATGCTATTGAACACTGTGTAATCATTGCAAACATCTCAATTTCTGATCTAATGAGGGATACATAGACATGACTGAAGCAGCTTAACATAGTTGGTCTTCGAACACCAACCCTGCAACAATGTTTTGGTTGTTAAAATAATTCATGTTCAAAGACCTGAACCATCATCCTTTCTGATAAATATGACTCAAACCAGTAGAGAGGGTTTTACCTGATTGTTATTGCCATCGATTTTCAAGAGTTTCTTGATGCCACATCTGATCAAATTCTGTCTTAACATCAAGCTCAATCACTCTACTATGATGAAAAGTGCCTTTTTCTGTGTGCCTGAATTGGTTTAGTGATTAACCTGTAAGTATTTCAGTAGCCGTGGGGATTTCTTTTAAAAGAAAGTGTGAGACAAAGACTTCCTGGAGAGTAATGGATTTTTGTTAACACTCTGAGAATTTTACAAGTAAACAAGATAAATGTGCATAAGGTTCCAGTCTGGAAGGTCAAGGATTGATTTTATTTTTCTTTTGATTGAGAGAAATAGCTTGGAAAAAGAAAGTTTGACTTCTTGTTTCAGCTTAGGCAGTTCCGCAGGATTCGTAGCTGAAGATGGATTTGAAAAGCATTTGTTCCTGTGGAAGGGCGAAGGTAGTTTATAGAATTGTTTAACAAAAGTAAGTTATTGCAGATGCTGGAAATCTGAATCAAAAAGAGAACATTCTGGAGAAATTCAGCAGGTGTGGGCAGAGAAGCAGAGTTAATGTTTTGATTTGATATGACTCTTCAGATCCATCCTTTTAAGTCGCTGGGTTTCAAAATAGTTCTTTCTCATTCCAGTCCACAGTTTTAAAAAGCACAAAAAGACACTATCTCTACATCTACCCCTGGATGTGCAGGCTAGATCACTGAACATATTGTTATGAAGTTGAAGGCATGTTCTACCTTTAGGAAAGAATGAATACTGTTTTGCATTGATAGCATCTGTCATATGACTAGTGAACAGTCTTAGAGTGTACTGGAAAGTTGAAAATATGTAACATTTGTCTATGAAATGGATACCTGAGTTGGTTGCTGTTTTGACAACAATTTGAATTTAACCAATCAGTTTACATCATACCTCAGGATACTAAAACCTGAATCGACTTTGAATTTATTGTTTTGCCAACATTGAACCAATGAGCCGATCCAATTTTGGGGGTACAAAAAAAGGCAGGTAGTTTGAAGTCAGACAGAGTAACAGCCATTGAGAGAGAGCGAGAGTGAGCGAGAGAACGAGAGACCCCCAAAAGATTGAAACACTCTCTATCAAAGGTACCTTATCATACCAAGCATCTTCATAGTAAAAGGGAAGAGGATGACCTAGGGAGATCTTCAGCTGGAAGAAGACAGACACCGGAGACAACAGCCACTGTATATTTTTGAAATTAAGTTGATGTAATTTTAATAAGCATTTTATTGGAAGTGTATTGCTATAAAGTTGGAGGCAGGTAATAAGGAATTAAGAGAAAGGGGGGACTTAGAGTTATGAATAGGTGTTAAGTGTTCATTTTAGAATTAAAAAATAAATTGATATTATTTTCTTTAAATAGTGGAATTTGGGAGTTCTCTGTCGCTCATATTTTAACAGATTACGAGATGAGGTGAGCTTTTCTGAATGTTTGGTTTAATTAACAGAAGGGTTCACTGCCGTGTCGTAACAATATTAAAAAAGAGGTTAGATAGATTTTTCAAAAAAATCCAGGAGTCGGGGTTTATGAAGAACTGGCACAAAAGAGTAATTGATGCCTATGGCAGGGAAGGCTTAAGGGGCTGAGTGCTCCTACTCTGACATTTTTATGTCCTGATGGCTTTGAAAATGTCAGGAGCAACATAGCTCTAGCAGAACCAATTGAGCAGTTGTGAATATGTAATTGCTCATCTAGTGCCACTTGATAGCATTGCGAATTACACCTTCCATCTCTTGCTGAAGATTAGGAGTAGACTGATGGGGTAGTAATTGGCCATCTTGTAATTGTGTTACATCTTGTAGATAGGACATACCTGGGCAAGTTTCCAATTTGCTGGGTAGCTGCCAATGTTGAAGCTGTACTGGAACAGCTTGAATAAGAGTGCGGCTATTTTTCAGTACAACAGCCAAGATATTTCAGCTATGGCTTTTGATTTAGACTTTAGGTGTTATTATCATGTGTACTCAAGTACAGAAGTATAGGGGTACAGTGAAAAGTGTATAATGGCACCATTTTAGGTACCATGGTACTGAGGCACAAAAAAAACTTAGGTACAAAGTAATAAGAGAAACAAGCATTAAAAGGTTAAGCATTACTACATAGAATAGAAGAAAAATAAAGAAATAAGGCAATAGTTAATATCGAAGTAATTCCTACTTTAAACTAGGAGAATAAAGGAATAAGTTAAACGTTCACCTGTACTTGATGAGTCCTCTGCCTCTTGCTCGCCGGGAGACCTCAGCTTTCTATTCTTGACGTTGTCGCAGTTACCATCGCTGCTGCTAGAACTGCCACCTCTCCAATCTCCCCTGGTATGTTGGGAACATGCCTGGGTAGAATCCACTCACATGCTGAGCTGAGATGCCACCATGAGCTGCTGAGAGACTGGCTGACACACCCACTGAGAGACCAGGCTGAGAGCCGCTGAGACACCAGGCCAAGACCCGCTATGGGGGAGGTGAGCACCAAGAAGGGGAAACTACCAAAAAGGGGGAGAAAAGAGAATAAATGGAAAAAAAAGTGAAGGAAAAAGGAAATAAACAGAAGGAGTGGAGGAGCTCCAACTGGAGCGTTCTACTCCACCACCATCTGCTGTAACTAGTTTGTTCAGCTGTTTATGATATTGTGTAAAATGCATTGAATTGGCACATGACTGCTGAGGATCTCAGGATGAGGTTGAGATGGGTTATCCACTTGGCACTTTTGACTGAAAATGGCTGCAAATACTTCATTGAATTGAATTAGCTTTAGTGCCACAATGAGTACAGTGAAATGGTTATAAGTCGGCACTCACAGCGCCATCTTAGGTATAATGGTACCTAGGTACAATCCTTAGTTACAGAGTGGAGAAACGAAGAAAGAAAAGTTACATTACAGCGATACACAATCTAACCATAGGACAGAAAAACAAGAAGCTATGTTAAAAGACAAATCACAGCATCTCTCCAAAGGCTGTCTGCAGCAGCATGGTGGAGGGGGCCTCAACATGGTCTGACTGCTGGCTGTTACAACACTCCACACTGTGCCACCCCTCCCCTGTGTCTCCACTCTGGCTCACTGGTCACAGGCATCCCTGCTTTCATTTCAGTTTCTGGTATCCAAGAGCTGCTTCTGGAAAGCTGTCCAGTGTGCCTCACTGAATCAGAGTTATGCTTCTGGTTTGATAAAATGTTTAGAGTGAAGGACCTACCAGGCCATGAGATTGCAGATTATGATTGAATGTATTTCTGCATGCTGATGAACTGCAGCACCACACAGATATCCAATTTTGAGTTTCTAATTCTGCTCTGAATTTATCCCATTCAGCATAGTGGTAAATGGTGCACAATACAATGGAGGCAACCCTCAGTGTGGAGGCAGGGAGATTGATATAGATGAACTTTCATGGGTTCTCTCACTACCTGCTGCAGGTTCAATTTGGCAGATGTACCCTTTTGGACTGAGCCATCCTGGTCAATAGTGGTGCTACTGACGCACTCTTGACAATGAATGTTAAAGTGCCTCTTTCAGAATATTTCTGTATCTTTTCAACCTCAGTATTTTTTCTAATGGTATTCACCATGGAGCTTAATTGATACATCAGATTATCGAGAGTTGTCAGCAGTAAGATTCTCTCCCTGTATTTGACCTGATGCGATGATACCTCATAGAGCCCTGAGTCAAGATTGAGGATTTCCAGCACCATTCGCTCTTCATTGTATACCAATGTCTCACCACTTCTGGTGGGTCTATCATGTCAGTGACCAGTGATTTTCTGCAGGGATTGGTTCTGGGACCTCTGCTCTTTGTGATTTTTATAAATATCTTGGATGAGGAAATGGAAGGGTGGGCTAGTAAATTTGCTAATGACACAAAGATTGCTAGAGATGTGGATAGTGTGGAGGGCTGTTGTAGGTTGCAACAGGACATTGACAGGGTCCAGGTCTGGGCTGATAAGTGGCAGATAGAGTTCAACCTGGAAAATGTGAAGTGATTCACTTTGAAAGGTCAAATTTGAATGCAAAATTCAGGGTTAAAGGCAGGATTCTTGGCAGTGTGGAGAAACAGAGGGATCTTAGGATCCATGTCCATGGATCCCTCAAAGCCACCACCCAAGTTGATGGTGTGTTGGCTTTCATTAACTGGGGGGATTAAGTTTAAGATCTGCGAGGTTATGCTGCAGCTCTATAGAACCCTGGTTAGACCACACTTGGAATATTATGTTCAGTTCTGGTCATCTCGTTGTAGGAAAGATGTGGAAGCTTTAGAGATGGTGCAGAGGAGATTTACTAGGATGCTGACTGAACTGGAGGGCATGTTTTGTGAAGAAAGTCTAAGGGAGCTCGGGCTTTTCTCATTGGAGCGAAGAAGGATGAGAGGTGACTCGATAGAGGTCTACAAGATGTTGAGAGGCATAGGTAGAGTGGATAGCCAGAGACATTTTTCCATGGCAAAAATGTCTATCACAAGGGGGCATAATTTTAAAGTAATTGGAGGAAGATTTAGGGGAGGTGTCAAAGGTAGGTTCTTTACACAGCGAGTGGAAAGCACGGCCGCAGTGGTAGTAGAGTCAGATACACGAGAGACATCTAAGTGACTCTTGGATAGGCACATGGAAAATCTTACAATGAATGGAGGGTAGGTTAGTCTGATCTTAGAGTGGATAAAAGGTCAGAGCAACATTGAGGGCCGAAGGGCTTGTACCATGTTGTACTGTTCTACGTTCTATGTTCTATATCCAACAATGGTAATGGAGGAGTATATGACCTTGTTATGATATATAATGTGTGTGGCTACATCTGGCATAACTAGTCCCTTGGGCAGTTCTCACAATCTTGGCTCAAGTTACAAAGTGTCCATGAGGAGAACTTTGTCACATTGATGATAGGCAGGGTTTGCCTATGTTGTTTCTGCTTCCTTTAGTGACATTAAACAATCCTTCCATTAATTGTCGGTTATTTGGCTTTTCTGTAGTGGTTCAATACAACTGAGTGCCTTGCTAGGACATTTCATTGGACAGATTAGAATAAATTACATACATTTGATCTGTGGAGTATGCGTAAAAATGTGTTGCTGGAAAAGTGCAGCAGGTCAGGCAGCATCAAAGAAACAGGAGAATCGACATTTCGGGCATCTTCCTGAAGAAGGGCTTATGCCCGAAACATCAATTCTCCTGTTCCTTTGTTGCTGCCTGACCTGCTGCACTTTTCCAGCACACATTTTTAAGCTCTGATCTCCATCATCTGCAGTCCTCACTTTCTCCCTGTGGAATATGCCTGACTGCCAAAGGCTCAGTGCAATCACAAGCATTAAAGATAATAATGGGCAGCCTGCTCAGCATTAGTTAATCTGAGCAGGGAGGATTTTGATGATATTTTTGCAGTTGGAACATTTTTGTGACAATTTTTGTAGCTGTTGTTTACTGTGAATGTTCACTGTAGATATATGTCAATCCCAGCCAGTACATAAATAAAGTTGCCATTGTTTGTGAATGTTGATGAGCTATTTGACTATGAAGTTAATGACAGTGGTGCCTGAGGCTGCTGTATATATCAAAATATCTTGTTATGAGAACTCTACACACAAATACTTTCCATTAGAAGTCACTCAGCATTGATAAAAACAGGAATATTTTGTGGTGCTCCAGCCCATGAGAGCTGAAGTCAGTTGTAGTCCCTCGATACTCATTGGCTGATTCAATCATAACTTTCAAAAGGAAATTGGATAAACATTGATAAAGGAAAGAGTAAAGGAAAAGAGCAAGGAAGTGGTCTAATGGAGAGCTTGTTCAAGGAAGTGCTGCAGGCTATGTGGCCTCTTTCTCTGCTATATGATTTAATAGCTTGTGCCATTACAGTAGCTGTGCTACTGACAGACATCCTACAAAAAAAGAGCAAACATAATACAGAGTGAAAAGTTCCAAACTGGCTCTCAAATGTATGTCTACAATGGACAAATAGAGACAGTCTCTACTGACCTCTATGCTAATGGGTTAACTTTTGTGGAAAGTTTAAGACCCAAATCGGCAGCTTATTCTGTTAAGAGTTTAGTACTTCAGCTATACCAGGGAAAATTAACCCGCATTACCAATAAAAAGTGGTGGAGGGTTGTTTTTCAGATTGGAGGCCTGTGACCAGTGGAGTGCCACAAGGATCATTGCTGGGTCCACTGCTTTTCGTCATTTATATAAATGATTTGGATGTGAGCCTAAGAGGTATAGTTAGTAAGTTTGCAGATGACACCAAAATTGGAGGTGTAATGGACAACGAAGAAGGCTACCTCAGATTGTAGATGGGCCAATGGGCTGAGAAGTGACAAATGGAGTTTAATTTATATAAATGCGAGGTGCTACATTCTGGGAAAGCAAATCTTAGTAGGACTTATACACTTAATGGTAAGGTCCTAGGGAGTGTGGCTGAACAAAGAGACCTTGAAGTGCAGGTTCATAGCTCCTTGAAAGTGGAGTCACAAGTAGATAGGATAGTGAAGACGGAGTTTGGTATGCTTTCCTTTTTTGGTCAGAGTAGTGAGTACAGGAATTGAGAGATCATGTTGCGGCTGTACAGGACATTGGTTAGGCCACTTTTGGAATATTGCATGCAATTCTGGTCTCCTTCCTATCGGAAGGATGTTGCAAAACTAGGAAGGGTTCAGAAAAGATTTACAAGAATGTTACCAGGGTTGGAGGATTTGAGCTATAGTGAGAGGTTGATTAGGCTGGGGCTGTTTTCCCTGGAGCGTTGGAGGCTGACGGGCATGGATAGGGTAAATAGACAAGGTCTCCCTGGGGTGGGTGAGTCCAGAACTGAGGGCATAGGTTTAGAGTGAGAGGGGAAAGATAATAAAGAGACTTAAGGGGCAGCGTTTTCACGCAGAGGGTGGTGTGTGTCTGGAAATGGCTGCCAGAGGAAGAGGTGGAGGCTAGTACAATTGCAACATTTAAAAGGCATCTGGATGGGTGTATGAATAGGAAGGGTTTGGAGGGATATGGGCCGGGTGCGGGCAGGTGGGATTAGAATGGGTTGGGATATGTGGTGGACATGGACAAGTTGGACTGAAGAGTCTGTTTCCATGCTATACATCTCTATCTCTGTATGACTCTATCTTGCCGAATATCAGTTTGTGGAGTAATGGGATCTGTACCACTGGATCAGTCTTCATCGGAACCATACTGAGGTCAGTATTCTTGTTAGCTGCAAAGCTAAGGAAGTAGAATGGACTTTAAACTAGAAAATGGGGGCAAGCAATCAAATTTGGAAAGATGTAGTAAATCAAGGCAAGAGACAAGGCAAACAAGAAAATTATTAATCCAGGATATGATGAATAGATTATGTTAGGAAGGGATAGATGTAGCAAATTAAGAATAAATCAGCAGATTAGGCTGGAGGCTATAAAATAATAAAAAGAGAAATTAAAAAAGAGATGAACTAAAAGTACAATTTGAAATAAATAACTATGAGTTGGTAGCCATTGCAATGACATGGCTGCAGGATGACATAGATTGGTACCAGAATCTTTATAAATACATTTAAGAAGGACTGGAGACAAAGAAAAAACTGAAGTGATCACTCTATTATGGAATTAGCACAATAGAGAAGGATGACAGAGCTATAGAGCTAGACATATAAAAATAGTAAAATATTTAAAGATGAAACTATGGTAAGCGCTGGTCCTGTAGATAAAGAGTCTGGTGAATCGATAATGGAAAATAAGGAGATAGCAGATAAATTGGAAAGGTATTTTGCATCAGTCTTCACTGTAGAAAATAAAAGTAATATCACAGAAACAGTTATAAATCGAAATTAAGGGAGTGAAAAATTTGGGAAAATTACAAACATCTGAGAAGAGTCATTCAGTGAATTGTAGGAGTTGAGGGTTGACAAGCGTTTGGTTCCTGATTGTTTTCTGTGTTGTTTTAAAAGAAAAGGAAGTGAGATAGTTGGTGCATTGGTTCTAATTTTCCAAAACTTCCTAGATTTGGACAAAATCCCGATAGAATGGAAAATATCAAAAATAACTCTTTTTTTCAAAATGGGTGATAGACAGAAGGCAGGAAACTGCAGGACTGTAAACATCTGCCATTGGATATTGGCATAAGCTCCTTTTAAAGAAGCTACAGCAGGACCCTTACTGAGCAGAGTCAATGTGGCTTTATGAAAGGGAAATAATGTTTTACCAATCTATTGGAGTTCTTAGAGGAACTAAAGTGTACCAGATAAAGAAAAACTTGTGGATGCACTATACTTTGATTTATAGAAGTCGTGTTATAAAGTGTCACATCAAAGCTTATTGCAGATAGCTGAAGTTTGTGGAGTATACAAAAGTAAATTGGCATGAATAGATTTGCTGGCTGATAGGAAGCAGAGAGTAGGCGTAGATGAGTCTTTTTCTGTTTGGCAAGATGCAATGATTGATGTGTCACAGGGATCAGAGCTGGGACTCAATTGTTTCCAAGTTATTTAATTGAGTTGGATGAAGGGACTGCAGATTTGCCAAACATGCTGATGACACAAGATAGTTAGAAAAATAAGTTGTGAAGAGGATAACAGCAGAAAGACAAAGAATGAAGCATATTATCTAGATGATGAGAAATTGCAGACCTCTGTGCTCCAGAGAGATCTGGATGTCCAGGTGTGTATTTTACAAAAAAGCTAGTATGCAGGTACAGCAAATAATTAAGAAAACTAATGAATTTTATCATGTATTATAAGGAGATTGGAATAAAAACGTAAGGGAGGTTATACTTCAGTTTTATAGGGTGACCATTTCTCAAGTACTATGTATATTATTGTCCACCTTACATATGGAAGGATGTAAATGCATTGAAAGCAGTCAAGAGAAGGTTTATCAAATTAATCCTGGGATGAATGGATTGTTTATAAGGAAAGGCTGAGCAATTGTGGCTGGAATATGCTGGAGATTTGAAGAACAAGTGGTGACTTGAAAGAAGCATAAGATCATAAGGGGTCTTGTTTGGGTGGGTGTGGAGAGTATGTGTTCTCTTATAGGAGAATCTAGAACTAGGCATTGGAGTTTAAAAATGAGTCACCATTTAAAGCATAAATGACACGAAGTATTTGGCACCTGTTCTGAAAAGTTATGTAAGCAGAGACTTTTAAATACTTCTAAGGCAGAGGTGGATGATTCTTGCTAAGCAATTAGGTTAAAAGTTATCAGGATTGGGTAGGAATGTCAGATCAGTCATGATCTAATCTAGTGAGAGAACAGATTAAAGAGGACGATTGGCCTACTCCTGCCCTATGTTTGTATAAATGCAATTTGGCATTAATTGTGATTAGAATGTAGGATAATTCTTTCCTTTATATTAGTAATTTCTAAGTCTGAACTGAACTCTTTTTCACAAATTCATGTGAATTTGTGAAAATTCACAAATGTTCACATTTCATGTTCATGTAATTATTTCCACTCCCACTGCAGCATCCATTCTCTTAAAGTCTAGATTCAGGAAGCTTTGAACCAGTAATTGACACCATCAGCAGGATCTTTCTGGAGTCCCAGTATTCCTGTTATTGGAGGTTTCTGTTTCAGACAGACAACAATTTTGAGTTTCTTTAAAGCCCGGTAAAATCTCCCTTGGAATTTTCACTGTTGTAAAATTTCTCATCGCTTTCATGATTTTCTTTAGTATAATTTTAATTTGCAGTTTTTGACACTTTTATTTATGAGAATTGGATCACATTTATTTGTAGTAAACTAATACTTTGCTCTCTTAATGCATTGGTAATTTATTTGCAAAATGCTGTCCTCTCTTTTTCTCTAGATTACCTGTTTTGAATTCTTTCTTGTTTCATCATGTGCTTTTTCTTCATGCAGTGCCTGAAGCATTTACTGATTGCTTCTGTTTTATTTGTTATATTCATATTTTATTACTGTGGACATTGATCTGATAGCTTCAATGTGGTCCCTAATTAATATGTTGTTCAAATCTCATTACTGTTGGTTGCTATGGAACAGAAGTTGTTTCCTATTTTATCCTCTCCAATTTGATTGATGTTCATTAAAATGCCATGTTGTTAGTTCCTTCGGGTAATTCATGAAAGGAAGATCTGAATTCCGAAATTTCATTCTCTATCTTCTTGTTCAGGCTGATTGACCAAATGGCTCCGTTTGGGGTCAAACCAGCACATGGACTCACAATAAACTGCTAATCTGTGCTTCCGTGAACACTTCGTCCATTTCCAATGATGCCACAGTACAGTGTATCCCAAAGCAACGTAGACTAGTTCTATTAAAGTATTCCCTCATTTGCATTTATCATTCCCCAAATAAACTGTAAGTGTGAAACTATTCTGCACCTTCCAATTCCACATGACAAATTGTTTTTTTTCTCTCTTCTCTGGGATTCTCTGTGGTACCTAGCCAAAGTTGAATTAACAAGAAACAGTTGAGGAATAAATGTTTATAATCATGGCTCCTATTGTCATGTCTAATCTGGTTCTGAACAAGTTTTAAGTAACCCAGCAACATGGAATTATGCAGCAATTACAGCACAGAATCAGCTCGTTTGGCTACAATGCTATTGTTTATGCTCCAGTCGAGATTCTAGCATCTTAATTCACCTCATACGATCTCACACTGGCTGAGATCTCCTGGTCATGGCATTGCCACAGTGGTCACTACTAAATATGATTAAAAGTATGGCCTTACCATTTATTCTTCATCCAGCTGGACCCTGCCTTCCTGGAATGAAGAGAGAGGCATGTTAAAGTTGTCGAATGAGGGAAGAAGTGGTGAGACATTGCACCTTTCTGATGCCACTAACTCATCCTTTGGTCCTAATGCTTGAAGTATTATGGCTTTTTAAAAAAATATATCAGCTTTAATTATTTCTAATGGTTGTGCTTATGAGTGTGTGTTTTTTTGTGACCTGCCAGCTCATTACAATATGGAATTGCTTCTTATGAAGAAGGCTACTGCCACCATTCTCTGTAGGTGTAGGAAACCATAGGGCCTGCTCCATCTATTGTCGTGGAGAAGCACCAAAGTTGTCTTTGCCTTTTGTAATTAACACAATATAGTTTATTAAATGTTAGTAGCAAGTTCCAGGTTACATTGATATGACAGACATTGTTCCAGAGACTATTAAGACAGCTAGATGTGAGGTTTCTGGACTTGTGAGATCCTAAGCTATGTCTGCACAAGCCAAAATGATGTAGTGGGTGGTGCCTTCTGCCACTCCTATATTAGCACTTTCAGACCAATATTAAACAATTGGAATGGTGGGAGTGAGTGAGTCAGCGGGGTGAGTGTGGTAAATGTTACAAGAAAGGGTTTGGATTTTTGTGGTGCGATAAGATTTTTAATGAGCGGGTGTGAGGATTGTCGGGTATGGATGGATGAACATTTTTGGAAATTGGTGGGAGGTGAACATTATCAGGAATGGATGCAGTCAGTTGAGCTTGAATCAGGAAGGCTTCCAGACAACTGGAAAATCGTTGACGTGACAACCCTGTTTAAAAAGGGAGTAAGGCAAAGGATGGAAAGTTACAGACTGATCAGCCTTACCTCAGTCGTGGGTAAGATCCTGGAATCCATTGAAAAGGATGAGATTTCTGAAACTTGACTTGGACTTGTATGGTAAAATAGGGCAAAGTCAGCATGGTTTCATCAAGGGGAGGTATGCCTGACAAATCTGCTAAAATTCTTTGAGCAAGTAATAAGCAGATTTGACCAAGGAGAGCAAATGGATGTTATCGATCTGGACTTCAAGAAGGCCTTTGACAAGGTGCCACATAGCAGACTACTGAGTAAGATAAGGGGCCATGGTGTGAGAGGCAAGGTACTCGGCTATCTGGCAGAAAGGGAGTGGGGATGAGTTAAAAAGCTCATTGTAATAAAGTGGGCCACATGAAATCACAGTGTATATGGGCTAAGAGAAAGCCAGATGTAGGAAAACCGGACAAGCCTGGAAGTTTCGTTGGACTAGTAAAAAAGGCACAAGGTATGTTAGACAACTGCCTCAGAGCGTACAGATGATCAGAGGTTGGTTAAGGAGGAAATGCCAGATCTGTTTAAAAAATATGCATGCAAGGGTAAAGTTTATTAATATAGGCCAGGAGTAGCAGGTAAAGCGGTTAAAATATTAAGGGACACAGGATCCCTCAGTCTGTGATGCTGAAGGATGAGGAGGTATGTACTCTTGAGGGACTATTGCCAGAAAAGTTACTGGTAACAGGAATTCATGGTGAGACAAAAAGTGCTTAGTTATGTAAAGTGAGGCTCGAGCGTCCAGAGAAGAATGGAGAATTTGTGATAGGAGTACTGGACAAACTCTCAGCTTCAGGAATACAATTTGTCCTTGCAAACGATATGGCTGATTCACCGGTTGGTGCACTGACTACTCTAGCTAAAACGCCAGTGGAGACTCAGGCAACTGCAGAAATGCAGGGTTTTTATCCAGGGATCTTCCCAGATTGTGTGGTCACAAGAACATAGAGGCACAAGCTGAAGTGGGAGAGATCAAAAGGCACAGACAAGGAAGCTGAAATAAATTTACCAGAGACTTCTCTTGATCAGATGCGTGGGACAGAGCAGGAACAAATCGGTAAGCTTGCAAGTATCTTTAGCTCTGCTAAGTTGCAGTGGAAAGATGAGAATTTACAACAGTTATATGAAAAGACATATTACAGAGGAGAATGAATGCATTCCTGTGTGTTATTACTGAACAAATTATTTCTTAATGAGGAAACAGAGACCATCACACATTCAAACAGATCAGAAATAGGCAGAGGTTCATCAGGTTGTTTTGCCATTAATGTGTAGAAAGGAGGTGCTGCAAGTGGCACTTGAGCTACCACTTGGAGTTCATTTAGAGGTGAGGAAAACACAGGCTAAAATATAGAGACAGTTTTACTGGCCTGGATTACACAAGGATGTAGTTGAATTTTGCCAGACGTGTCACATGTCAGCTAATCAGAAAACCCCAGGCAATAATAAAACCTGCACTTTTAATACCTATTTCAGCATTTGAGGAACCTTTCACAAGACTCTTGATTGATTGCTTAAGTCCCCTATCTCAAACAAAAAGTGGGAATAAGTATAAGATGAAATTTCCAGAGGCAGTACCATCATGCAATATCACAGCAAAAAGAGTTGTAGAAGAATTATTTAAATTTTTACTAAATATAGACTACCAATAGAGATCCAGTCACATCAAGGATCAAACTTCAGATGCAAATTATTCAAGGCGGTTATGTATAGATTGAGAATAAAGCCATTCAAATTTACTGTGTACCATCCAGAATCACAGGGAGCGCTAGAGAGATGGCATCAAACACTAAAGATGATGTTGAGGACTTATGGTCAGGAGTATTCAGATGGCTGGGATAAACGAGTTCCGTTTGTGCTTTTTGCAATCAGAGATGCATCAAATGAATCGGCCAAATTCAGTCCACTTGAATTAATTTTTGGGCATGAGGTAAGAGGAGAGTTAAAATTGATTAAGGAGAAATTAATAAGTCAGAATTCAGAGACCACCCATTTGGACTATGTGTCAAATTTTAGAGAATGACTAAATAGAGCTGGAGAGTTGGCTAGACAGCATTTAAAAGTATCACAGCATACAATGAAACAGGAAGCGGATAAGAAATCGCAAATTTGCAATTTTGTAATTGGGGATAAGGTGTTGGTGTTACTTTCAGTAACGTGTGAACCTTTAAAAGCAAGATTTAGCGGACCTTATCAAATCGAGAGGAAATTCAGTGAGGTGTACAACTTGATAAGGACTCCAGACAGGAAGAAATGTGTCATGTGAATATACTAAAATGGTATTTGATAGGGAAGGAAAGCAAGAGGAGAAGGTGTTAATGACTACAGCGCAGAAAGAAGAACCAAGGTCAGAGGATTCTGTTTTGGACATTTCTCAAATCAAATTGGATAATGAGGAAGTTGTCAAAAATTGGGATAAATTATTGAATTATCTTCCACAAGAAAATCGAAATGATTTGAAACAGGCATTACTATCACATGGGGAGATACACGGAAATAAACTGGGAAATGCCAACGTAATTGTGCATGATATATACAGAGAAACCTTGATTATCCAAATGAGATGGGTGGGCACTATTTCGTTGGATAATTGATCATTTGGTTAATTGATTTCTTCTGGGGTTTGGAGTTTTCTGTGAAGTCTGCTCCCCGTTCAGGAGACTAGGCAGCAGCACACTGCACGTGAGCCCCCGCCCCCCCGCCTGCCCCCAATCCCACCCCCAACCCTGTCTGCTCCCACCCCGCCCCCCCAAATCCCACCAACTCCCCAATCCTGTCCCATTCCCCCAACCCCTTCCATCCCTGCCCCCCCCAAACCCCATCTGCTTCCACTCCTCCCCCCAACCCCGTCAACCCCGTCCAACACTGTCCCCCCATCTGCCCCTGCCCACCCTCCCCGTCAGCTCCCACCCACCCCCAACCCCGTCAACCCCCATCCACCGTCCAATGCCCGTCTGCATCCGCGCCCGTGCTGCCTGGCCAACCCTGCCAACCACTCCATCCTTTGTGGGGCAAGTCTCCAAACAGTGCGCGCTCGTACACACACACACACACATACATACACACACGCATACAACTTTTGACTGCAACTTTTTGAGAAGTTTCATCTTTGCCCTGTACAGGACCAATATTGGAGAGATTATCTGGAGAAGGGGGATTTAGGGTACACCCCTGTATAGAATACTAGGGAAAGTATGGGGGGAGAGAGAGAGAGGGCGGGAGGTCAGTCATTTGGAGCGGTGCCTGGACTGTCCAGGATTATTCTCGGCAGCATCTCAGTAAACTGAGTTCATTATTAATCATTTTACCTGTAAACAGCTCTTTGACGTAATGTTTCTATTGGGACCTTGTGATCTCTTTCGGATAATTCGATATTCAGCGAATTGATATTCAGATAATCAAGATTCCTTTTTATATAGGAGATGCTGTTCCGATTAAGCAACATCCTCATGGGCATAACCCTCTAAAGTTGGCACAGGTTCAGAAGGAGATAGAGTGCATGCTCCAATATGGCATAATCAAAGTGAGTTCCAGTGACTGGAACTCACCCATAGTCATGGTGTCAAAGCCAGATGGTTATGTGTGGACTAGCGCAAAGTCAACGCAGTAACAAAGACTGATGCATATCCAATTCCACGGTTGGAGGACTGTGTTGAAAAGGTGGGACAAACAACTTACATTTCTAAATTGGACTTGCTCAGAGGCTATTGGCAAGTATATCTGTCAGAAAGAGCAAAGTTGATTTTGGCTTTCATAATGCCAGATGGACTACATCAGTTTAAAGTCATGCCATTTGCTCCGGCCACATTTCAGAGACTAACTAATAAGGTCATTCCTGGATTACCCAGCTGTGTTGTTTTCACTGATGACCTGGTGAGTTTTAGTTACTCATGGACATTTACAGCATTTATCGGACTTGTTCGATCAACTTCGGAAGGCAGGCTTGGTGGTGAACCTAGCTAAAAGAGATTTTGCCAAAGCTCAACTCACCTGAACAATGTTATTGGACACAGACAAATGGCTTCTTGGGATGCAAAAACAAAAGTAACTGGGGAATTTCCCACACTGTCGATGATATGAGCAAGAACTACGGTTCTTGCAATTGAGTGGATTTTACCAAAACTTTGTGCCTAATTTTAGCAGTATGGCTACTCCACTCACCGAATTGTTAAAAAAGGGCAAGAAGTTTTAGTGGACAGAGGACTGTGAAAAAGTATTTGACAGCCTAAAAACCGTGTTAACCAATACCCCACTATTAGCCACACCAGATTACATGAAGCTTTTCAAGGTGGCTGTCGATGCCAGTGATGTGGGTGTTGATGCAGTGCACTGGCAAGAGGATGGCAAGGGACTAGAAAGACCCATCAAATATTTTTCCAGAAAGTTGAACGTTCATCAATAGAAATATTCGATGGTGGAGAAAGAGACTTTGAGGTTGGTGTTGGCATTACAACATTTCGGTGTCTACATTACCAGCAGTGCATCTGAGACAATCATATAACCCATTGACATTAATGGAGAAATTCAAGGACAAAAATGCCAGATTGTTTAGATGAGCTTGTTGCAGCCATTCAATTTGACAATTGTGCATGTGGCAGGTCACGAAAACGTGATTGATGATGCGTTATCAAGACTCAAATGAGATACGGAGGCGTTTGGTGGCGGGTGTGCCACGGCCTGAATTCGCATGTGGTTGTGCATGTTTGCATGTGCATAGTTGGTTTAGTGTATATGTGTTTTTTTAGACTACTAACCAGGTTTTTTCTCAAGGATAACGTGTCCTTGTTTTTTTTCAGAGGGGTCATAAACAACTCCCGCTCCAAGGTGGCTAGTTTGATATAGAGATGAGAAAGGATTTTGAGAGGCCTTTTGTGTATATGTAAACAGATGAGACTTCAGGCTAAAGTGGTCATGTTTTAGAAGTAACCTGTACAATGAAAGGGAGTGGTCAGTTCTGAAAGCAAAGTTAAGTTCAAGAGTCAGTTCAGCTGTGGAGCTGAATGGAAACAGGCTTCTTGACTCTCTCTCCCTCTGCCCTTATAACATCAATCTGAAAGCCTTTGTTTCAGTTTTACAGTGTGTAAGGGGTTTGTTTATTGGGACTGTTGTGCATATTCAGAGCAGCATAATTAAGTCTAGTTTGGATAGTCTGGGCTGTGTTGATATTCTTTGTTCTGTTCTTTGTGTTTCATTCCGTAATTTTGTGAATAAATTTTTGTCTGTTTTAAAACTTGGTTGTCAATCTAGCCAACTTACTCCGAGTAATTTTTTTGAACTGAAATAAATTGCAAATTTATAGTCTGGGCTGCCTGCTTAAGAATGTTTTGAGTGGTCTGGCCTAGTCCATAACAGTAGCATGAGTGTTAAAGGATGAGCATGTTTGGGAATTAGCAATGATGGAAAGCATTGTTGGGCTGGATTGAGCATTGTTGGAGTTATGAAGAATAATTAGTTTTGGAAGGAGGAGCAGAAAGGTGAATAGTATGGGGTGCACATTGAGAGTTTTCATGGGTTGGGCTAGGGCGGTGATAGGTCGCAAATATTGGCAGAGATTCAGGAGTCCTGAATATTGCAGTTGGAAATGCAATGGACCAAGTGCACACACACATCAGAAAAAAATCCGACCATGGCAATTACCATCAGTCTACATTCGATCATAAGTAAAGTGTTGGAAGTTTTCATCAACAGTGTTATCAAGCATCACTTGCTTCACAATAAATTGTTCAGTGACACTCAGTTTGGGTTTCATCAGAACTATGCAAATCCCGACCACATGATAGCCTTACTTCAAACATGAACACAAAAACTGACTTCCAGAAGTGAGGTGAGAGTGACTGCCTGACATCTCAACCACATTTGATGGAGTATGACATTAAGAAGCCCTAGCGAAGCTGGAGTCAATGGGAATCAAAGGGAAAATGCTCTACTGGTTGTTGTCATAGCTAGTATAAAGTAAGGTGGTTGTGATTGTTGGAGATCAGTCATCTCAGTTGCAGAGCATCACTGCAGGAGTTTGTTGAGATAATATCCTCGGCCCAAACATCTTCAGCTGCGTCATCATTGACATCTTCTCCATCATAATGTCAGAAGCGTGAATGTTTGCTGAAGATTGCACAATGTTTAGTAACATTCGCATCACTAAAACAGATACAAAAACAGTTAATGCTCAAATGCAGCAAAATCTGGATGATATTCAAGCTTGGATTGATAAGTGAAGTGTAAAATTTGTGTCACTTAATTGGTATACATTACAAACATTTACTCCTCCATTTCTGATACTTAGTAACAGCAGTGCATACCATCAACAACATGCACTGCAGAAATTAATCGTTGATCCTAAGACAGCGACTTCCAAACCAGGAGCCTCTACTATCTGGAAGGACAGATACTTGGGAACGTCTCCACCTGCAAGTTCCCCTACCAACCGTTCACCGTTCTGACTTAAAACTTCATCATCACTGGGTCAAAATCCTAGAACTTCCTCCCTCTTGGCATTGTGACAAACTGAAGCACTGTAAGAAGGCAGCTCAAGGGCCATTTGGGATGGGAAATAAATGCTGTCCCAGCCATCAATGCCCCCATCCTGTGAATGAATACAAAAGGCAGAGATCATGGCTGTGGTATTAATTAATACTTTACACCTTCTTCAGGAAGGCTACAGCAACAAAGGAGGAATCTGTGTCACTAGAAAAGTTCAAAATTGATAAATTGAAGTATTGGATAGACTTGTTGCTACTTAAGTTAAAAATCACACAACACCAGGTTATAGTCCAACAGGTTTATTTAGGAGCACTTGCTTTCGGAGCACCGTGTTTGCGGTGTATAAGATCGTAGGACATCGAATTTATAGCAAAAGTTTATAGTGTGATGTAACTGAAATTATATATTGAAAAAGATCTGAATTGCTTGTTAGGTCTCCCATCTTTTAGAATGCGCATGTTGGTTTCAGTTCTTTCATATGCAAATTCCAGAACTTTATTTAAGTTACATTCTCAAGTGAACTTTAACAATAGGTGCCCTGTTGGCCCAGATAATGCATTGAAAGTGTGAGGTGCCCTGTGTGAGGCTGTGAGTTCAGACTGATTAGTCTAAGAAAAGGGATTTGCAGAATCTTAAATGGATTCATGCAGTTTTTGAGCAAAATAAAATGTAATTCTGCAAGTACAAATTTCCCCCACAAACATGTATGTGTGTTTGTGTTTGTGCACGCACGCACACATGTGGGTGGGTGTGGGTGAGGGGTGTATAAGTGTCTGTGAGAGAGTGTGTGTATGTGTGAGATTGTGAGTGTAAAGGGGTATACGTCTGTGAGAGGGTGCGTGTATGTATGAGCGCGTGTGTGTGTGTGTGTGTATGAGCGTATGAGAGAGGGTGTGTGTGTGTGTGTGTGTGTGTGTGTACACTGCAATGGGGTCACCTGTAGTGTGACGTGAACCCAAGGTGCCAGTTGAGGCCATCCCCATGGGTACCGAACTTGGATATCAGCCTCTGCTCAGCCACTTTGCATTGTTGTCTGTGCCAAAGTCTACCTTGGAGGATGGTCACCTGAAGGTCCGAGGTCAAATGTCCTGGACCGCTGAAGTTTTCTCCAACTGGAAGGGAACACTCCTGTCTGTTGATTGTTGTGCAGTGTCCATTCACCCCTTGCCGTAGCCTCTGCTCTGCCTCACCAATGTACCAAGCCTCAGGGCATCCTTGCCTGCAGCGTATGAGATAGACAACGTTGGCTAAGTCACGTGAGTACCTGCCACGTACATGGTAAGAGGTGTCCCCATGCGTAATGGTGGTATCCATGTCGATACTCCGACACGTCTTGCAGCATTTCCCATGCAGCATCTACACTCACTCACACACAATAACACACACACATATACATATACACACACACACACGTTTGTGGGGTGAATGTGTACTTGCAGAATTACATTTTATTTTGCTCAAAAACTGCATGAATCCATGTAAGATTCTGTAAGTCCCTTTTTTAGACTAGAATAAGTCTGAATAGAGGTAAAAACAATGACTGCAGATGCTGGAAACCAGATTCTGGATCAGTGGTGCTGGAAGAGCACAGCAATTCAGGCAGCATCCGAGGACAGGCAAAATCGACGTTTCAGGCAAAAGCCCTTCATCAGGAATAAAGGCAGAGAGCCTGAAGCATGGAGAGATAAGCTAGAGGAGGGTGGGGGTGGGGATAGAGTACAATAGGTCAGTGGGGGAGGAGATGAAGGTGATAGGTCAGGGAGGAGAGGGTGGAGTGGATAGGTGGAAAAGGAGCTGGGCAGGTGGGACAAGTCTGGACAAGTCAAGGGGACAGTGTTGCAGGAGGTTAGAAACTAGGATGAGGTAGGGGAAGGGGAAATGAGGAAGCTGTTGAAGTCCACATTGATGCCCTGGGGTTGAAGTGTTCCGAGGCGGAAGATGAGGCGTTCTTCTTCCATGCGTCTGGTGGTGAGGGAGCGGCGGTGGAGGAGGCCCAGCACCTCCATATCCTCGGCAGAGTGGGAGGGGGAGTTGAAATGTTGGACCACGGGGCGGTTTGGTTGATTGGTGCGGGTGTCTCGGAGATGTTCCCTAAAGCGCTCCGCTAGGAGGCGCCCAGTCTCCCCAATGGAGACCGCATCGGGAGCAACGGATACAATAAATGATATTAGTGGATTTGCAGGTAAAACTTTGATGGATGTGGAAGGCTCCTTTAGGGCCTTGTATGGAGGTGAGGGAGGAGGTGTGGGCACAGGTTTTACAGTTCCTGCGGTGGCAGGGGAAAGTGCCAGGATGGGAGGGTGGGTCATAGGGGGGCGTGGACCTGACCAGGTAGTCACGGAGGGAACGGTCTTTGCGGAAGGCGGAGAGGGGTGGGGAGGGAAATATATCCCCACCACCAAGGCATCAATGTGGACTTCAACAGCTTCCTCATTTCCCCTTCCCCCACCTCATCCTAGTTTCTAACCTCCAGCAACACTGTCCCCTTGACTTGTCCGGACTTGTCCGACATGGCCAGCTCCTTTTCCACCTATCCACTCCACCCTCAGTCTGAATAGTCAGCCTCACACAGGACACCTCACACTTCTATGCACTATCTGGGCCAACATGCCACCTATTGTTAAAGTTCACTTGAGAATGTAACTTTAAGAAAGTTCTGGAAGTTACATATCAAAGAACTGAAACCAACATGTGTATTCTAAAAGATGAGAGATTTAGCAAATAATTCAGGTCTTTTTCAATACATAATTTCAGTTACATCACACGGTAAACCTTTGCTATAAATTCTGTGTCCTACAATCTTACACTCCACAACCACCTGATGAAATAGCAGCATTCTGAAAGCTAGTGCTTCCAAATAAACCTGTTGGACTATAACGTGGTATTGTGCGATTTTTACTTTGTACACCCCAGTCCAACACTAGCACCTTCAAATTGTTGCTACTTAAAGCTGCCAAGGTACATGGACTGGATAAGATGCAATAAAGGATGCTAAAATAAATTAATGTTGAAAATTATAGGGTCTTTGACAATAATTCTTTGGTCTTGATGAGTCTTAAGGAGATGCAAAAAGACTGGAGAATTGTAAATATTGTTCAAAAAGGATTGTAAACATAAATCCAGCAACTTCAAATAGATCAGTTTAACTTCAGTGGTGGGTAAACTTCTAGAAACAATTATTTGGGATAAAATTAGTAATCACATCAATAAAATTGGTTGAATTAGAAAATGTCAGCATGGATTTTTTCGAGGGGGCATCAGATTTGACTAGTTTGTTGGAGTTTTATCGAGGAGGTAACAGAAAGGGTGGATGAAGGTATAGCTGCTGATGTGGTATACGTAGACTTCCAGAAGGCATTTGATACAGTGCCACACAAGATTTATGAGAATAGATATTATTCATTTCCTCATATAAACTATTTATTTATTTTTCTAGTACTCTGTGAAGTCATGCTTAACTTTTTAACACTCGTTTCTTTTACTACCTTGTACCAAAGCTTTTTTTAAAATACCGAGATACCTTGGTACCTAAGATGGCACCATGTGTGGCAATATTATACACTTTTCATTGTACTCCTGTACTTCTATACTTGAATACATGTGACGATAAAAACATCAAAAAAGTATTTAAAAAATCTAATAGAGACAGTAGCAATATGGATACAAAATTAGTTATTTGGGCTTGAGGAAGGTTTTTAGTGGAGGTCCACATTGACCAGTACTGGGACTATTGCATTTTCTGTATATGCTAATGATCTAGATTTTGGTATACAGAGAACAATGTTAAATTTGTGGATTATATGAAACTTGAAAGCACTGTAAACTGTGAGGATGGACTGTGCAGAATTTTAAAACAAAACATAGAAAGTTGGTGGAATTGAGTTTGAATGTAAAGAAGTGTGAGGTGATCCATTTTGGTTGGAAGGTCGTTGATAAACAACATAAAAAAGATGTTTAATTCTAAAGAGGGTGCAGGAGCAGGGAAACCTAGATGTTAGATCTGTACAACTCTAAAGAGGGTGCAGGGCAGGTGGTGAGTTAGTAAAGCATTCAGTATTCCGTGCTTTATGAAACAGAATGTTGAGTATAACAGCAAGGAGATGATGTTGAACTTCTTTAAGACACTTGTTAGAAATCTGCTGGAGAATAGCATACAGTTCTGTGCAGCACATTATAGAAAGGATGTGAATGTCTGGAGAGAGTGCAGAAAAGGTTCACAGAAATGGTTCCAGAGATGAGAAATTTCAGTTATATCAAAAAATTGGACAGGTTAGGATTGTTGAGACTGTCTGAAGAGAAGAAGGCTTAAAGGAGAATTGATAGAGGTTTTCAAAATGCTGAGGAGAATTCTCATGCAACTGGCAAGTGAGATTCAAAAGGAGAATTCTAGATGCTTGGGATCCAGATAATGGTGAATTTACTAGTATTGGCTACTTGAGGGCAGTAATAGATCAGATGCTTTATTTAATCTAGCTCAAAACTTGCCTTATAAATAAAGACTTATTATGGCCAGATATACCAATATTTTTGAGCATTCCTGGGCACTCATTTTTAAAATGCTCATTCAAACCCAACTACTGGAGGAATTGGGTTTCCTCCACCACCACGTGTATTTCTCATGCAACCAGCAGATTTAGCTAAACAACTCTCCTATCCAACCCCCATCCATTCCCCATACCACATAAGGAGAGATTACTGTCCTGTGTGGGAGGAGGTCAGTGTAACATGGCCATAACTCATTCAGAAACAATATCTTATGCAACCTTTGTCCATCCTTTTCCTCTTGCACTCATCAGGATTGATGTAAGCATGCCACGTTTCAAATGCAGCAACAACTTATACTGCATGGGAAAAGACCATTGGTTCGAAGTCAATTTTAATTGGTTAATGGCATGCCATAAAGAATATACCAGGGAGCTATTGAACCTGTGCTTTTGTTTAATTCAAAAAGGCCCCGATGTCTGGATATGTTCCTTTTTCCTGCAAAGGTCAGGTCTCACCATATGAATCTATATTTAGCTTCTAGCAAAGATAAATGAGCCACAGCGTGATCCCAACTGATAATCGTAAATTGGTTGTTAGTGTAATCCGTAGCGCACAGGATGATTCAGCAACTGTCATTTGAATGCAGAATCAGATTGAAAACTAGATACGGTCCAGATATTGCAATATTAGATAGTCATCACAGCAGCACAGACGAGAGCTGAATGTCAGGATTCTGCCACAATCCTGGTGCAGCTGAATCTAAGGCAATGTCCCGGGAAACTGTAAGTTCTGATTACAAGTCCCTCCATTTGGAACTTTCTGGAAAAAAAGCCTTTTAAAGTTGGAGGTTTCAGAGGATCGCTATTCAGTTAAAATAAAGGTTAATGGATTAAGAGCTTACTCTAATTCCTGCTGAACCATTTAACTGAACCTCCAATGCAGCACTGACCTCCTCAACCACTCTTCATATCTGACAACCCGATTACAGATGTTCCCCCCACATCCAATGTTGCTGGATCTGACCTGACACTGCTGCTGCTTATGTACCTGACAGCAGCCTCCCAATAGCTCCACCAGATGACTAATGCCCCACCTCCCCACTTCACCAACATGACATTGCTGCCCCAGCACATCTCCCCCTGTGTCTCCAGGCCTGATTCACTTCTGAAGGAACTGAACTCCCTTCTATTACACCACAGCCTCCTCCAGTCTACTACTCTACTGCCCCAGGTAAGACTCCTTCCCATCACCCCATCCAACAAATATCTAGTGTGAAAAGGTAAGGCAATAGTCATTGTGTCTCAGTGTTTTACATATTGGCATTGCTATTGACTGGAATCTAGATTTGACGCATCCTGTTTTTCTAAGTGAGTATGGTGTGCTTCCCACATCATATTCCATTTGCCACCTTCTTGCACACTGATTTAACCCACCTATGTTCTGAGGTAGATTTTTGTGTTGTTCTCAAAGCTAATCTTCTGACCTAGCTCTATACCGTCAGCAAACTTGGACAATTACAACTGGCCCCTTTATTGAAGTCATTCATGTAAGTTGTAAATAACCGAGTCTCAGCTTGAACCTTGCAAAATCCAGCTAGTTACAGCCTGCCAGTCTGAAATGACCTATTTATTCCCACACTGTTTTCTGTCCTATAACCAGTCCTCTATCCTTGTCAGTTATATTATGCACAACGTCATGGAACCTTATCTTGCATAACAACCTTTTGTGTGATATTGAATGTCTTTTGAAATCCAAGCTAGATCCACTGCTTCCCTTTCCCTACTTTGTTAATTAGTTCATCAAAAACATCGATAATTATGTCAAACATGATTTTCCTTTCATAAAGCATTGTTCACTCTGCCCAATCATATTGTGATTTTCTAAATGTCTTGCCACTATCTCACAATAGATTCCAGCATATTTCAAAAGACTAATGTGAAGCTAATGAGCTTGTCATTCTCTTTCCTCTGTCTCCCTCCTTTCTTGAATGGTGGGTTATGTTTCCTACTTTTCATTCCACAGGAATGACTTCAGAATCTCGGGAATTTTGAGCTACAGCTATTATCTTTGTCCTCACTCTCTTTTATCCGTGATGTCCAGTGAGTTTGGTGGCTTTTAGTCCCGTTAACTCTGTACCAATATTAATTACTTTTGGTTCTTCACACTGATTTGTTCCGTGATTCTCTGTTATTTGTGGATTATTTTCGTGTTTTATGTTTAACAAGTTCTACAGTCTCACCATTTGTCATGCAGAGTTTCTCATGATTTCATTATTGGATTTATCAGTAACTATCATATATTTATAATCCAAAATTTGAGACTGTTTTCACTTATAGACATTCTCTCTTTCTATTTTTAATTTAAATGTGTCTGGTACCATAAAGGTTTCTTGATTTGATAGAAAGAAGCTATTCAATCTTTCTAACCTCACACTTCTGTGATCATCACTGAACCATCTTGGATTTTTGTCATGTTTATCCTATTTCAAATCTGTCCTTTTGGAAACCCTACTCTAGCATAGCAATATCCAATGTCTTTGTTGCAGAAGATGATATGGGTTGAGAAGATGCAGGATTCACTAACTTCTGTTTCTTCTTGCCTCTTCTTGTGCCTCCATAGGTCATGGGTTTGGACTCTCAGTTATTAGAGTTGATGTCTATGAGCTTTAGATTTCTAGAGATTGAAGTTAACAAGGGTTATGGGGAGAGACAGCAGTCCAGCTTAGAGATAGAGATTCAACAATGATTATATTGAATGATAGAACTGGCTTAATTGACCTAATAGCTATTCCTTCTCCTTTCTACGCTTCAATATCTGCATGCAGTGAATGTGCATTTGGATGCCACATAACCCTGGCCTCGATTAGAGTGGTGCTGGAAAAGCACAGCAGGTCAGGCAGCATCCGAGGAACAGGAAAATTGATGTTTTGGGCAAAAGCCCTTAATCAAGAATAGCCCTTCTTGATGAATTTTCCTGCTCCTCGGATGCTGCTTGAGCTGCTGTACTTTTCCAGCACCACTCTAATCTAGACTCTGATCTCCAGCATCTACAGTCCTCACTTTCGCCCTGCTACATAATCCTGGCAGATCTTCACTGTCTATCCCATAAGGCATGTACTTGCCCTAAGTGGTCACTTACTGCTACCAGTGGGTAGCCACAGCCTCCAGACCAATTGCCCAGAGGTGGAAATGCACAGTGAAGTCTGACCTGGTAACCTAATCTTCCATTTTATTCTCAGCCCTGCCTTCAACCCCATCTGGATCTTCTGCCTGGTTCAAACTGATACTAAAGACATTTCACTTTGAAATGAGAGGGTCATGTTGGATCCAATGATTGTGATCCATCTCTGAGCCAACAACATGAGAAAGAGCAGCCGTGAGGTCTATTTGAGAGTGTAAAAACTGGGAGCGAAATTAAAAGAACAGGATCTCAACAGTTATAATCACCAGGTTATCATTTGAGCCAGCAGATGTAGAAATAAGTCAATTCAAGAGTTAAACGTAGAGCAGAATGACTAGTTTGTGAAAGAGGTATTCCATTTTATGGGACATTAATATTACTCTTGGAACATGAACAACTGTATTGTTAGGATGGCTTCCACCTGAATTGTGCTGGAGACAGGATTTTAGATGAGAGGGTGTATTGGATAGTCAGAAAGACACAAGCTAGATTGAAGAAAATATCAGGTGGAAAAACTAATACTGGTAATACTAGAAAAACAAATAAATAGGAACAGAATAGGATCTTTATGAAAAATTGAAAAACAAAATGAAAGGACGCAGAAAATGATCTAAAATTGTTGAACTCAAAAGTGAGTCTAGAAGGCTGTAAAGTATGTCTGTGAAAGATGAGATATTGTTCCTGAAGCTTCCATTGAACTTTACTGAAATAGTGCAGTAGGCCACTGCAGGGATGTCAGCATGATAGCAAGGTGGATAATTAAAATGAGAGGCCAGCATAAGCTCAGGATCATGCTAACAAAATAAGTCAATATGCTTTCAGTCAATCTGCATTCAGCCTTTCCATCTTGTGAGGTAGATATTTTTGTTCCTTTGGTTTTTTTTGTTGCCCCATTTAAATTCCTTTAAGTACTGGGAGATAAGGCATAGATTTTTGCCATAGAGTGCCTCTTTGCCATGGTGAAAATTGTGGAAGAAATCAGACATCCTATGACCGGCTCAGGAACTGGCATTTCACATTTTCATGGGGACAGGATTGGGGATGGTCTCTATTTTGCACTCACACTGTTTTATGGAGGCAGCTGGACATTTTAATACTGAGTGCCCTTCACTCAAAATTGGATTTTGGAGTTCCTGGTATCTATGATGTGGCGATTAGAGCCACTATGAGCAGGTGTGCTCTCAATGTATTTTTTTGGATAATCAGCATGTCCCTTTGGAAAACTGAGGTACACTATGGATAAGGTCTCATAACACCTGAGTATATAGCATCTGGGTGACTAGTATATTTTGGGAGGATGAGGTCTCCTTTGGGCAAGAGGTTTGAAACACTTTGAAATTATTAACTGTGGTGAATATCGTGCATAAAAGGTGCAAAAGATTGAGAACTGTCAGAAAGTGCCAAGGCCAGTCCTTAAGTGTCAATTCCTGTTAAGAAATGTTGAGAGTATTGACCTGTAAAATCCTGTTAAAAACAATCAAGACCTATCACAAATTGTCAAGAAATGGCAAGATATGTGAAGGCCTGTTAAGAAGAATCAAGTCCTGACAAAATGTGTTTTTAAGAATGAGATTTTTTTTAGGCTGCAGTACAGGACTTTAAGTAATGAAACCTCTTTTTTTTCTGAATATATGGTTACCTCTGGATGCTGTGCGGTTTGGCATGGTCAGTAAAGAAAGAAAGAGTGGTGGATGGGCGTAAGCACTAAATTAGCATGGGAGCAAAAGGGACCATATTGGATGGGTAGAAGGTTGATGTGGATTGAGCATAGGGAGTGCATGGAGTGAGCAGCGCTGAAGCGGCTGTGAGGGGGAGGACTGTTTTCGATTTTATTCTTTTATTTTAATTTTTGGTCACAGTGTTGGAGCCCTCTGGCTTTCTGCTCAGCCTGCCTGGGGAATTGACAGTGTCTTTAGTCCTTCCTGGGTTGCCAGACCCAATTCTCCATCCAACCCATCGACCTGGACTAGAAATGTAGTGTGCAGATGGCCATTTTTAAAGGGTGTGTTCTCAGGGCCAGTGGTACAATCATAAAATGGTCTGAGTGAATGGGCTGCATCAAACTTTGTGGCAGAATTGTGTGAGAAAACCTGAAGGACCTATCTCAGCATTGGGAACATTGTGCGCCAGTCTAATGTTTTCAACAAGCAATTTGGTGAGTTTCTCACTGGGCAGCAAGCAAGGTGCCTCGAAAATTCAACATAGAAATCAGAATGGGTCCCTGGTGACCTCAACTCACCACTTGCACTGAAGAATCTCCTTGTTGGACATCAGTATCTCAGGGAATGCTCCATTGGCATTGGCCACATGCATTCCCCATTCACATTCACTGATAACTGATTTGTGTAAGCTTCTAAGAACCCTCATGGCACATCTCTGATCCATTTACAGGATGCTTCTGCACTTTTATGATGCACACTAGGCTGTAGCCAGGACATTATGCTCTCAGCATTGTAAAGCTGCAGCAAAGGCACTGTGTACTCCAGGGCACACCCAGTTCATGGACTGGAACAAACCGTATCTCTGGGCTTTTCACTTGCTGTCAAAGAACTCTCATTCTGAGCCCACTTGGATGTTCACAATTTCATTAATTTGAAACATAACCTGAAATAAGCAATTATCAAATTCATATTTAACTTATGGTATTCATTCTTCCAGTGAACGCAACTATTTATTGTTGAATGTATCCCTTGAGGCACTTAAAATATGCATTTAATTAAATGTTTAACATAATACAGTGTGTTTATAATTATGAAATGCAACCAACATTTGCATCAGTTCCTTTCTTGCTTGAGAAGTAGAATTCAGATTAGTTATTAACTTTCTTACTATTTAGTCAGATCGTTTCTGCCTAGACAATTGTGGGTTCAAACCCTGAGTTGGTGAACTCGTCTACATTATTTCACTGGCTATCTTTGCCATTGGATTAGCTGTAGTTCAGTGATTTCTTGGCTGTGCGTCAGGGTTCGAGTGCCAGAGCAGGACTTGAGCACAAAATGAAGGCTGTCGCTCCAGTAATGTACTGAGGGAAGGCTGTACTATCACAGGTGCTGATTTCAGATGAGAAGTCATTGGGAAGCCCCTCAGGAGAATGTTAAATCCCCTATTTTGAAGGAGAGCAGGGAGCTATCCCAGTGTTTTGGTGAATATTTACTCTCAATTAACACTACAAAGACAAACTATTTGGCCACTAACTCATTATTGATTGTTGGAGCTTAGAGTTATAGAGTAATACAGCCCTTAATTCCTCCTCCCAACTTGCAAATTACAAGAGCACAGCTCAATCTATTGACTGTCGCCTTGGATGTGAAATAACTACTCTTACGATATATGATCTTCCTGAAGATTCACCAACCTTCAATTTTAAGTCGTTGTAGAATTCAGACCTTTCCCTCCAGGGCTGTATAATGGTTCTAGCACTATTTTAATGCACCTGGTTTAAAACAAAACACACATAATTCTTTTGTTCTTTGTCTTTTTGATTTTCCTCATGTTAAAGGAACAGCTCACATCTGCCAGAACCTCTGTTAATCCTATCTGTCAGAAGAACTTGTCTGAATGAGTCAGTGCATTACATTTCCATCTTGCTCCTTAAAATGAGTTTCTCAAAATAATGCTATACCTCACTGTGAATATAATCATTTTTGCTTGTTTGAAATGACCAGACCTTGACACTTCATGAAATTACATTGTGTAATTGCAATTTTCTATTTTTAAGAGTTCAATTTGCCGAACACACTACTTTCATTATCAGAGTGGAATGTCTTTCCCCTCTTGTACTTCTGTCCAGCATGCGCCAACTGATGATGCTCCCCCTGGTTCCTATTGTGTCTCTGTTCTTCATCACTTTATATTTTCTTCTATACCACCTCCAATCACATCCTTCTCTGTTCTTGGGTGATGAGAACCATTAACCAATATTTCACATTCGTCAGCATTTTAACTGTCTCATGTTTCTTTTAAGATTATCCATTCCTATACATTTTCTGATTGCCCCATTCAGCCATGTTATTAAACATGTCTGGTGCAGGTAGGACATGAATCCTGGCCTCTTGATCAGAGGTAAGGGTGCTACCACTGCACCATAGAAAACCTCTCATTCCAATTCCTATGTTTCCCTCCCAGTTTGACTAGCACAAATCAAGCAATATAATGATCCTTCATGGCATCCTTACAAGTAGGCTTGCATCACCTTGTGTATTGTATCTTTCTTTCCTTTCACTGTAATCATTTAGTTGATCTAATCTCCCACGAAAATACATAAATGCTTCTTTTTGATCTGATGTCTCTTATTTCAAGTTGGTATTTAGTCTAATTACTGGGGGAAGTGGAAAGCAAAGCATACATCCTGATCAGTTCTTGTGAAAAATCTTTCATCTTTATTTTTTCTTCTTCTTCATTAGTAGCAGCATGGAAACCCAGCCCCTTGACTGCACTGACAGGATTGCCTGCCTTTCCTGTAACCAATCCACGTTCATGTAGAAATGCATATCTAATTATTTCTTATTAGTAAATGGATTGACATATATAACTTGTCAGTAGTCCAGGGAGATTATCATGACAATAATTGAATTAGGCTTTGCAAGTACCATTTTAACTATCTCTAAAGCTAAGGCTGAAACTCCATTTATAATACATGTACATTAATTAAATTTTGCAGTTCCTTATAACAGTGAAAGAATATTTAATATTCAGACAGTTAATAATTCATTTTGTCTCACCTCTGATGCTTTTAACCTGTCAGATTTAACATTGCTAAATAGTTTTTAAAAAGTATTTTAATATTGCTAAAATCATCCACCATCTTGGCTTTGGTTTTATTCTCCATTTTTCTCCCTGCATCTTGAGAATGCTATCTGACACTGAAGTTCAAATTAATGGACACAGGCAACAATATATGACTACTCATTAGTCATGAGTATAGGTAGCAAATGTCAATAGGCTGATAATTCAGATTTAAGCTCATTTGTGGAATGAAAAGGCATTGTTTTCTTTATGGTTATTTTTAATCAACCTGTTTGTAGATGTTATGGCATATTTCTTGTGCAAGTAGGACTTGAACACAGCAGGCCTCTGGGCTCAAGGTAGGGAGCTGAAAATGTGTTGCTGGAAAAGCGCAGCAGGTCAGGCAGCATCCAGGGAACAGGAGAATCGACGTTTCGGGCATAAGTCCTTCCTGAAGAAGGGCTTACGTCCGAAACATCGATTCTCCTGTTCCCTGGATGCTGCCTGACCTGCTGCACTTTTCCAGCAACACATTTTCAGCTCTGATCTCCAGCATCTGCAGACCTCACTTTCTCGCTCAAGGTAGGGACACTATCGCGGCATTTTAAGGCCCCACGTTTTGCTTGAGAGTTATAAGTTATTTCCTACGCAATCACTCAACTTATCTCATAGTTGGTACCAAGTGTACCTCCTCTACAAACTTTATTTGTAGTCAACTGTACAGAGATGTTCCTACACCCCTTCGGGGCAAGTACTACTTGAACCTAGGCTCCTAGCTCATAGGTAGGAACACTACCACTGTACCATAAAATGCTTTGTCCTTCATTTATGTTTACTCAGTCAGTTCATTAATCAATTAAGTCTACTTAGGACCTTAACTCTGGTTAGATAGATCCAGATTCTGCTGTTTTCTTTAAACAAAACTTTTAAAAGGCATACAAATAATTGCTGAACAGAAAGCAATGAAAAATGAAAAAAGTTTTCACATTCTATATTACTTCTTACGATACAGCCGTCTGCATTAACCCTTTTGTTTTTGGATAAAAATGATAAAGTTTAAAAAAAACCAAAACAACAACTTTTGGCCCTTTATTTTCTTATGACTGCTCATACTAACAAGTGTCTTTCTTCAAGTTTGTCCAATCATTTCTTTGAGAAAATGACATTTTTAAAAATGAAATAATCTGATCACCTGTTTTTATTCATATATTTGTGGGATGTGGGCATCGCTGGCTGGACCAGCATTTATTGCCCGTCCCTAGTTTCTCTTGAGAACGTGATGGTGACCCAGCTTTTTGAACCACTGTCCACCTGCTGTGGGTGAACCTACAATGCCCTTTGAGAGGGAATTCCAAGATTTTGACCCATTGACAGTCAAGAAACAGTGATATATCTCAAGTCAGGATGGTGTCTGTCTTAGAGGAGACCTTGAAGGTGGCGTTGTTCCCATGTATCTGCTGCCCTTGTCTTTCTAAATGGAAGTGGTCCTTGGTTTGGAAGGTGTCAAAAATTGTGGCACTGGAAAAGCACAGTCGGTCAGGCAGCATCCGAGGAGCAGGAAGGTTGACATTTCGAGCATAAGCTTTTCACCTGGAATGTCAGGGGTGTGGGGTGTGGGGGGGGAGGGAGCAAAGGGACTGAGAGATAAAGCGAAGTAGGGGGAAGGTAGCTAGGAATGCAATTGGTAGATGAAGGTGGAGGGTGATGGTGGTAGATTGGAGTGGAGGGTGGAGTGGATAGGTGGGAAGGAAGCTGGACAGGTAGGACAGACCAAAAAATGAGTGCTGAGTTGGAAGGTTGGTTCTGGGATAAGTTGGGGGAAGGGGAAATGAGAAAACTGGTGAAATTGACATTGATCCTGTGTGGTTGGAGGCTTCCAAGACGGCCGATGAGGCATTCTTCCTCTAGGTGTCGGGTGGCTAGGACTTGTGGAACTTGCGGAATGTTTCAGAGAACATCTTTATGACACACTCACCAAACAACCCCACCATTCTGTGGCCGAACACTTCAACTCCCCCTCCCACTCCGCCAAGGACATGCAAATCCTGGGCCTCCTCCACTGCCAAATCCTAGCTACCCGATGCTTGGAGAAAGAACAGCTCATCTTCTGCCTTGGGACCCTCCAGCCACACTGGATCAATGTCGATTTCATCATTTTCCTCATCTCCCCTCCCCCCACCGTATCCCAGATCCAACCCTCCAACTCAGCACTGCCCTCTTGAACTGTCCAACCCATCCACCTTCCTTCCCACCAATCTGTTCCGCCCTCTACTCTGATTTATCACCATCACCACCACCTTGATCTACCTATTGAATTCCTAGCTAACTTATCCCTCGACCCATCTCCCTCCTATTTATGTCTCAGCTCCTTGAGTGCCCCTCTCCCCCCCCCTCAAGCTTCTTGAGTGTAACTAGGGCTTCACTCATCCAGGCCAGTGGAGAGTATTCCATTATACTCCTGACGTGCCTTGTAGATGGTGAACAAGCTTTGGGAACAGTGACCACAATTTTGTAAGTTTTAGAATACTCGTAGGTAAAGAAGACAGTGGTCCTAAGGAAAGAGTACTAAACTGGGCCAAGGCCAATTGTATCAAAATCGGGAAGGAGCTCGGAAATGTGGATTGGACACAACTATTTGAAGTGAAGTCCACATTTGAGATGTGGGAGGCTTTCAAAGATGGGTTAATGGTAGTGCAGGATAGGCATGTCCTGTTGAAGGCAAAGGATAGGAAGGGCAAGACTCGTGAACCGTGGATGACAGGAGAAATTGTACGACTAGCCAAAGGAAAAGGGAAGTGTTCATAAGGTCTAGGCAGCGAAGAACAGAATGGACCCTGGAGGAATATCGGAAGAGTAGGACAAGTCTTAAACAAGGAATCAAGCGGGCTAAAAGGGGTCATGAAATAGCTTCAGCAAGCAGAATTAAGGAAAATCTCAAAGCATTTTATTCTTATATAGGAAGCAAGCGGGTAACGAGAGAAAGAATTGGTCCACTAAAAGATAATGAAGGAAGGCTGTGTGCCGAATCTGAGAGAATGGGTGAGATTCTGAATGATTACTTTGCATCAGTGTTCACTGAGGAGAGGAACATGATGAATCTTGAGATTAGAGACAGAAGTTTGACTAGTCTGGATCACGTTGACATCAGTAGGGAAGATGTGTTGGGTATGCTAAAGGTTATTAAGGTGGACAAATCTCCAGGACCGGATGGGTTCTGTCGCAGGTTGCTGAGGGAGGCAAGAGAGGAGATATCTGGGGCTCTGACAGATATCTTTGTGGCATCCTTAAATACAGGTGAGGTGCCGGAGGACTGGAAGGTTGCTCATGTTGTCCCCCTGTACAAAAAGGGAAGTAGGGATATTCTGGGTAACTACAGACCAGTGAGCCTGACGTCGGTGGTGGGGAAGTTGCTGGACAGGGTACTGAGAGATAAGGTCTATTTATATTTAGAAAAGAATGAGCTTATCAGTGATAGGCAACATGGTTTTGTGCGAGAGAGATCGTGCTTACCAACTTAATAGAATTCTTCGAGGAAGAGACCAAGTTGTTAGATGAAGGAAGGGTGTTGATTTCATATACATGGACTTTAGTAAGGCATTTGATAAGGTTCCCCATTGTAGACTAATGGAGAAAGTGAAGTCACATGGTGTGCAGGGTGTTCTAGCTTGGTGGATAAAGAACTGGTTGAGAGACAGGAGACAGAGAGTAGTAGTTGAAGGGAGTTTCTCAAAATGGAGAAAAGTGACCAGTCGTGTTCCACAGGGGTCAGTATTGGGGCCACTGTTGTTTATAATATACATAAATGATCTGGAAGAGGGCACTGTTGGTATGATCAGCAAATTTGCAGATGACACAAAGATTGGTGGAGTAGCAGAAAGAAGAAGGGACTGTCAGAGAATACAGGAGGATATAGATAGACTGGAGAGTTGGGCAGAAAAGTGGCAGATGGCTTTGAATCCAGACAAATGTGAGGTGATGCATTAGGCAAGACTAATTCTCGAGCGAATTATACAATGACTGGAAGAGCCTTGGGAAAAGTTGATGGGCAGAGAGATCTGGGAGTGCAGATCCTTTGTACCCTGAAGATTGCTGCACAGGTGGATAGAATGGTCAAGAAGGCATATAGTATGCTTGCCTTCATTGGACGGGGTATTGAGTATAAGTGCTGGCAAGTCATGTTAAAATTTTACAAGACATTGGTTCGGCTGCATTTAGAATACTGTGTACAGTTCTGGTCGCCACATTACCAAAAGGATGTAAACGCTTTGGAGAGGGTGCAGAGAAGGTTTACGAGGATGTTGCCTGGTATGGAAGGTGCTAGCTATGAAGAGAGGTTGAGGTGGTTAGGTTTATTTTCATTAGAAAAAAGGAGATTGAGGGGGGACCTGATTGAGGTTTACAAAATCATGAAGGGTATAGGCAGGGTGGATAGAGACAAGCTTTTTCCCAGGGTGAAGGATTCAATAATGAAAAGTCACGCTTTCAAGGTGAGAGGTGGAAACTTTAAGGGGGATACACGCGGTAAGTACTTCACATAGAGGGTGGTGGGCGTTTGGAATGCATTGCCAGCAGAGGTGGGAGAGGTTTGCACGGTAGATTCATTTAAGATGCATCTGGACAGATGCATGAGTAGGTGGGGAGCGGATACAAATGCCTAGGAAGTGGGCGACAGGTTTAGACAGTAGATTTGGATCAGCTCAGGCTTGGAGGGCTGAAGGGCCTGTTCCTGGGCTGTAAATTTTCTTTGGATCAATGGTGCTGGAAGAGCACAGCAGTTCAGGCAGCATCCGAGGAGCTTCAGCAAAATCGACGTTTCGGGCAAAAGCCCTTCATCAGGATTTATTCCTGATGAAGGGCTTTTGCCCGAAACGTCGATTTTGCTGAAGCTCCTCGGATGCTGTCTGAACTGCTGTGCTCTTCCAGCACCATTGATCCAGAATCTGGTTTCCAGCATCTGCAGTCATTGTTTTTACCTTGTAAATTTTCTTTGTTCTTTAACTCAGAAAATGAGTTACTTGCCACAATATTCCTAGCCTGGTGAATTTACTCTTGTGACTTTATTTTGGAAGTATCTTCTTTTCCCAGCATTTTCATTAAGCCAGCAAGGTCAGTTTCTTCACAGCTGTAGCCTTTTAGAATGTATTATACCACCAAGTGAATGATTGTCCATGTTGTACCAGCAATGGGTAAATTGTTCTCAGATTGCCTCAGGTACAAAATTTCCTCCAGGAAATTAAACAGGTACAATGCAATATCTATCCTTTCCACAAATACCACTACTTTGGAAACTACAATGCTTTTAACAACCATTTGCTTCTAGGCCAAGGGACAAAATTGATTAATCTTTCCCACAAAGAATATGCTAAATTCTGCCACATTACAAAATCCATCTGGGAGATAGGCATTTGCAGTATTGCTAAAAAAGGACTAGCTTCATATCTTCTGGTTCAAACCTAACTTTCTTAACATGTTATTTTTTTCTGAAGTCTTCGTTAGCAGTAGCATGTTTCATTATAATACTAGGTTCCAAAATGTTTTACCTACCTCCCAATGTAGTTTCAACATTCCACAAGCTTAACTGTGCAATTGGACTTCTGAATTCAACTTCTTTTTCCCTGAATCCTTCTGTGGGAATCTGAACAGATATATTCAGATGTGATTAATACATTACAAATAAGATTGTAGATCAAAAGTTGCTCCTGATTTATTCTGTGTAATATCTAAGCTTATATATTTCAAGGCTCCCCGACACCTGACTTCCAATTTTAAATTTTCTTTTTACTGATAGATCATGCCATATTCAACTTTGTTGCATTTTCACAGAAAACATTGCATACATCATAAAAAAGCTGACCAATTTCTCCTTCAGGTTCCAGTAGAAAATTTCTTGGTCTGCTGCAATGCAACCTTCTCTCAGCAAGATGGTCTCAATTGTGAAATTCCAAACCTTCATCATTCAACCCTTAAACACATTGGTTTAATTTTCATAGCTCCCTTTCTATAGTGCTTGCTTTTAAGAGCAATTTCAAAAAATACCTCCCTTTGAATCTTTTGACGTTGTTAAAATTGCAGTCTTTCTATCAAATGACATACATTCCCGGGATTATGTTGCGAAAAGAGCCAAGAAGATCTTCAAGATCAGTTTTCCCACAGGAGAAGAATCGACTCCAACATCCTGATTACTGACTTTCTCAAGCCATTAAGCTGCTTGAGAAAGGGAGCCCTTTTTGGTGAAACTCCCATCTATGAGATGAGACCAGCTGTCCCTTATTTGATACATTAAAGTATGCATAAAATTCTTTCCAGCTATCCAACTTTTTGATTGGATTCTACTTTGTAGCCACTGAAATGTATTGATTGTAAGAGTAACTTTATGAATGTTTACAGTTACAGTTTAAGGATACTGGGTCATTGATTTAGGGCTGAGAAGTGGAGAAATTACTTCACCCAAAGAGTGGTGAGCCTGTGGAATTTTGTTCAGCCATGATTATATTAAATGGCGGAACAGTTTTGAAAGGCCAAATGGCCTACTTTCATCCCTATTTTCTATGTTTCCAGGTATCTATTTCTATTCCTTGTCTGTTACACAGTCTTCCTCCTTGTCAAACTGTGTTCTGTACTTGCCTCCTTATTTCACTCTGAACTCCTGCTTCAAGACCTCCTGACACAATGACCAGAATTCCATCTGCAAGTTTTCAAACATTTACTCAGATCATATTTGCTTTCAGATTGACTTTAAATATTCACATTATGCTCTGTGGCCTTCTACAAGTCTTTTCCTGAAGTCCATGGATCTTTCTTTTTGTTGCATATTTAGCAAATGTCTGTACATATCTGCTGTCCTCATGACGGTAGCAATTATTAATCATCATTATATATATTACTTCGGTGTTCACTTTCAGTGTTGCCCTTTGCAGCAAAAAAAACAAAGACAATACAGCACAAGACCATGCCTTTTATACCAACCATGCACTGACACACAGAGTCATAGAGATGTACAGCATGGAAACAGACCCTTCGGTCTAACCTGTCCATGCCAACGAGATATCCCAACCCAATCTAGTCCCACCTGCCAGCACCCGGCCCATATCCCTCCAAACCCTTCCTATTCATATACCCATCCAAATTCCTCTTAAATGTTGCAATTGTACCAGCCTCCACCACATCCTCCGGCAGCTCATTCCATACACGTACCACCCTCTGCATGAAAAAGTTGTCCCTTAGGTCTCTTTTATATCTTTCCCCCTCTCACCCTAAACCTATGCCCTCTAGTTCTGGACTCCTCGACCCCAGGGAAAAGACTTTGCCTATTTATCCTATCCATGCCCCTTATAATTTTGTAAACCTCTATAAGATCACCCCTCAGCCTCCAATGCTCCAGGGAAAACAGCCCCAGCCTGTTCAGCCTCTCCCTATAGCTCAAATCCTCCAACCCTGGCAACATTCTTGTAAATATTTTCTGAACCCTTTCAAGTTTCACAACATCTTTCCGATAGGAAGGAGACCAGAATTGCACGCAATATTCCAACAGTGGCCTGACCAATGTCCTGTACAGCCACAACATGACCTCCCAACTCCTGTACTCAATACTCTGACCAATAAAGGAAAGCATACCAAACGCCTTCTTCACTATCCTATCTACCTGCGACTCCACTTTCAAGGAGATCTGAACCTGCACTCCAAGGTCTCTTTGTTCAGCAACACTCCCTAGGACCTTACCATTAAGTGTATAAGTCCTGCTAAGATTTGCGTTCCCAATCTGCAGCACCTCGCATTTATCTGAATTAAACTCCATCTGCCACAAACTGGAAATGTTTTGTCTCTAAGAATATCCCTCTATTCCCTGCCTCTTCTTGTATCTTGTCAGGATGCCTCTTAAATGTTGCTATTGGTTCTAATTCTACCATCTCCTCTGACAGCACATTCCAAGCATTTACCATTCTCTTTGTAAAATGCTTGCCTCTTTTCTCTCCTTTCAACTTTTCCCCTTTTACCTTAAACCTGTATCCCCTAGTGATTGACATTTCTACCCTGGTAAAGAGACTCCAAATATCTAACTGATCCATGCCTTTCATAATTTTGTAAACTTTTATGCTCTATGCCCTGATTAATGAAGGCAAGCATGCCTTATGCTGTCATAACCACCTTGTTCACCTATGTTGCCACTTTCAGAGAACTGTGGACCTGTACGACTAGAATCCTCTGTATGTTAATGCTTCTCAGTAAATGATTCTTCTGTTTACTGTACACTTCCCTCTTGCATTAAAACTTCCAAAATGCATCACCTCGAATTTGTCTGGATTAAATTCGATCTGTCATTCCTCTGCTTCAGTCTCCAGCTTATCGATATCCTGCAGTATCCTCTGGCAATCCTCCTCACTATCTACAACTTCCCCAACCTTTTAGTCGTCCACAAATTTACTAATCAAGCCACCTCCATTTTCTTCCAAATCTTTGTATACAGTATAAACAACAGGGGTCCCAGCACTGATCCCTGGTCTCTGATTTCCAGTCAGAAAAATATCCTTCCACTGCTACTCTGTCTTTTATGACCAAGCCAGTTCTATATTCATCTTATCCTTCTTACTGTGGATTCCATGATTTCACCTTCTGTATCAGGCTGCCATGAGGAATGTTATCAAAGGCTTTGCTAAAGTCCATGTAAACAACATCCATTGCTTTGCCATCATCAACTTTGTCATTTCCACGAAAAACTCAATCAAGTTTGAAAGACATGACCATCCCCACACAAAACCATGCTACCTATTGCTAATAAGTCCATACCTTTTCAGATGTGAATAGATCCTGTCCCTAATAATCTTCTCCAATAATTCTCCTACCACTGATGTAAGACTCACCGGCCTGCCATTTGCCCTTCTTCAACAAAGGAACAACATTGGCTATCCTTCAGTCCTCTGGGACTTCTACTGTGATGAAAGAGGATACAAATATTTTGCACAATGCTCCAGGAATTTATTCAAAACAAAATGGAAATTGCTGGAAATGCTCAGCAGGTCTGGCAACACCTGTGAAGAGAAATCAGAGTTAACGTTTTGGGTCTGGTGACCCTTCCTAAGAACGATGGTAGTTATGAAAATGTTGGTTAATGTGCAGAAGATAGAGAGGGGCGAGGGGATAAGGAGTAAACAATATGGGCGGCATTGTGGGCAGCACGGTGGCACAGTCGTGGGCGGCACGGTGGCACAGTGGTTAGCACTGCTGCCTCACAGCGCCAGAGACCCGGGTTCAATTCCCGACTCAGGCGACTGACTGTGTGGAGTTTGCACATTCTCCCCGTGTCTGTGTGGGTTTCCTCCGGGTACTCCGGTTTCCTCCCACAGACCAAAGATGTGCAGGTTAGGTGAATTGGCCATGCTAAATTGCCCATAGTGTTAGATAAGGGGTAAATGTAGGGGTATAGGTGGGTTGCACTTCTGCAGGTTGGTGTGGACTTGTTGGGCCGAAGGGCCTGTTTCCACACTGTAAGTAATCTAATCTAATAGGTGGGAATAGAGCCTAAAGAGAGAGAAGTAAATGACAGGTGGGGATTTTTCTAGCTACCATCAATTCTCAGGAAGGCTCACCAGACATGAACTGTTAACTTTGATTTCTCCTCACATATGCTGCCAGACCTGCTAAGCTTTTCCAGCATTTTCTGTTTTTGTTTCTGATTTATACAACATCTGCAGAGTTTTCAGTTTTTACCCAGCAATTTATTCACCTGCCTCCCTCTATATTCTGTGATAGATCCCACCAGATCCCGGGGACTTGTCTACTTTAATGCTTTTAAAAACATCCAGCACCAGTTCCTTTTTTTATATTGACATGTCCCAGATTTTCAACATTACCTTCCCATGACCCGCCATCCACCATGTGCCTCTCCTTTTGTGAGTACTGATGCAAAGTGTTTGTTAAGGATCTCACCCACTTCCTCTGGCTTCAAGCATAGATTCTGACCTTGAGTGGACCTACTCTTGTCCTGGTGACACTCTTGCTCCTTCTCGATGTCTAAACCACCTTGGGATTTTCCTTATTCCTGTTTGCCAAATATAGTCATGGTCCCTTCTGCCCCTCCTGATTCCTTGTGTGAGTTCATTCCTTCCAATTTTTGTATTCTTCGAGTGTTCTGACACTCTTCAGTTTCCTAAATGTTATGTATATCTCCTTTTCCTTTCTGATTAAACTCTTGTCATCCAAGATTCTTGCCATCCTTATCCTTCACTTACACTGGAATATGTTGGTCCTAAACTCTAATCAACCGGCCTTTAAAAGCTTCCCACATGACAGATGTGGATTAACCCTTAAACACCCTTAATCTGAGTTTTTCCATCACTTTGTCCATATTTAGTCAATCCTTTATTAGCCATATGCCAGTTGTCGTATTTGTCCAGCATTTGTGTATGCAAAGTGCATAGTCATCATCACTTCCAATGACTTTCCTAAGCTGGAGCGTGATCCTTTCTTGCCGAAGAAACTTTGGATTTCTCAAAATAAAAATTGATATGGACGTTGCCCTAAAGTTTTATAATGAGCTCTTCACATGGACTAACCTAGCCAGGCCAATGTTAATTTGCAACTTGGTTGTTCTGCTAAAATCATGTGAAGCATCTCATCTTATTCCCATGTGATTTATTTTGCAGACTCCAGTGCTGAATGGACATTCCACTGCTGTGTGTGTATTTTCACATGTATTCCTAAATTAATTGTTGGCAAATCACCTTCTGTTGTCAGTTAGGAATTTTGACAGTACCCTCTGTTTGCAACCTACTTAGCCACAATTATTATTTCTTTTTACAATACAGAGGACCTTGATTATCCGAATGAGATAGGCAGATGATTGATTATTCGATTAATTGATTTCCTCTGGAGCTCGGAGTTTCCTGTGAAGTCTGCTCCCAGTTCAGGAGACTAGGCAGCAGCATACTGCATGCGAGCCCCCCACCCCACCCAACCCTCCCCAATTCCTGCCCACCCCCAGCCCCGTCTGACCCCCGCCCTGCTGGCCCTCCATCCCCGTCCACCCCCACCCCGGTGCTCTGCCCGCCCCCAACCAAGCCCCCCACAACCCCGCACCCCTCATCCATCCCCTGTCTGCGCACCCACCCCCCCGTCTGCACCTGAGGTTCTGGATATAGGTTTGCTCGCTGAGTTGGAAAGTTAGTTTCAGACGTTTCATCACAATACTCGGTAACATGTTCAGTGAGCCTTTGGATGAAGCACTGGTGGTGTAGCCTGCTTTCTATTTAAGTATTTGGGTTTCATTGGGTTGATGATGTCATTTCCTGTGGTGATGTCATATCCTGTTCCTTTTCTCAGAGGGTTGTAAATGGGATTGAAGTCAATGTGTTTATTGAATGAGTTCCAGTTGGAATGCCATGCTTCTAGGAATTCTCATGTATATCTCTGTTTGGCTTGTCCTAGGATGGATATGTTGTCCCAGTTGAAGTGGTGTCCTTCCCCTTCCATATGTAAGAATATGAGTGAGAATGGGTTATGTCTTTTTGTGGCTAGTTGATATTTATACATACAGGTGGCTAGTTTTCTGCCTAGTATGTTACCTAGTATGGGGACAAAATGTCTGAAAACAAACCTTCCAGCTCAGCTAGCAAACCTACATCCACAATTATCCCTGTTTTTCTTTTGACCTTATTTCCTGAGAGAAATAAGACCCATTTAATATTTCAATTAGAAAAGTCAGATCTTGTTAATGAAATAACATAATATCCATATTTTTAAAAATCTCTAAATACACTGACGGACATATCTATGCTGATAATATGATTTAACTCAGCTATTTTAAACGGTATTGCCACTTTTTTGAGTGAGTTCAGCATGTTATCATTGCCTATTCTGAAGCAGGTAGTAATTTTGAAGTAGTTAAGCTTACTTTGGTCCTTAATATTTAATGATTATAGATAACATTTTAACCAATTTACTCTGCAGACTGGGGGTGCGTGTCACTGACCAAAATCATGCAGTTGAGTCTACAATGAAATCAGTCATTCTTGGGCTGAAGCTCCTTGTTGTTAGTGCAATTTCCACAGCCTGATCAGAACCAGCATCTTCTCCTTCCAAACCTACCATGTCATACACAATTTCAAAATGTTAATCATTCTACTTCAGCAAATTAATTGCGTGATAGTATTTTGAATTACATGCAAAACACCTATTGACCATTCCCTAGGCATTTCTGGGATTCGCTCTGTCATAGTTCCCCACATTGTGTAGTCTGTTATAATCGCCAAATTTATCTCTGCTGTCATAACTTTCAGTTATGACTCATTTTTCATACTGACACATTTTTCTTATATCTGGATGATCTCACAATGCTGTTACCATTTGGGCCTTTATCCTGGCATTTTTCTGGGCAAAGGAGACAAATTAAACAGCATCAATTTCTAACCTGAAAGTCAGAGTGATACTTGTATCTCATCCCTAACTTCTCTGTGTATCCATCCTGCTCAGCATCCCACCACACCTCAGGCCATTCTCCATTGGTTCCTGATGAAGGGCTTTTGCCCAAAACATCGATTTTACTGCTTCTCGGATGCTGCCTGAACTGCTGTGCTTTTCCAGCACCACTAATCCAGAATCTGGTTTCCAGCATCTGCAGTCATTGTTTTTACCATTCTCCATTGGTACTGACCACCTGCAAACTCCACCCATCTCGTGAGTAGGCAGTGCAGAAAGCATGCAGAGTTATTGATATTGGGGTGAATGACATTGAGTAGGGAAGATGTTGCAGGCAATAGTAAGAATGATTGGGAATGGATCTTGGTGGGAGGTGAGTACAATAGCAGAGATAGCGAGGTGTCAGAGAGAAGATGGTGACATTTATGCCAATGGACTGGTAAGAGGCATTGTCCTTCTTCCTACAATGTTGGACATTTCTCCAGATAGCTGAGATTGCCTTAAACTGGCTGACATTGTCTTCCGTTATCACCTCCCTTGCATGCTCTGAGAGATGAGTAAGACCTGCCTCTGCACAGCTTTGTCCATATAACGTCCAGATCCCTGCATGAAAAGTGAGGTGCTAATTTCCCCCTGACTGCTATGTCTGGAGCAAATGTTAGGAGCTGTGCAGGGCAGCGCTGGACTGACAGCACTTGTTCAGGTGCACAACAGACTCTTAAAAATGGCATGAGGATGCCAGTTGATTCCAGAATATTCACTGAATGGCAAGTTGTTCTGGAATGGTGTGTGGGAAGATGTGGACAGAATAGGATGGGGTTTGCCAGAAAGATTGGGTAGGTAATTAATAAGTTTGGTAAGAATCAGCAGAGAACTTGTTAGAGGTCTCCTGAACTGCTGCGCTCTTCCAGCACCACTAATCCAGAGAACTTGTTAGGGTGGGCACTGAAAAAGCTTCCGAAACAATCTGAATTAACTTGGACCTAGCCAATCAAATGCAGGATTCAGCTCTTAGATTCTAATCCTCACCTTTTAGGCAGTCACCCTCTGCTACTGATGTTCTTTCATAATTTAGCCTGTTGGTGAAGCAGAACTCACAATACCTTTTCCTTGTGAATAGAGGTTTTTGACTACAATGATAAATTTAGTTGAAGAAAGTTGGGGGGAGGTGCGAGTGGGGTCACAACACCTGAATAAACTGGTTGGGCCTAAAGGATGGTTTTTGTTCCAGATGTCTGACATAAGCATTGAGTCTGACTTTTTGTTTTTCCAGTCATTTGCATGTGAATTTTCTAAGCAGGGGTGTTACTAGCTATATCAAGGGCAGGAGTGCCATTTGAATTTTTTTGTCTCTTTAATGAGGGGGGTATACAATGGGTGACAAGCCGAGTTGAGACAGCTCAGATCAATATTTGAATTTATGTACTTTTGGTCTGTCAGGCTTTTGAATTTGTTGAAGATTTCACCAACACATTCCACCCTGATCTTAAATTTACCTGGACCATCTCTGACACCTCCCTCCCCTTCCTGGACCTCTCCATCTCCATTAATGACAACTGACTTGACACCGACATTTTTTACAAACCCACCGACTCCCACAGCTACCTGGATTACAACTCTTCCCACCCTACCTCCTGCAAAAATGCCATCCCCTATTCCATATTCCTCCGCCTCTGCTGTATCTGCTCCCAGGAGGACCAGTTCCACCACAGAACACACCAGATGGCCTCCTTCTTTAGAGACCGCAATTTCCCTTCCCACATGGTTAAAGATGCCCTCCAACACATCTCGTCCACATTCCGCACCTCCGCCCTCAGACCCCACCCCTGCAACCGATGCCTGGAGGAAGAACGCCTCATTTTCTGCCTCGGAACACTTCAACCCCAGGGCATCAATGTGGATTTCAACAGTTTCCTCATTTCTCCTTCCCCCATCTCACCCCAGTTCCAAACTTCCAGCTCAGCACTATCCCCATGACTTGTCGTACTGCCTATCTTCTTTTCCACCTATCCACTCCACCTTCCTCCCTGACCTATCACCTTCATCCCCTCCCCCCACTCACCTATTGTACTCTATGCTACTTTCTCCCCACCCCCACCTTCCTCTCATTTATCTCTCCACCCTTCAGGCACTCTGTCTGTATTCCTGATGAAGGGCTTTTGCCTGAAACGTTGATTTTACTGCTCCTTGGATGCTGCCTGAACTGCTGTGCTTTTCCAGCACCACTAATCCAGAAAGTGAAGATTTTGATGTATGGTTCTGATCATCGGAACTTGTATTTACTTGAGCCAGCTTTGATTCATTGGTAAAGTCTTGTCTCTGAATTAGAATGTTGCATATTTTAGTTCTATTCTGGAGACTTGAAAACACCTTCCAGGCTGATGTTTCACAACAGTATGAAAGAAGTGCTGTACTGTCAGATGAGGCAGTAAACTGAGTCAGTAGGAAAAATCTAATAGCACTCTTCAAAGAAAATTCAGGTAATTTGGCTCTTACCAAAATTTATCCATCAAAGATTTTCAGTATGACAGGTAATACACTGATTATCATTTGCTGTAAGTCGGACTTTACCTTGAAAGTATTTCACTGTCTTTAAAGCACTTTGGAACGTCCTGATGCCATTTCATTCCAAAACTATCTTCCTTCTTTATAAAAGTTCTCTCAATTACTCAAGATGTTTTTAATTTTATTAAATTTAATCACTGTTGTTATGTAGGCTGACAGGGCTGCCAAATTGCACACATCAAGATTCACAAATGGTATCAAGAGAAATAAGCAGTGTTTTACACAATGTTGTTAACCTTCTGATATACGTCAGCTAAGTTATTCAAAGACTTCCCTACTTTGTGTCGTGAGGGCTGTTACAGGCAGCCAGAAAGCCATACAACGTATGTTGTGTGATGCAGCACCTCAGATGCAAGTTCCCCAGTTTAGCAACAATACGTTTCAGTGCCAAAATGTCTTTTTAAAAATAGAAGTAAAACATGGGGGATTTATTTTTTTCACTTTCAAATATCTTGCCTGTGCAATGTATGGTTATCAGTGTGAACTTAATTTCACACATGAAAAGTGGAGGTAAGTAAATTTGCTTCAGTTCAAATGGTTATTTGTTCCAGGACAAATTGGGTAAATAGAAATCAGATTGGTGTGAAACACTGAAATTGCTGTTTCTTTATCTTCTTCCATTGCAATCTCCCTTGTTCCTACATTCCCTTGAATTTAATTATTTTCAAAATAATCGGAACTTGTTGTGGACTGAATAATGTTTGTCTTTGGCTAAACCCAGGTAAAGCAACTAGACTTGGGTTAGCTCTTGATTGGCATCTTTCAGTGCTTGTGTACGTCCAGAGCAGAATTTTTTTCCAACTTAATATCAGAAAGATCAATTTATTCGACCCTTTCTGTAAACTACATTCCCTAGCCAGTGATTCATTGCACGATCTGAGGCTGAACCTTAACCTATGCATAATCTCCATTTCTGTTTGACCTAAAGGTGAGCTTTTGACGCTCTTTATCACCCAACACTGCCTATGTTGTCTTTCATAGAATTACCCATCACTGCTCTTGCCTCAAGCTATTTCTGCTGAAACCCACATCTATACTTTTATTAACTCCAGGCTTGACAAATCCAACGCTCTCCTGGGTTGTGTTCCATCTTCTACACTGTTTAACATTTGGCTCAATCAAAGCTGTGAAGCCTGTAGCCTAACTTGAACTAAACCTTAATCATCCATCACCCCTGCATTGACTGGCTTGCTTTGTTTCCAGTCTAGTCACTTAAATTATCAGCCTGTGTTCAAATCCCTCCATGATCTCCCCCTAGCTTTACAACTTCTTCCCGCCCTGTAACTTGCTTAGAACCTGATATTCCTCTAATTCCCTTGCATGCCGAATTTCTAGTGTCTCCACATTGCTGGCTCCACATTCAGCTGCCTAATTCCCAAATTCTGACTTTCCTTCCCTGCACGTCTCTATCTCTTTTTTTATCCTCCTACTTGAAGAATACAATGAAAACCTACCGCTATAATGAAGCATTTGGTTACCCATCCTAATATCACTCCTGAGGCTGAGTGTTAAATTTCAGTCTGATTATCCTCTTATAAGTGCCTTAGAACACTTCATTATTTTAAAGGCTCTGTATAAATGTAAAGTCATTGCTATAAGTGCAAATGAAGAGCTATCTGAAGAAGGAAGGTACAGATCTGGTTGGGGCATGTTGATTTGACTTTTCTCATCATTTTTTTTTCCAGTGTTTGTGGCTGTGAAGCTTTCTGTGGTGTTTCTCATTTCTACCCCTGTAGCTGGTGGCAATGAGGAGGCTCCTCTCGGAGAGTGGGCACCTGAAATGGTGGGCATCCACAGATGATTCATGAATGCTAGGAATATCCGCTATCAAATAGGAAAATTTTTTTGTTTAAGAAAGTCAATAATTCCTGCATTGGATTGCAAAAAGAGCATGAAAAAATGACTTCAGAGTCAGAAAAGACTGCTTACATTCTCCCATCTGGAATTGAAGTAAATCCCATACATTTTACTCTCGCATCTCTTCTGGATTCTATTTCTCATTTGGCTTTGATTACATGCTAGTCTCCTTCCTCGCCTACAATAAAGAACATCCAACAATATATCTGTAAGCTGAGACTGTAAAAGCAATGTCTCACCTTGAACATACTCTTTGCGCTCGTTTGAAATATAGAATTCTTACATAAATGCTGTTTTGAGGTTGATGTCGACTTATAGGAATACAGTGGCTGGCTAATAACTGGCTTTGCATTATTACTCTGAAAGCAGACTTGTAGCACTTGCTTGGATATCATTTGCCTTAATCACATGCACATTATTTTGCAGCTACAATGTCAATTTGAGGCAGAACCAATTTCCTTTTACTAATAAAGAATGCAACATTTACATAGCATTTAGTTCTGAGCATATAGTTAGAACTTCTTTCTCAATCCCATTCACTCATCTCATTGTTTGTGTGAAAACCAGGCTACTTTCTTAGGAATTCAGCTTTTTAAAATTGTAACACCAAATGATAACTTGTTTGCTGAGTATTCTTATAAAAGTGTTGGGCAAATTTACATTGTTAAACTGGATTAATCATATATTTTAAGCTGCTGTAATCATTAATGACATATGTAAAACAGATAATATAGTGTTGACACAGCAATATATTTGTCATAAACAAATACAAAGCACAGAAACAGTGCACAAATTTACAAACCACCAAATCACAGGTAACAAATTCCTCTAGTTGCTATCTCTTCAGAACATGTTCAAAATTCCACTGTTAGGAATAATCAGTGTGACTGTTCCATTCTATATACACATGGTGACCAGGGAAGATTCTTTCCCTGTGATGAAGGTTTTTTTAAGATTAAAGTGTTCCAGAAGTGATGATTAACGTAAAGTTCCTTTTGCTTTCTTCCATGAATTTATTCAGTAACTTGTATTGAAGCAGAAATTTCTGATGGTGTCATCAGGGCCACATTTGATGAATTGATTAAGTCTAACTTGAGTTGAAGCTTCAACACCAACAGAAGGAGTTCAGATCAAAGCACTCACACTGCTGTTAATTCAACTCCAGAGAGTGTGGACACAGTAGATTGAAGTCAACATTCGTTATTGTGGTGTAAAATTATGTCCCAATACATGTGTGAATCATAATGTAACACATGTATTGGGCCAAGCAGTGGAATGTGGTGTAAAATTATGTCCCAATACATGTGTGAATCATAATGTAACACATGTATTGGGCCAAGCAGTGGAATGTGGTGAAACGGTTAAAAATTATGTCCCAATACATGTGTGAATCTAACCGGAATGGAGGTGTTGCTTAGTCCCGTGTGAATCTTCTTATCTGTATGTAACCAGAATGGAATGTGTTTTTTAGCCTTGCTCTGCTGTTCACATGAATGTTTATATCTGGAAAAGAGTATATCAGCTGGAAAAGTCTCCAGTTCGGTGAGTCTGCTCCGGGGTTACGTTTAACCGCCGAGCGTGGGTTGTTGGCAACCGCTCTACGAGAACTGACGGCTCCCAGTTCCGGTAACATGTAGAGTGAGTATAAGCCAGACCCGTTGTAAGTATGAGACCTGGTTGTGGCGACGCTGCGGGGAATAAAATGCTCATATTCTAGCAGACTCGCCTCTTGGTCGTTTGTTCTGTGTCAGACTACTCTCCTACGAACCTGACCTTGAGAATTTTTTAAAACAGTTATCTAAAAGAAAATCAACAAAATACTTGCACTAATGCATTTTCTCTGTAGTCACTATAGGTAGCAGATATTCTGGAGTAGCTTAGTTAGAAACCATTAAGTTCCAACAGGATGTCCCTCAGCTGAAGGGGTGGTCTAACTCGTTTCTTTCAAACAAACCAAGCATTTAGTACAGGTGGAAAAATGTACATGAAAGAAGAAGAAGGAAATCATTATAACAGGTCATGTAAATGTATATGTTTGATTATGAACATAGAAATATGCAAACAGGAAGGAGCTGTTCACTCCCTCAAGCCATTCAGTTGGATTGGGAGGTGGTGATACAAAGGTAATATCACTGGACTATTAACCCAGAGACCCAGGCTAATGTTCTGGAATTATGGGCTCAAATCCCACAGTGGTAGAGTGTTAAATTCAAATTTAATAAAAATCTAGAAGTGAATGCTAGTCTAATAGCAACCATGTATCACTGTTAATTGCTGTAAAAGCCTGTCTCCCCCTTATGGGAAGCAATCTGCCATCTTTAGTTAGTCTGTACAGCATGTGACTGGAGACCCACAGTAATGCTGTTAACTCAATTGTCCTCTGAGCAAATTAGCGATGGACAATAAATGCATTTATTGCCAGTAATGCCAGCCAGCGATACCAACATCCCGTGGATGAATTAGAAAAAGTCAAGAGCTGATACTGGATGAGTACTCCAGAGACCTGTATTCATAAACCACAGGCATGAGTTCAATCCTATTACCACAACAGCTAAGGGAGTAAAATTCATGAATTAACTAAAAAATCTGAAACTTTCCGAAGATAATTAAATATCTTATTAGCAAGTACTTTGAAATTCCAAGCAAGTGACTTTTTTGCATTTACTGAAGGTGGCTCACCATTACCTCATTCTGAAGAGCAATTAATGATGGGCAATAATTGCTTGCAATACACACATCCCATGAATTAATGAAAATATTATGGCTGATCAACTTCAGTTGTTGGCTGCTGTTTCGTTATTTTTTAGATGCTTAATATTAATTCTTTGGGTAAGGAAAGGTAATTTATTTTATATATAAAAGATACTATTGAAAGCTGCTTTTTAGGCTTGATGTCATTGAGGGCATACATGAGATACAGAGTTAGATAGCTCGTAGATTTAGAGAAGTGATGACACTGCAGAATCAGTCTGAAAGATTCTGCAGTCAGGAAAGGTGAGAAGGTAGTTCAGAAGTCTCCTGCGGCTATTTCTCTCTCAAACAGATATTCAGTTTTGTGTACTGTTGAAAAGAATGCAATTGAAAGGTGAACTTCCCTTTCACCTGAACTGAAAAGGGATCAATGTCCTAGCAGGGAGACTTACTTAAGCTATCAGAGTCGGGGGAAGGGGTGGAGGGATCTTAAATAGCAGAGTAAATAGATAGATAAAGTGGCTCTGAATCTGAAAAACACAAGTTAATTAGAAAAGGCAAACAAGAGCAAGTCTTTGAAGAATTAAACTGCTTTTATTTCAAGGGTATATTTGGGAATATGGCATTGGTATGTCAATGCTATTACAGAAACTTGAGGGATAGACAGGACTGGCAGCTCAATGTTCTGGGTTTCAGATGCTATAGGAAGGATAAAAAGGTAGGCAAAAGAGGAAGAGAAGTGACATTGTTGATTAAGGAAAGCATTACTGCTATAGTTAAAAATCACACAACACCAGGTTATAATCCAACAGATTTATTTGGAAGTACAAGCTTTTAGAGTGCTGCTCATTCATCAGGTAGCTGTGGAGCAAGATCATAAGATGCTTAATTTATAGCAAAAGACCACAGTGTCATGTAAGTGAAATAATACATTGAAGAAACCTTGATTGCTGTTTTAGAATAGGTTGCAGGTTTTGGTTCATTAATATGTAAATCCCAGGACTTTGTTCAAGAAACATTCTTGAGATAACTTAAGGCTTTATCAAAAAAGGTGACATCTCAGCTCAGACAATGCATTAAAAATGAGGTTAGATTCTATTTGTATCCCAATCTGTTTAGAACTAGTCTGGGTCAAGATTGGGATATAGACAAACTGTAACCTTTAATGCATTGTCTGAGCTGAGATGTCATGCTTGTAAGGGTTGAGAAGGTTTGTAGCTCAGTTTGAGGTTCTGGATGTAAGTTTGTTTGCTGAGCTAGAAGGTTACTTCTCAGATGTTTCATTACCATTCTAGATAACATCATCAGTGAGCCCCTGGTGAAGCACTGGTGGTATGGCCCACTTGTTATTTATGTGTTTAGGTTTCCTTGTTGATGATATCATTTCCTGTGGTGATGCCATTTCCTGTTCTTCTACTCGGGGTGGTAAATGAGATCCAAGTCAATGTATTTGTTGATAGAGTTCCAGTTGAAGTGCCATGCTTCTAGGATGTCACTTCATTTTATAAAACCTGAAATTATCTTGAGAATGTAACTTGAAATTCTGGGATTTACATAGAGTCATGGAGATGTACAGCACAGAAACAGACCTTTTGGTCTAACTTGTCCATGCTGACCAGATATTCAAACCTAATCTAGTCCCATCTGCCAGCACCTAGCCCATATCCCTCCAAATCTTTCCTATTCACATACCCATCCAGATGCCTTTTAAATGTTGCAGTTGCACTAGCATTCACCGCTTTTTCTGGCAGGTCATTCCATACGTGTACCACCCTCTGCATGAAAAAGTTGCTCCTTAGGTCTCTTTCATATTTTTCCCCTCTTACCCTAAACCTATGCCCTCTAGTTATGCACTCCCCCACCCCAGGGAAAAGACTTTGTCTATTTATCCTGTCCATGCACCTCATGATTTTATAAACCTGTATAGGTCGCCCCTCAGCCTCTGACGCTCCAGGCAAAACAGCCCCAGCCAGTTCTGCCTCTCCCGATAGCTCAAACCCTCCAACCCTGGCAACATCCTTGTAAATCTTTTCTGAACCCTTTCAAGTTTCACAACATTTTTCCCAACACAACATAAGAAGGAGACCAGAATTTCATGCACTATTCCAACAGTGGCCTAACCAATGTCCTGTACAGCTGTGACATGACCTCCCAACTCCGATACTCAATACTCTGACCAATAAAGGAAAGCATACCAAACACCTTCTTCACTATCCTGTCTATTTGCGACTCCACTTTCAAGGAGCTATGAACCTGCACTCCAAGGTCTCTTTGTTAGCAGCACTCCCGAGGACCTTATCGTTAAGTGTATAAGTCCTGCTAAGATTTGCTTTCCCAAAATGCAGCACCTCGCATTTATCTAAATTAAACTCCATCGGTCACTTCTCAGCCCATTGGCCCATCTGATGAAGATCCCATTTTAATCTGAGGTAACTTTCTTCGCTGAAAACTATATCTCCAATTTTGGTGTCATCTGCAAACTTACTAACTATCCCTCTTAAGCTCACATCCAAATCATTTATATAAATGACAAAAAGTAGTGGACCCGGCACCAATCCTTGTGGCACTCTTCTACCTTTGAGCAAGTTCTGCATCCAAATGGCCAGTTCTCCCTGTATTCCATGAGATCTAACCTTGCTAACAAGTCTCCCATCGGGAACCTTGTTGAGTACCTTACTGAAGTCCATATACATCACATCTACCGCTCTGCCCTCATCAATCCTCTTTGTTGGTTCTTCAAAAAAACTCAGTCAAGTTTGTGAAACATGACTTCCTATGCATAAAGCCATGTTGACTCTCCCTAATCAGCCCTTGCCTTTCCAAGTACATGTAAACACATAGACCTGGACCCAATATACTGGCCACTACAGCGGACAGCTGAAACTAACAACCGGAAGCGGCAGGGACAGGCCTTTATAATGCTGGAGGAAACACCACAGAAGCGCTTCACAGGAGGCTCCCAAGCACTGAGGATGTCACCTAGACAGGGGACGAAACGTTTGCAACAAAAACTTCCAGCTCGGCGAACAGAACCACAGCAACATGTAAACCCTGTCCTTCAGGATTCCCTCCAACAACTTGCCCACCACCGACATCAGGCTCATTGGTCTATAGTTCCCTGGCTTGTCTTTACCACCTTTCTTAAACAGTGGCACCACGTTAGCCAACCTCCAGTCTTCAGGCACTTCACCTGTGACTATCGATGACACAAATGTCTCAGCAAGAGGCCCAGCAATTGCTTCCCTAGGTTCCCACAGAGTGCTTGCATACACCTGATCAGGTCCTGGGGATTTATCCACTTTTATGCATTTCAAGACATCCAGCATGTCCTCCTCTGTAATAAGGAATTTTTCAAGATGTCACCATCCATTTCCCTACAGTCTATATCTTCCATGCCCTTTTCCACAGTAAATACTGATGCAAAATACTCATTTAGTATCTCCCCCATCTCCTGCTGTTCTTTGAATGGCCCTATTCTCCCCTAGTCACCATTTTGTCCTTAATGTATTTGTAAAAACCCTTTGGATTCTTCTTAACCCTATTTGCCAAAGCTATCTCATGTCCCCTTTTTGCCCTCCTGATTTCCCTCTTAAGTGCACTTCTACTGCCCTTATACTCTTCCAACAATTCACTCGATCTATCCTGTCTATAACTGACATATGCTTCTTTCTTTTTCTTAACCACACCCTCAATTTCTTTAGTCATCCAGCATTCCTTATAACTACCAACGTTTTCTTTCACGCTAACAGGAAAATACAGTCTCTGGACTCCCATTATCTCATTTCTGAAGGCTTCCCATTTTCCAGCTTTCCCTTTACCTGTGAACATCTGCCCCCAATCAGCTTTTGAAAGTTCTTGCCTAATACCTTCAAAAATTGGCCTTTCTCAATTTAGAACTTCGACTTTTAGACCTTGTCTATCCTTTTCCATCAATACTTTAAAACTAATAGAATAATGGTTGCTGGCCTCAATGTGCACACACACTGATACCTCAGTCACCTGCCCTGCCTTATTTCCCAAGAGTAGGTCAAGTTTTGCAACTTCTCTAGTAGGTGAATCAGAACATTTTCTTGTACACAGTAACAAATTCCTCTCCATCTCAACCCTTAACACAATGGCAGTCCTAGTCTATGTTTGGGAAGTTAAAATCCCCTACCACAACCACCCTATTATTCTGACAGACAACTGAGATGTCCTAACAAATTTGTTTCTCAATTACCCTCTGACTATGGGGAGGAGGGGGTCTGTGATACAATCCCAAGAAGGTGATTATCCCTTTCTTATTTCTCAGTTCAATGCAAATAACTTCACAGAATGTATTTCTGGTTATATCCTCCTTCAATACAGCTGTAATGCTATCCTTTATCAAAAACACTACTCCCCCTCCCGTTGCCTTCCTTTCTAACCTTCCTGTAGCATTTATATCCTGAAACATTAAGCTGCCAGTCTTGTCCATCCCTGAGCCATGTTTCTGTAATTGCTATGATATCGCAGTCCCATGTTCCTAACCATGCCCTGAGTTCATCTGCCTTCCCTGTTAGGCCTCTTGCATTGAAATAAATGCAGTTTAATTTATCAGTCCTGCCTTGCTCTCTGCTTTGTCCCTGCCTGCCCTGACTGTTTGACTCACTTCTTTTCTCAACTATACCCATCTCAGATTGATCTTTTCTCACTATCTCCCCACCTCCCCACCTTACTAGTTTAAGTCCTCCCGAGCAGCTCATGCAAATCTTCCGGCCAGTATATTAGTCCCTTTCCAATTTAGGTGCAATTCGTCCTTCTTGTACAGGTCACTTCTACCCCAAAAGAGATTCCAATGATCCAAAAATGTGAATCCTTCTCCCATACACCAGCTCCTCAGGCATGCATTCATCTGCTCCATCCTCCTATTCCTGCCCTCACTAGCTTGCAGCATTGGGTGTAATCCAGATATTACTACTCTCAAAGACCTTCTTTTTAAATTCCTGCCTGACTCTTTATAATCTCTATTCAGAATCTCAAACTTTTCCCTTTCAATGCGGTGGTTCCAATGTATACAATAACCTCCTGCTGGCCCCTCTCCCCCTTGAGAACATTCTGCACCCTCTCTGAGACACTACTCACTACTGCAGAGTTAGTGTAAAGCCACGCTTAAAATATTCACTTATCTGTTTCTGTGCTGTGACCTCTCCCAAACAGGTTCCTCCAAGATTAGTTGTGATTTTCACTATTTGTTACTTTTCCCAGATGCAATCCAATATCCAGCAATACATGAATTCAAACAGCAAAGACAGTAACTGTGCAGGTTCACTGCTATGTCACTTAGCGCCGAAACCAGCAATCCATCCTAAAAGCTAAAAGACTTAACAGCAATCTAGGTTTGATCAATACATCATTTCAGTTGCATGACACTGTGATCTTTTGCTATAAATTCTGTGTCTTATGATTCTGCTCCACAGCTACCTGATGAAGGAGCAGCGCTCTGAAAGCTAGTACTTCCAAATAAACCTGTTGGATCTTAATCTGGTATTGTGTGATTTATTAACTTTGCCCACCCCAGTCCAACACCGGCATCTCCACATCATTACTGCTATAATGACAGAAGATATTTCTGACACATCTTCTGGTGAAAATATATGGGTTGAAATTAGAAATAAAAAAGGAATGATCACCTCGATGGGATTGTACTATAGGCTCCCGAATAGGAACAAATATGTGGAGAGATCACAGATACAAATAAGAATAGTAAGGTTGTAACAAGAAATGATTTTAATTTCCAAACATTGACTGGACCTACCATAGTGTTAAAGATTTGGATCGTGAAGAATTTGTTAAATGTGTTCAAGAAAGTTTTCTTTATAAATATGTAAATATTCCTTTGGAGAAGGCACAAAACTAGACCTTCTCTTGGGTAATAAGGCAAGGCAAGTGTTATTAGGGGAACACTTTGGGTCTAGTGATCATAATTTTATTAGTTTTAAAACTGTTTTGGAAAAGGATAAGCCTTCTGTAAAAGTTAAATTCTTAACTGAAGTAAGGCAAATTTTAATGGGGTGAGACAAGAACATTCAAAAGTTGATTGGAATACACTGCAGGTAAATTGGAGTTCTTTCAAAAGTGTGATAATGAGAGTTCAGAGTTATTATATTCCTGTTAGAATGATAGATAAAGCTGGTGGGATTAGGGAACAATGGATGAATAAAGATTTTGTTGTTTTTGTCAGGAATAAAAATGGAATCATAGATATACAGAACTGGGTTCAAATGAATTTGGGAGTAGTGTAGATAGTAAAGTATTTTTCATGGTCCAGACACAATGTGCTGATTGTGTGATTGTATGATTCTATGATTGCAAAGTTTCAATGATGTTTTAATAAGCTGTGTTTTTCTATTATACAATTTGTCAATAGATTTTGTTTATTTGAGCAAGATAAAGAAGTATTAAATACACATAGCATCTGTTGTTGTTTCTTTACAAAGTTGTTTGATTGAAACTTTTAGAAGGTTAAAGCAATGGGCATTATTTTAAAAGAAAATGACACATGGGTATTTTTAAGCTGTTCCAGAAATGCTACAGTTGTTATTAAGTTCATTGGTTCTATACAGAGTGTATACTGTATTTGTAAATGGACAGGAAAAGTTTGATGAGTTAGCATGGAGAATATGAGGAGCCATTAGGGTGGTTCGGGCACCAGTTGCCATGGAAGGCTTGAGGGATCATGGGAGATGGGTGGGAGCAGTTGTGGCATGGTGGGTGGGAAAGGTGTGAAGGTTGGGAGCTACAGAGCCTTATGTATAAACAGATAACTGCGAAGAAGCCACAGAGATATGAGGCGGCCTTTTAAGCAGTCTCAAGCTATCCTTCCTCAGTAGTGGAAATCTAGCCTTTTGTATCATTGACAGATTCATAGAATCATAGGATGATGTAGCACTGAAGGAAATCATTTGACCTATGGATCTCTTTGACAGAACTATGCAATGAATCCCACTTCACTGCCATTGCTTATCACGTGCAATTTTTTTCTCATCTCTGAAATTTATTACTGAATCGACTTCCACCACTTTTTCAGACACAACTCGTGGTAAAAACATTCTCGTCATGTCAATAAAGAAATACAGCAGGTGCTGAAAATTGGAAATAAAAACTGAAAATGCCAGAGAAACTATGATAGCATCTGTGGACAAAAAAACCAAGTTAAAGCTTTGAGTTTAACATGACTTCAGGAACTTTTCTCAACTGAATTTGCAGTTCTGAAAAATGAAGTTGAAAAGTTAACTCTGTTTCTTTCCCCTTATGTCAAATTTAGTTTTTTTGCCAATTGTCTTACATTCTGTCTCTGGTTATATTAAGAATGGTAACAATATTGATTAATAAATAGTTATCACTTACACATGGATATCACCTATTGCAAGCTTCTTCACCTAATATTATCAACATTATTGATATTCATGGCCTTTTTTGTAAAAGAGAAATCAGAAGTATCATGATAAGAATGTTTAAATGAAGTGCCTATCTGTATACACTGCGATATTGCTGGAGTTTTTCTAGAGCTGAAGCCTGTGACATATATTATGAATAAAGATTCATTGACAAGTGTTCAAACTGATATTTATTTATAAGTATGTTTTATTATAATTTCTAATTTTAGGTTCAGTTTAGGCTGATTTTGACTTTGCATATTTAATATCATATTATTGTAATTTTGTAACAGAGATAGTGAATCAAATGTTGACTCTAATTGCAGCACAACAAGGGAAAATATTAGAAATTTTTTGAGAAGGAAATGTCATAGAGGATGATAGGATGCCTGTGTTTATTATCACAGAGCAAGATTTGACTGTAGCTTCAAGAAATTGCTTATAGCTTTACAGGCCTGCATTAAATAAAGATGAAAATCAATTTGTGTATTTATAAAAAAAAACATAATTTCCGCCCCAGCACTTTCACTAAGAATGGTCGTGATACAATGATGAATGTGAAAGGGCAATAAAGATGGCTCTGATATGAAACCTGCAGGTGTATAGCATTGTGGAATTAATACACCAAAAGTACTCATTGATCACTGGAAAATATATTCAAGTCATTATTATATTGTTAAACAAGTATTTTTCATCTCAGGTATTATGGTTCTCCTCTTTCTAAATATTGTAGTGCTGTTTGTTCGCCATGAGGATACACAGATGATAATCATTTAACCTTAGACATGAATTACAAAAATAACTCTCAGTAGAATGTGAACTTTTATAATCAGTAGACTGGGCTATAAAAGTGAGCAAGTTTTTTTTACATCCACACAAAGGCCTAGTTAGCACTTTTATGCACTTTTTGAAGTCCGCATCAATTTTGGAAAAAAGATCAGATTATCATACAATTAAAGGGTGAATTTTCCAAGCCTCTATTTGACCTGGGCAATGATGAGACAGCTAGGGAAATAACGTGAGAATGGAAAACTGTTCTCCATGTCGAGAAAAAGAAGTCTGTTTTCCAAAGAAGATTTTAATGGTTGGATGAGAATCTCGCTAGTGAATGGCAAAGGATTCATTTGCGTGTATTAGCATTTCATTTATTACTTAATCGTGCCTCATTTATATCAGGTTGCTGTTTTCCCAGGTAACGGAGAGAAACTAGACACTGTCAATAGTTGCTATGAAAATCATGGTGGTTCCCTAGCAGCTGTAGCTCATCAGCCCTGTCTCCATTTTGACTAATGTGCTCTGGCACCTTGGGGCATTCTCCTTGAGCAGTGACCACTTGCACCCTACATTGAGGTAGGTTGGCACTGCCAAAGCACCAGCCTCACCACATGATGATGGCACATCTCAGACTCACTAAGATACAGTTCACTGCTTCAACACTGCACGTCAGAGCTTACTAACACCTTTTCCTGTCCTGCTGGTACCAAGTTCCTCTTCCCATTACACCATCGCCCTCACCTCCATCCAGGGCCCCAAACAGTCCGTCCAGGTGAGACAGAGGTTCACCTGCTTCTCTTCCAACCTAGTTTACTGCATCAGGTGCTCCCGATGTGGCCTCCTCTACAGCGAGGAGACCAAATTTAAACTCAGGGAACGGGTTGCCGAGCATCGCAGCCAGAACCGCAGGGATCGACCGGACCTTCCAGTCACCGCCCATTTTAATTTCCCTTTCCACTCCCTTCCGACATGATCATCCTTGGCTTCCTCTATTGCCACAATGAACCAAACTGCAAACTGGAGGAACAACACCATATCTTCCGCTTGGACAGCTACAGCCCAGAGGACTCAACATTGGGTTTCCCAATTTCAAATAACCTCCTTTCTCATTTCCTGACTCCCTTCCCAGCCCCTTCCCCTCCCTTCCACTCCTCCCAGCCACCTACTGGATCCATTCCTCTGATTGACCAACCAGTTTGCGCCATCTGCTTGTCTTCACTTATCTCCACTACACCACCCTGCCCTGTCACCCCCTTTATCTGCAGCTCCTCCTTACATTCACCCCCAGTCTTGAAGAAGGGTTATACCCGAAATGTCAATCTCTCCATCTCCTGATGCTGCCTGGCTTGCTGTGTGCTTGCAGCCTCCTGCCTGTTTACTTTAGATTCCAGTATCTGCAGTTTCTTTTTTGCTTCTGCTCTTAGAGACAAGTATCTGTCTCATACATTTGTACAATGTTTATCTCAGAGCTCTGAGCTTGACTTCTCATCCTTCTTTCACTTTCCGTATGCTTGGGTGCTCATGGCATCTCTACCTTATCTTATCTTGCTCGTTTGTGCATTGCCACCTGATTCAGAACTTATAGGTGCAGAGTGGTTCTGTCTTGCTTGGCCTTTAAGCGCAGATAGAAAATCAAGCAGTTTGTTAGTATTTGCCAGCAATGATCAGTCAAAGGGATAAGCCATGGGGTCTAGATCTCTGGCACAGAATCTGTCCCCTGTTGCTCAAATGGGAAGGGTGGAGATGAGCAGAGCATTAGTCATTGGGGACTCCATAATTAGGGGGACAGATAGGAGGTTCTGTGGGAACAAGAGAATTGCACAGTTGGTGTGTTGCCTCCCAGGCAACAAAGTTCATGATTTCTCGGATTGTGTTTTTGGGATCCTTGAAGGGGAGGGGGAGCAACCTCAAATCGTGGCCCACATAGGTATTAATGACATCAGTAGGAAAAGGGATGGGGATTTAAGGCAGAAATTCAGGGAGCTAGGGTGGAAGCTTAATGCTAGAACAAACAGGATTGTCACCTCTGGTTAGTTGCCAGTGCCACATGCTGGGGAGGCGAGGAATAGGGAGAGAGAGGAGTTGAACACATGGCTACAGTGATGGTGCAGGAGGAAGGGTTTTGGATACCTGGATAATTGGGACTCATTCTGGGTAGGTGGGACCTCTACAAACAGGATGGTCTATCCCTGAACCAGAGGGGTACCAATATCCTGGGGTGGGGGAATGTTGCTCATGCTTTTCTGGAGGGTTTAAATGAATTCAGCAGGGGATGGAAACCTAAATTGTAGTTCCAGTATCCAGGATGTTGAGAGTAGTGAGGGCGGAAATGAGGTGTCAAGGTCATAACATTTCACCGGCAAACAGAAAGCTGGTTTGAAGTGTGTCAACTTCAATGCCAGGAACATCTGGAATAAGGTGGGTTAACTTGCAGCATGGATTGGTATTTGGGACTTCAATGTTGTGGCCATTTCAGAGACATGGGATAGAGCAGGGACAGAAATGGTTGTTGCAGGTTCCGGGATTTAGATTTTCAGGAAGAACAGAGAAGATGGTAAAAGAGAGGGAGGTGTAGCATTGTTAGTCAAGGACAGTATTATGGTGGCAGAAAGGATGTTTGAGGACTCATCTACTGAGGTAGTATGGGCTGAGGTTAGAAACAGGAAAGGAGAGGTCATCCTGTTGGGAGTTTTCTTGAGGCCTTTGAATAGTTCCAGAGATGTAGAGGAAAGGATAGCAAAGATGATTCTGGATAGGAGTGAGTGTAACAACATAGTTGTTATGGGGGCTTAAACATTCCAAATATTAACTGGAAATACTGTACATTAAGTTCTTTAGATGGGTTAGTTTTTGTCCAATATGTGCAGGATGGTTTCCTGACACAGTACATAGACAGGACAACAAGGGCAAGGCCACACTGGATTTGGTACTGGGTAATGAACTTGGCCAGGTGTTAGATTTGGAGGTAGATGAGCACTTTGGTGATAATGACCACAATTCGGTTATGTTTACTTTAGCGATGGAAAGGGATAGGTATATAACGCAGGGCAAGAGCTATTGCTGGGAGAAAGGCAATTATGAAGCAATTGGGAAAGATTTAGGATGCATAGGATGGGGAAGGAAACTGCAGAGGATGTGCACAATTGAAATGTGGAGCTTATTCAAGGAACAGCTACTACGTGTCCTTGATAGATATGTACTGCCAGGCAGGGAGGAAGGAGTTGATCAAATGATGGAGCCTTGGTTTACAATAGAAGTTGAATCTCTTGTCAAGAGGAAGAAGAAGGCTTCTGTTAAGATGAGATTTGAAGGCTCAGTTAGGGTGTTTGAGAGTTACAAGTTAGCCAGTAAAGGCAAAAGAGAGAGCTAAGAAGAGCCAGGAGGGGACATGAGAAGTATCTGGTAGATAGGATCAAGGAAGACCCTAAAGCTTTCTATAGGTATATCAGGAATAACAGAATGACTAGCGAAAGATTAGTGCCAGTCAAGGAGTGTAGTGGGAAGTTGTGAGTGGAGTCCGAGGAGATGCGGACGCGCTAAATGAATATTTTTTGACAGTATTCACACTGGAAAAAGACAATGTTGTCAAAGATAATACTGAGATTCAGGCTACTAGACAAGATGGGATTGAGGTTCAAAAGGACGAGGTGTTAACAATTCCGGAGAGTGTGAAAGTAGATAAGTCCCCTGGGCTGAATGGGACTTATCCTAGGATTCTCTGGGAAGCCAAGGAGGAAATTGTAGAGAGCTTGGCTTTGATCTTTATGTCATCATTGTCTACAGGAATAGTGCCAGAAGACTGGAGGATAGCAAATATTGTCCCCTTGTCCAAGAAGGGGTGGAGAGACAACCCTGGTAATTATAGGCCAGTGAGCCTTACTTCGGTTGAGGGTAAAGTGTTGGAAAAGGTTATGAGAGAGGATTTATAATCAGCTAGAGAGGAATATGTTGATTCGGGATAGTCAATACTGTTTTGTGAAGTCTGTGCCTCCCAAACCTTATTGAGTTCTTTGAGATGGTGACCAAACAGGTGGATGAGTATAAAGTGGTTGATGTGGTTTCCATAGATTTCAGTAAGGCATTTGATAAGGTTCCCCACTGTAGGCTATTGCACAAAATACGGAGGTATGGGATTGAGGGAGATTTAGCGGTTTGGATCAGAAATTGGCTAGCTGAAAGAAGACAGAGTGATTGATGGGAAATGTTCATCCTGGAGTTCAGTTACTCGTGTGAACTGCAAGGATCTGATCTGGGGCCACTGCTGTTTGTCATTTTTATAAATAACCTAGATGAGGACCTAGAAGGAAAGCTTAGTAAATGTGTGGATGACACTAAGGTTGGTGGAGTTGTGGATCATGCTGAAAGATGTTGGAGGTTACAGAGCAACATGGATAAGCTGCAGTTCTGGGCTGAGAGGTGGCAAATGGAGTTTAATGTGGAAAAGTGTGAGGTGATTCACTTTGGAAGTAGCAACAAGAATAAAGAGTACTGGGCTAATGGTAAGATTCTTGTTAGTGTAGATGAGCAGAGAGATCCCAGTGTCCATGTACATAGATTGCTGAAAGTTGCCATCCAGATTGATAGGGTTGTTAAGAAGTCATATGGTGTGTTAGCTTTTATTGGTAGTGGGATTGAGTTTCGGAGCCATGAGGTAATGCCGTAGTTGTACAAAACTCAAGTGCGGCAGCACTTGGAGTATTGTGTGCAGTTCTGGTCACCGTATTATATGAAGGATGTGGAGGCCTTAGAAAGGATTCAGAGGAGATTTACTAGGATGTAGCCTGGTATAGAGGGAAGGTCTTATGAGGAAAGGCTGAGGGACTTGAGGCTGTTTTCGTTAGAGAGAAGAAGGTTAAGATTTGACATACTTGAGACATACAAGATAATCAGAGGATTAAAAAGGGTAGACAGTCGCCTCCACCTCTGAGCTTACCTTTTCCATCAAGACTCCCGCCCACCTTCTGAGGATCCCTTTGCGCACCTCCAACAGATCTCATCCACCTGGACACCCCATGCCAGTCTGTTACCTGCCTTTGACCTCCTTATTTCCAATTGCCGCCGGGACATTGACCTCCTCAACCTGTCCTCCATTCTCACCCACCCCAAACTCTCACCCTCATATCGCACAGCCCTCCTCTCCCTCTGCTCGAACCCCAACCTCACCGCCAAACCAGCGGACAAGACGGGTGCAGTGGTAGTTTGGCACACTGATCTCTACACTGCTGACGCCAGGTGCCAACTTGAAGACTAGGTAAAAACAATGACTGCAGATGCTGGAAACCAGATTCTGGATTAGAGTGGTGTTGGAAAAGCACAGCAGTTCAGGCAGCATCTGAGGAGCAGGAAAATCAATGTTTCGGGCAAAAGCCCTTCATCAGTAATAGAGGCAGAGTACCTGAAGGGTGGAGAGATAAATGAGAGGAGGGTGGAGATGGGGAGAAAGTAGCATAGAGTACAATAGGTGAGTGGGGGTGGGGATGAAGGTGATAGGTCATGGAGGAGGGTGGAGGAAGGTAGCAAAGAGTATAGTGGGTGAATGGGGGTGGGATGAAGGTGATAGGTCAGAGAGGAGGGTGGAGTGGATAGGTGGAAAGGAAGATAGGCAGGTAGGACAAGTCATGGGAACAGTGCTGAGCTGGAAGTTTGGAACTGGGGTGAGGTGGGGGAAGGGGAAATTGAAGACACCTTCTACCGCCCCCTCGACCATGACCTCACCTCCCATCACCAAACCATCATTTCCCAGACCGTACACAACCTCATCACCTCAGGGGATCTCCCACCCACAGCTTCCAACCTCATAGTTCGGGAACTCCGCACCGCCCAGTTTCACGTCCTGCCCAAGATCCATAAGCCTGACTACCTAGGCCGACCCATTGTCTCAGCCTGCTCCTGCCCCACCGAACCCATCTCCACCTACCTCGATACTGTCCTATCCCTCCGGTCCAGGAACACCCCTCATACATTTGGGACACCACCCATGCCCTCTACCTCCTTCAAGACTTCCGTTTCCAACGCGTCATCTACACCATAGACATCCAGTCCCTCTACACCTCCATCCGCTGTGACCAGGGCCTCAAAGCCTTCGTTTCTTCTTCTTTCGACGTCCCCACCAGTACCCTTCCACTGACACTCTAATTCATTTAGCTGAACTGGTCCTCACTCTCAACAATTTCTCCTTCGATTCCTCCCACTTTCTCCAGATGAAAGGGGTAGCCATGGGCACCCACATGGGCCCTAACTATGCCTGTCTCTTTGTCGGCTGTGTGGAACAGTCTTATCTTCTGCAGTTACACCGGCACCACTCCCAACCTTTTCCTCTGCTACATTACTGACTGCATCAGCGCCACCTCGGGCTCCCATGAGGAGGTTGAACAGTTCATCAACTTCACCAACACATTCCACCCCAACCTTATATTCACCTGGACCATCTCTGACATTTCTCTGCCCTTCCTGGACCTCTCCATTTCCATCAACGATGACTGACTCAACACTGACATTTTCGACAAACCCACTGACTCACACAACTACCTGGATTACACCTCCTCCTACTCTGCCTCCTGTAAAAATGGTATCCCCTATTCCCAATTCCATCACCTCCACTGCATCTGCTCCCAAGAGGACCAGTTCCACCACAGAACATACCAGATGGTCTCCGTCTTTAAAGACCACAATTTCCCCTCCCACATGATTGATGATGCCCTCCAGCGCATCTCATCCACCTCCCGCACCTCTGCCCTCAAATCCCACCCCACCCCTTTAACCATAACAAGGACAGAACTCCCTGGTCCTCACCTTCCACCCCACTAACCTCCGTATACATTGCATCATCCTCCGCCATTTCCATCACGTACAAACAGACCCCACCACCAGAGATAACCCACTCTCCCCTCCTGGCATCTTCCCCTGCCACCAGAGGAATTGCAAAACCTGTGCCCACACCTCCCCCACTGACCTCCATCCAAGGACACAAAGAAGATTTCCACATCCATCAAAGTTTCACCTGTACTTCCACATATGTCATTTACTGTATCCGTTGCTCCCAATGCGGTCACCTCGACATTGGGGAGATAGGACGCCTACTTGCAGAGCGCTTCAGAGAACATCTTTGGGACACCCACACGAACCAACCCCACTGCCCCATGGCTGAACACTTCAACTCACCCTCTCACTTCGCCGAGCTCATGCAGGTCCTGGGCCTCTTCTATCGCCACTCCATTACCACCCGACGCCTGGAGGAAGAACCCCTCATCTTCCTCCTCAGGACCCTCCAATCCCATGGCATCAATATGGATTTCACCAGTTTCCTTATTTCCCCTGTCCCCACCTTATCCCATTTTCATCTTCCAGCTCTGCACCACACTCATGATCTGTCCCATCTGTCCATCTTCCTTCCCACCTACCCACCTATCTGCTCCACCCTCCTCTCCAACCTATCACCATTATCCCACCTCCATCCACCTATTGCATTCTCAGTTACCTTCCCCCTAGCCCCACCCTCCTTCCATTTATCTCCCCACTCCCAAGGTTCCCAGCCTCATTCCTGATGAAGAACGTTTGCCCGAAACGTCGATTTTCCTCCTCCTCGGATGCTGTCTGACTTGCTGTGCTTTTCCACCAGCACACTCTTGACTCTAATCTCCAGCATCTGTAGTCCTCACTTTCACCTGGACAGTGAGAGCCTTTTGTCTCAGATGTTGACAGCTGGCATGAGGGGACATAGCTTTAAACTGAGAGATGATATTTGTGGACAGCTGTCAGAGGTAGTTTCTTTATTCAGGGAGTAGTAGGGGCGTGGAGTGCACTGACTGCAACAGTAATTGACTCAACAACTTGAAGGAATTGAAATGGTCATTGAATAAACAAATGGAATAGTGTAGGATAGATGGGCTTAAGGTTGGTTCCACAGGTCAGTGCAACATCGATGGCCAAAGGGCCTGTACTGCTCTGTGATGTTCTATGTTCTCAAAGGATGGAAATGTTGATGTCTTGCACTGTGCTACTTCAGCGCCACAATTAGAGCATGTGCCAGCAGCTTAGATGGCAAGCACATTGTATCATTTTTAACCTGAGGTTCATGTCTAAGAGGAGTAGTCCTTAGTCCAGTCAAGAGTTTTATGCTCAGTTAGAGGATGCTACCACACTGAATTTGGGACAGCATACAATTTCAGTCTAGGGGTTTGAACACTGCTCGGTCAGCCTTGTGATCAGTTTTTGAGAGTTCCTCTTATTAGAATCTGGGGAGTTAGCCATGGTTTGTTCTGCAAGTCAAGTGCAACCAGGCTGGAGTTAGTGGTAAATCAGTTGGGAGTTGCACACAGATCAAACAGGGGTCTGGTCAATCAACAGTTGGGTCTGTCATTCCTAGTCAGTTGGTGAATGGGCCACAGTTAGTCCTAGGGGGAGAGGGAAGGTCTGAAAGTTGAGGGCTTTATCAAGGGACAGTTCTGTGGTGGGTATGCTGGGGTAGTCTGTTCTGCGGGATTGGTTGCAAAGTGCCGGGGACAAATACTGTGAAGGTAGGTTATTCAATATATTCCTATTGGAAACAATAGACCATAGGAAGGCATGGAGTTCTGCAGGGGGTGGGGGAAGGGTCTTTGGGTGATAATTTATGGTGACCACCACCCTAGTTTCAATAGTCGGGGTATAGTGTATAACTATGGGGTAAAAACAATGACTGCAGATGCTGGAAACCAGATTCTGGATTAGTGGTGCTGGAAGAGCACAGCAGTTCAGGCAGCATCCAAGGAGTTTTGAAATCGACGTTTCGAGCAAAAGCCCTTCATCAGGAATAAAGTCCTGATGAAGGGCTTTTGCCCGAAACGTCGATTTCGAAGCTCCTTGGATGCTGCCTGAACTGCTGTGCTCTTCCAGCACCACTAATCCAGAATCTAGTGTATAACTATGTTAGGCATAATTTAACAATAAGCTCAGGGGCTAAACTGATGAAATGAAATAAAAAGATCGGGTGGGAATGTGGAGACCCTCCAAAAATAATAGGTGGAGCCTGTAATTCAATCTCTGGAGCACTAGGTGTGTTGCTTTCCATCTTTACCCGAATCACAAAGAAGAATGAAAATATAAATGGCTGTCAGTACATGCAGACTAGGTATTTTTTGTCTTCGATAGCAGGACCCACTTGTGAGAATTGTGATGTCCTGCAAAGGACACTGCATAAATCCAGCACACTCATTCCAATGACATCTACAGTCACAAAATCCCCGCAAGTGTTCTTCTTGCAACGAGGAACAATATGGGTTGCAGAGACTGGGCACGATGAATCATACCAATAACATTGAGTGTTACATATTAGTCTGAACAGTAGTGATTGCAGATGACTTACAGAGTGTCTGCTGTGGTCCATGATTCCCAAAAATATTCCAAGGTCTCCAGGGCTACACAAGCTTTCCTCACAGCTTGACAGAAAGTATCCCACCTTTCTTGGGTCGTTCGAAGCTTGGGAGTGAAGGGAGGGGGTGTAATCATTCCACACAATCTCCAACTCCATATTAATGGTATGGAATGTGCAGCATACATCTGAATAAGATGTGCTTTGTTAAAATCCATGTAGAGGTATCCCATTACCCTTCTTGTCAATTACCTCCATGTCCCATTGTATCAAGGATAATGATGGAACTCCTGAAATCACATTGCTCAGCAACCGTTTTAATTCTGATATCTCCCACATTGACTGATTCGAGCTGTCACCAATGGATATATGTACAGTGGGTGTTTTTGTCATTGTGGCTAGAGAACAATGAACAGGCAGAGAAATCAGAGTGAGACATGCAAACCCAGGACCAGCAGCAAATTCCATCAGCTGTAGAAACTGGTTCCTGACAAAAAATTTGCAGCAGAAGGTGTCCTCAGCATTTGGAGAAGGAGAAGGAAATCCACCATCTTTTCATGCCCTTCGGCTGCATGAGCTACACTGCCAGCATTGAATAAGGATGTTCATGGACACAGCCATATAACTGTGATCTTCTGGGGCATTCCAGGTGTAGGGCTCCATAGTGGGGGCGGAGAGGTCAGGAAGAAGATTGCAGGTTAGGAAGGTGGTGCTGAGTTCGAGGGTTGGGACTGAAACAAGGTGGGGGGAGGGGAAATAAGGAAACTGGAGAAATCTGAGTTCATCCCTTGTGGTTGGAGGGCTCCCAGGTGGAAGATGAGACGCTCTTCCTCCAGCCGTCGTGTTGCTATGGTCTGGCGATAGAGGAGTCCAAGGACCTGCATGTCCTTGGTGGAGTGGGAGGGGGAGTTGTACCCTGAAGAAGGGCATGTGCCCGAAACGTCAAATCTTCTGTTCCCTAGATGCTGCCTGACCTGCTGTGCTGTTCCAGCAATAAAGTTTCAGCTTTGATCTCCAGCGTCTGCAGACCTCACTTTCTCCTCGGAGTTGTACCCATATCCCTGTACATCATCTCGATGTAAATAATCATTCAATGCCATCGTGAATGTCTCAATTGATCCTGTCTCCACCACATTTCTGGGCAATGCATTCCATAATCCAGTGATTGAATCTGAATTCACTGTTCTGAATGCCACACTCCTGCATTTAAAAGTTATTTATCCAAATGAACTTCTATCAGCATTTCCTGTGGAGGCTTCCAGATCCTGGCAATCCTGAGTGAAATTGGTTTCCTCATCACATCTTTTGATCAGCAAATTTTATTTAAAAATCTTTAACCTTTGAATATTGACCCTCTCATCGAAGGGAATAGTTGTTTCATGTTCCATTCTATTAATAAAGCAGTTCATCTTCAACTCTAGTTGATTTCTTCTTCGGCTTCTCTGTTCTGATGAGAAAAGCTGAAACATTTCAAAATTTCAATCATGTGTGAAATCTGTTAAAATCTCCTCTTCACCATTTCTTATCAGGAGAGATAACCCAAACAAAACACATATTCCTTGGAATTTTCAAATTAGAAACCTTAGAGATTTGAAATTAACCAGTTTAATAGGTACAGAGAAATGTTCTCGGCTGGAAGTCTAGAATATAATCTTAAAATCAAAGCCAGGCCATTCAAAAGAAAATTTAGGAAACATTTTCTCAGTCGAAATGGAATAAAAGTACAGCTGTCTTCCCAATAAAAGGCAAGATGCTGGCTTAATTAATGTTTCAAAGTTTTTTTTCAAACTAGTAGAGGGATATGGAGCTAATGCAGGTGAATGGAGTTAGCTAAGCAGATCTGGCAGCATCAGTGGAGAGTGGTCATGGACCTGAAATTTAACTCTGATTTATCTCCACAGATGCTGCCAGACCTGCTGAGCTTTTACAGAAATTTCTGTCTTTGCTTCTGATTTTGAGCATCCCCAGTTCTTTCGGTTTTTATTGAATGGAGCGAGAATACAGATTTGCCTGATTTCATTAAATGGCAGGATAGACATGAGGAGCTGCTTTTCTATGCCTGCTTCAATGTCTGGGATTTAATTAAATCCAATGAAGAAGACTAGTGGTAAGCAGGCTGGAGTAATTGCTGAGGAGGCAGCATATATGAATATGAGTCACAATGCTGTCTGTGCAGGGACAAGTTTTGAATGTTTCAGTTTCAGAAGACCAAAGCAGATTTCCCCTGTTCATTATTTATAATTAAATCATGCCCTTTGGTTACCAAGCTCATCCTGCTATGAACTGTTTCTTCTTACAAACCTTACCAAAACTCTTCATGACTTTGAACAATTCTATTAAATGTCCCCTCAATGTTCTCTGCTGGAAGGAGAACAATTTCAGTTTCTCTAGTCTCTCCACATAACTGAAGTCTTTCATCCCTGGTACCATTCCAGTAAATCTTTGCTGCATCTTGCAAGTTTCCTTATTAATTTTTAAAGTAGAGGGAATGATTAAAAGCAGCCTTTAATAAGTAAACTCCAGGATAAGGCTTTTACATAGTTTTGAAAAAGATAGTTAACAATTATGCAATGTCAATTTCGGCAGCAGAGGTAGATTTAATGAGAAAGTCCCACCAGCTGAAACAGTAATTAGATAGTACAAGGAGAAGAGAGCATGCAGTTATACTGAACTTTGGCTAATTAGTTTTAATTACAGCTAAAATGGATTGGATGACTGCTTTCCACAAACATAAGAAAACAAAGAAGAGGACACAGAATTCTTCTGGGTGTAGAAATCATTTACTAATGTGAATTGGAATTATATCCTTTGTTAGTTTAGGATGGATGACTACTCTATTCTAGGGATCATGGCACAGAACTTAATCTTGGGTATGGTACAGATGGGCAGTATCATTTCAGTTTTTTTGTTGAACTCCTATCACACTACTCATTTCTATTGAGGTAAATAGACCTGAATATCAAGTAGTGAAATATATTGGTTAACTTGAATGAAACCAATGATGTCGACCTTCTGCACACATGGAATTTCTACTCCAAAGTGCTGATTTTCTTGTGTCTTATTCCTGCCTTGATAGGAGGTAGATGCCTCTGATCTTCAGCATCTGCTGTACTCACTTTCACAAGCCAGGCCAATTAGAAGATAGCTTACCTCTTCCACTGGAAGATCTTGGACAAATCTAATTATAATAATGAAAGTGATTGGTCTACCTAATTTAAACTTTAACTTTGGAGCTGACTGGTAAAATAAGGTAAGGCATTTGACAACAGATTTTTAGTTCAAATTAAAATAATGTAGGAAAAAAGTGATATTGCTACTTCAAACCTCTGTGGTTATATATTGGGGCAGAATCTTTGATAGTAGTTTAAAATGTAAATATTTCCCGGGGTGTACTTAAGCCTTTGGAAAGTAATAAAGGCAATACCCAATGTTGACTACACAGATAGGAGGCAGGAAATCAGAGGTAATAATAAAGTGGCACATCACTCACTGTTTATCAGAATATGGCTGATTCAGCAACAGTAGAATTTTTGGCATCTTGACCCTGTTCCATCATTCAATAAAGTCCTGGCTGATCTGATTGTGGCTCTATTCCACATTCCTGTCTACCTTGATAACCTTTACCTTCCATTTAGGTCCAGAAGACTTAGTAGTTGGTAGCCCCATTAGTTTTCCTAGCACTTTTTCTCTATGATAGTTACTGTCTTTATCTCCTGAATAGGGCTTGGTTGGCTCAGATGGCTGGTTGGCTGATTTATGATGCTGACTGATGCCAACTATATGGGTTTAATTCCTGCACTGACTAAGGTTACTCAACCTCCCCCTCAATCTGAGGCATGGTAACCTTCAGGCTAAACCAGGTCATTTCACTCTAAGGAACCTATGATCTGATAGAACGCCTGTGATTTAATTTGTTTCCCCTTTACCTTTTGCCCTTATAATTATCTATTATTTTTGAAATGCTATTAGTGTCTTCTACAATGAAGACTAATACAAAATATTTATTCAGCTCCTTCTGCCATTTCTTGGTTCTGCATTATTGTTTTCACTGTCTCATTCTCTAAGCAGCCTATATTCACTTTAGTTTCTCTCTTTCTTTTTAGACATTTAATGACACTCTTACTGTCCGTCTTGATATTACTTGTTAGATTTTCTCCAAAATTTATTGTCTTCTTTTCTTTGTTTTGGTCTCTGTTTTTGAGGACTTGCTGTGCATGATTTGGCTGCATTGTTTTCCAACAGTGACTACACTTTGAAGAGCTTTGAGAAATTCTACGGTTGTGGCAGTGCTATGCAAGTGCAAATATTTTTTTTTTTTTAACCCTGACCCATGTAGAAACATAGAAACAAAAAAAAAGCAGTATTCATAGACCAGTCAGCCCTTTGAGCCTGTTCTGTCATGCAATCTGATCATGGCTTCCTCCTCATATCCTACAATCCCTTTAGCCTTAAGAATTATATCTAATTTCTTCTTGCAAACCTTCAGTGTTTTGCCATTGACTGCTTTCTGTGGCAGAGAATTCCACAGGCTCACCACTCTCTGTGAAGAAATTTCTTCTCAACTGTATCTGAAATTACCTATCCCATATGGTTAAACTGGGACCCCTGGCTCTGGACTATCCAGTTATTGGGAGCACTCTGTACAGTACTTAGGCTCATTACAGTTGACCATATACACTCATGGCTCTCAACAACATGTCTTTGCAAGCCCTTGGCTTAAAAGGATTTCACTCAGCAAAGCATTGTAACACAACCTGGCTGCACAGTGCATAGATAGTTACTGTCATTCAAGTAGAACGGCAATGTTGGCACAAATTGGTGACTGTGTTTCTTCAATTAATAACATTTTCAGCATCATTGCTGCATGATGAAAATGCAGGTGAATAGAATTGAACAGAGGGAGAGCTCTGAAAAAAAGAAACCCTTGAAGGAAATAAAGCATCTGATACAGTCCTGATGAGAGCCTAGCTTATGAAGATTGATGGCAAGTTGCTGACTATGCACTACCATGGTGCAAGGATTTTTGTCACGTTCAAATATATTATGCTGGACTGAAAGGAAGCAATAAGTTGAATGTGTGGGTACGTTTGACTACCACTTACTGTGCTCAATTGGCATCAGAGGCCTTTTCAGCAGATGGCACAGTTCACCAATTGGCTATTTGTTGAACAGAATCTTTTAGATCCTGTTTACTATGGTCACTGTCAAGTGGTCATTCAAAGTCTTGAGTTAGAAGTAGAAAAGAAAGATATGTATTTTATAGTGCCTTTCAAAGCCTCAGCATTATGCCTAACCCCAAGTCAACAGCAGGCACTTTTGTTGGGAAGAATACCTTAATATTTGGATGGATAGAGGCGGAGTCAACAAAAGAATAAGTGATGTTGAAATCACAAGCTCTGTGTCTTTTTGTGCACTAGTGCATCCAGTTTCCATGTCTTCACTCTTTCTATTTCTCTCCAGCACAGGAATACGCACAAATATACAGACAGCTTAGAAGGTTAGTATTTTGTAACATGAGTTCAGCATAGAAATCTCTATAACTTTAGCAATTCTTCCAAGCGTAGTTTGCCAGATGACTACTGCAAGGCAGTACCTAATAACACCACACATTTCTCTCATTGACCCTTGCAATTATTGACACACACACTCCATGAAAAAGCTAATGAATTTCAGGAGCTAGCACCATGTTGGCTGCAGTGCCCAGATGAGGGAGAGCAAGTGATGGGAACAAAGAAGAGTGAACTACTGCAGCTGTCAAAGTTCACTTTATACTTAGGGAAGTGCTGAAATGGGCAATTCTGTCACAATCCTTTTCTCTAAGGGCCGATGGACTGTCCTGACAGATCTTGAAAATAGTAAAAGTCTTGGATAGTACACACATATACAGATGTATCGCATTTGGGGAAGACTAGAACTAGAGGGTTAGGCCTTTGTGTTTGACCCTGATTGGAACAGAAGAGTTCCGAATAGAATGTAGAAACCTGTTTTCCCAGCAAGATATTCAGTTTTCAGTGGACTACATACATGTACATCATAGGCAAGTTCCCCACTCAACTGTTAGCCTGACTGCCAGGCTTGGCTACCTGTTACGTAGGAAATTCTGAAGAAGAGGCCCCAGGACTATTTCGGTTCAAGAACTGACTCTTGGTGAAATAATGTCCCAGGAGTTGTAGTTTTATCACTGATTTCAGAGGATGAGGTTGGTAGGAGTGGTTGATCCTGCAATGAGAGTAGGTGTTCAATCTCTGATATTGGGGTTTGTGTGGTTTAATTGCAGTGTGGGTGTCAGATTACAGGTGAAGGATGCTTTTTATTGAGGGGGGGCAGTGGTGGTTTTGTGACATAAGAGTGGGAGGCATGGGGGGTCCAAGAGAAAACATTCATTCCTCTTTGCTAATTTTTAAAATGGCTATCTTTGTCTTGCCGCAGGTCAAGAGTTTTTGAAGATCTAGGAACAACACTTGTCTAAGCACGCTCACTTCTCCATGTTAAAATTCCTTACTTTTCTTAAAAAAATATAAATTGCTAAGTAATAAACAGAATAAGGAATTCAAGAAAACATTCTTTGCCCAAAGTGTGCTTAGATTGTAGAATTTAGAGTAGTTGAGGCAAGTAATATAAACACATTAAGGCAAAGCTGGAATAGTATATGAGAAGAGAGGAAGCCATAGTGGTATATGATGATGGTGAAGAAAGGAGGTGATGAGGAGCATAAACACTAGCATGTCCAGTTGGAAAGGTCAAGGGATTTCACCACTAAGTACTGTGAAAATCTATGTGAGTCTTGATACCAGTCAGTAGGGGAAAAACAAAAACCCAGTAATATTGACCAATACATCACTCAGTTGTTTTGTGCATCTGTAGGTGATGGAAGCCAAAGCAAGTTGGATAGTTTGCCTGCCATTCATGTGCCAAGTTGGCTTCAGGTGTCTTTGCAGCAGATGGTACAGCTCCCCAACTGACTTTTGGCTGAGTTCAAAGTTTTGGAACTAGTTTTCCATGGTCATTGTCTGATTGTGAGCCAAGCCCTTCAGGTATAAAAGAGTGAAAGATTTGCCTGTATGTAGTGCCTTTCATAACAGCAGAATGTTCCAAATTGCTTTACAGCCACAGAAGTATTTTGAAATATAGGCTCTGTTGCAAAGTCGAAAGCAGCCCCAGAGGTCACGAGAAGGAGCAAGGTAGATTTGCTCTGATACTAAACATAATCATGCTGAAAATCCTGCTCCTTCAGATTCTCCAATAAGTACCATCATCATGGTAGCCTCCAATAGTCTTAGGATGCTAGATTTTTTTTAACAAGCTGATAAATAAAGTGGCTGCTCCATATATGGTTATATTCTAGTTATGTTTGATATAATTTTATAAATCTGATCATATCCCTTTCTTTTCATATGCAATGATGGAACTCCAATAAAAATTGAACCCTTGACACCGTAGAGAAGCCTTTATTAACTTAGCAATTCTTCTGGTGCAGAATTAAAAACTACACATTATTTGTCACAGTAGACCCCAAAAAACATCTGCTTTATGTCAAGCAGGTATGGTTTAGTTCAATTTTGGAACAGAGTAGGTTATTTGGCTCCGACCATTCATAAATGATCGGAGCTTAATTTTAAAATTATACTCTCTTATTCCATATTCCCCTTTCTCCCCAATTCTCTTTATCTATCCTGTTGAATCTTTTCAACCATTAAAAACCTCAATTTGATCATCTATTAATCTTTAATACACAAGTGAATATAAGACAAATGTCTACAAATTTCTTTACCTTTGATTTGTATTCTAATCATTACCATAAATAGGAAAAAAATAAAATTTGTCTCCATCTATCCATTTAAATTGAGACTTCAAACAGCTGCCCCTTAATGCATTATCAAAACAGAAAGAAGTGCTGCTGGGAGAGACCTTTGCTCAAACATTGAAAATACAACTGGATCTAGTAAAAACCTTCATTAGCATGCTGCACACGAGTTGAAGTGGGAATGATTGGCATGGGGCGTTCGCCCAAGGGAAACATACGTGCAGTGAATTTTCAGGCCTGGACCACTGGCTGTGCAAACTCCTAAATCCTCACTTCCTTGAACACCATTGTCTGGAGGTAAAAATATGGGAATATTCACTTCCTTAGACTGTTGGTATAAGAGCAGTGATAATAGGAGAAAACTGGTAAATAGGCACAACATAAACACTGACAAAATTGAAAAGAGAGGCAAAAATATAATAAAAAATCTCTGGGGGGGTTATGGGTTGGAAGCTAGCAAACATAACCCATACAAATATAGACAGTTTCTGGCATTGAAAGAAGCCGTTTAGTCTATCAGGTATGTGTTGCTCAAAAAAGAGCTATCTAAGCTAATCCCAATTTACAGCCCTGTCAGCCAGACACTTCAAAAGTGTATCCAAGCATTTCTTAAATGTTTAAATCTGGGTTCTGCCTCTATCGTCCTTTCACTTACTTTAAATCCATGACCCCTTTTTATATATTTCTGAACGAAGATTCTTCCTATCCACCCTATCTAGATCTCCCATTTTTTTATGCATCTACCTTACATCTCCCCTGCAGCATCTTCTGTTTGAAAGAGAACACATTGAGCCTATCCAATCTTTTCTTTTAGCTAAAATTCTCTATTTCCAGTGAAATCTATTTAACTTTCTCTGTATCTCTGCATAAAAGCAATGATTTACATTTACATAGCACCTTTACCTTAATCAAAGATCCCAAGGTAATTTGTGGAAGCAATGCAAATCAAAACATAACACTGATGCAACAAAAAGAGACAGCCTGAATTTTTCTGGAGTTGGGGAACTTCCATAGAGGGGTGAAAATTGAACTCCACTTTGAGCCGATTTCTGATCCCATTTCCACCTTCGTTTTTTTGAGCAAAGAAGGGTCTTTTAAAGTTGCAGGCTGGTTCAGGTCACGAACCATACCCTGTCCTATTGAACTAACAGGCTCCATTGTAGACACTAGCATATCCCAGGCAAAAGTGAGGACTGCAGATGCTGGAAAAGCATACTAGGTCAGGCAGCATTCGAGGAGCAGGATGATGAAGGGCTTTTGCCCGAAACATCGATTTTCCTGCTCCTGGGATGCTGCCTGACCTGCTGTGCTTTTCCAGCACCACTCTGATCTAAACACTAGCATGTCCCAGTCATCCATTATTTTAATGGAGTCAGGATAGCTTTCAAAGAGTTACATTCATGCCACTTCAGAGGTGTTATGAAAGATAATCGAGATGAGGAAGCATTTTGAAAGCTAAATTTTAAAGGTCCACGTCATGTTACCCATAGCAAGTCAGGAATGCATAATATGATTTGGCTGAGAGCCCTGCCATCCATTAGCCTGCTGAAACAACTGAGCCCCAGGGAAACATTATTTGATTGTTCAATTTGGCTTTCTGATCTCTTCTGTCAATAGCACAATGTTCATTTGCACAAGATGAAGAGATTTTGAGTGCTTGCCTCAACTGTTACTTGTACTTCAAATTGTCTGGATGCTTGACAACTATATTTGCCAACAGTAAAATGATTTTATTAGAAGGTAAAAAGTTAGCAATGAATAACTTTTTATTGAAAAAAACTTTAAAGTCATCCTGTTATTACTATAGGGTTCATTAGTTCAAGACAATGTATAGTGCTTGAACAGGCATGGAAGTGCCATAGATTTGCAGTCTGGCTGTAAACAGACAGCATGCATAATTAGGTCTTTATCAGACTGTCAGAATTTATGAGTGAAGTTCTGTGATGGTCAGTACTGGGACCTGACTTTGTACATTATATATCAATGACTTAGCTGAGAAAGGGGAAGGCATGTTGGATAAATTCACAGATGACCCCAAAAAATGTTCAAATGTGTATTGTAAAGAAGATGGCAGGAATTTACAAACAGATGCATTGGTTGAGTGAATGGGCAAAATGCTGGCAGATGGAGCACAATAAGGGAAAATATGAAATTGTCTGAAGCATGGTTAGCTCAGTTGTCTGGACAGCTTGTTTGCAGTACAGAGTGCTGCTAACAAGATAGGTTCATAGTAGTTATTTCATAGAATCCCTACAGTGTGGAAACAGGCCATTTGGCCCAACAAGTCCATACCGACCCTCCAAAGAGCAACCTACCAAGACCCATTACTCTATCCTATTACTGTACATTTACCACTGACTAATGCACCTAACCTACACATTCCTGAACACTAGGGGCACTTTAGCATGGCCAGTTCACCTAACCTGCACATCTTTGGATTGTGGAGGAACCTGGAGCACCAGAAAAAACCCACACAGACAAGGGGAGAATGTGTAAATTCCACACAGACAGTCACCTGAGGCTGGAATCGAACTCGGGTCCCTGGAAGGTTTTGCTGTGAGGACAGTTCCCACATTAGCTGAGATTACTGTGCAGGACCATCCTTCTCAACCTCTCCCCTTGCCAAAGGTGTGGTGATCCTCCGTTGTCTCATTCTAATGAGAAAGCAGCCCTAGGTTCAAATAGGATTATGGCAACTTTGCCAATTTTCTGCCCACATAGAATCCCTAAAGTGTGGAATCAGGCCATTCAGCCCATCAAGTCCACACTAACTTTCCGAAAAGCATCCCACCTAGACACACCCCATCTCGGTAATCCTGCATTTCCCATGGCTAATCCATCTAGCCTGTACATTCCTGGGCACTATGGGAAATTTATCGTGCCAATCTACTTAACTTGCACATCTTTGGACTGTGGGAAGAAAGTCATACAGACACATGGAGAATGTGCAAACTCCACATAAACAGTCACCTGAAGGTGGAATCAAACCCAGGTGCCTGGCACTGTGAGGCAGCTGTGCTAACCATTGAGCTACCATGCCGCCTATGAAAAGTCTATTGATATCGTTTGTATTCATCCTCTCTGTTTTATTGCATCACTTGCAAACGTGCGCCCTACATTTAAGTGTAAATTATTGACCAGTCACACAAAATGAAAATTTGCATTCCCTTGAAAAGAGCCAAATCCCATTGGAAACAGATTCCAATCTCAAAAACAACTGTCAACCATTACCCTTTGCTTCCTGATACTGGATGAATTTTGGATCTAACTTGTCATTTTCCCTTGGACTCCACGGGCTTTTACTTTTGTGACTCATCCAATACATGTGACCTCTTTTTGAAAGCCTTCCTAAAATCCGCGTAGATTACATAAAATTCATTATCTTCATTGATCTTTCTTGTTACCTCAAATAATTCAGTCAAGTTCAGACAAAACAATCCCTTAACAAATCCATGCAGACAATCCTTGATTAATCCGTGCTTTTCTAAATGATGATTTATACTGCTCCTCAGAATCTGTTCTAATAATTTTCTCACCTTCCAGGTTACAATGATCTTTTTAGCAGTTCTCCTTTTTTTTCAAACAGGGATACAATAGTAGCAGTCATCTAGATATGTGGTATTATGGTCAGAGCCTGTGTCATTGCCCACTTGTTTCTCTTAGCACCCTGGGATATGTTTCACTTGACATGATGATTGTTCTTTTCTCAGTGATGATCAATCATTAATATTTCCTTACTCATATTTCCTAACTCATTGTATCTCAACTGCAAATTTATTCTTCTATCTCCTTCCAGTTAGGCCATGGTCCATAGACCACACCAAAGGTTTTGATTACATCTTTTTGGTTCCTTAACACCAGTCCCTCTGTGTCCTTGAATCCTTTGGGACAACCTCTTCTTTTCCAGTACAACAATGCTCTCTATCAATGCTGACACCTCTAACCTCTTTTCATTTTCTCCTAACTTTCTTGAACACATTGTATCCAGTAATATTTTAACACCAGTCTTGCATCTCCTATGCCCAGGTCACATTTATTGTCACAACATCATATTTCACTTGACAATCTGTATTAGCATTTCATCAATCATGTTTACCACATTCCACGAATTCACATACATGCACAGTAATCATAATTGATCTATATTTACTTTCTCCTTGATTTTTCCCTCACTGATTAAATATATAATTCAGTATTCTAGTTCTACTAATGTTCTGTAGGCCTTGGTGTTCTTCCACTCTGCGAACTACTCAGATGCTGTTCTGGTATTCAATTTGATCGTAGCTGATCTATACCTCGATTCCATTTCTTTGTTTTTGAACTATTTTTCTTTATGCCCTTACCTAACAAAGATCTATCAATCTCAGGCCTGAAGATTCTAGTAAACCCCCATCAACCCATCACCTTCTGGGCAAGGGGGTCCAGGTTGCCATAACTCTCTATCTGCAAAAGTGTATCCTGATTCCACAGCTAAATGAATGCATCTCAGATTATAAGATTGTGTTGTCCTGTTCTGGAGATACCTTCAGAGGAAATGCATTATTTTTGTCAACCTTGTTGCATTCTTTCATCATGTCAGACACCTAGGTGAGAAGGGCTCTTATTCTTCTATGCTCAATGAATATCAATGGAAATTAATATATATACAATTACAAGCATTGCCTTTAATTTCTACTCACAATAGTACCCAGTGAATGAGAGAAGCTTCAAAATTGTCTCACTTTAGACCCCTTAGATTGAGATTTTAAGCATCTGCCCCTTAATGCATTATTTTATTAGATGGTAAAACATTGTGAATGCAAATAGGCCTGGAAAAATCCTTAATTTGCATACTGTAGAAATGATTATCATGTGTAAACAGTGTAAGACAAACAGATGTCCAGAGAAATTTCAGGGTTGCTGTACAGATTCTATACTCCCATTCACTTATTTCCTAGAAAAATGTTGCTGGTAGGAGAAAACTTATAATGATCAGAAACAGCTGAAGAAATTGAGCAATGTTCTCTTGAGACAGGGAAAGGCAGAAAGGATGATCTAATAGAGGTATTTTAAATTATGAAAAACTTGAATGTGCTAACGGCTATAATTGTGTGATGATGAGAAGTTAATGCAAGGTATAGATTAATTTAAGGAGAAATTTGTAAAGGACATGAGAAAGGAAGAGCAGTATATTCTGATTCGTTTATTGAAGAACGAGGGGGGGAGACTTATTAGATTACTTATAGTGTGGAAACAGGCCCTTCGGCCCAACAAGTCCACACCAACCCTCCGAAGAGCATCCCACCTAGACCCATTCCCTTACATTTACCCCTTCACCTAACACTATGGGCAATTTAGCATGGCCAATTCACCTAGCCTGCACATTATTGGACTGTGGGAGGAAACCGGAGCACACAGAGGAAACCCACGCAAACACAGGGAGAATGTGCAAACTCCACACAGTCAGTTGCCTGAGGCAGGAATTGAACCCGGGTCTCTGGCGCTGTAAGGCAGCAGTGCTAACCAATGTGCCACCGTGCCGCCCACTGTGCCACCGTGCCGCCCACTTATGTGGAGCATAATGACCCAACTGGCATTTTTCTATGCTGCAAAGTAGTGCTTTTTCTAATTTCATGTAAAGCTGGTAATAACTGATAATAAAATAAATTTTTGATGAGGATAATGCTGCTGATGTGATGTACATGGACCTTCAGAGGGTATTTGATACAGGGTCATACAACAGGATTATAAGGTAAGTTCAAGGTCATGGAATAAAAGGTCAGTGGATATGTATTTGGCTGACTGATAAGAAATAAAGCCACAGTATCAGTATTGGGACCTGTGCTTGTCCTGATGTATATTAATTATCTGGACATTAGTTTTCCGGGGGAAATTTCAAAGTTTTTGAATGACATGAAACTTTGAAGACTTGTAAACTATGTAGAGGACAGTATAGAACTCTAAAATGACATAGACAAGTTGGTGGACTTGACAGATAGGTTGCAGGTGTGTTTCAGTACATGGAAGTGTGAGATGTTGCAGTTTGGTAGAACATTGAACTATGATACAAAATATAGATACAACTCTAAGTGGGATGAAGGAGCGGAGGGACCTGAGTGTATATGTACATGGATCATGGAAAGTGGCTGGAAAGGTATAGAGATCAGGATCCTTGGCTTTATTAATCGGGGCATAGAGTACAAGAACAATGATATTGAACTTGTAGAAGACACTTGTTTTGACTTAATTTGTCGTATTGTGTGTAGTCCTAGGGGGGACACAAATGCTCTGGAGACAGTGCAGAAGTTGTTACCAAGAATGATCCTTGTGATGAGAAACTTCAGTTTTGTGGACAGATTGAAGGAATTGGGGCTGTTCTCCTTGCAGGGAAGAATGCTAAGAGGAGATCTAATAGAAATTTTCAAAATTGTGAGTGGGTTGGATACAGTAGATAGGGAGAAACTGCATCCACGTGCAAATGGAACAAGAACAAAAGGACATAAATACCAAGCGGTCTACAAAAGAAGTGAACAGTTTGGGTATGGAATCCATTGCCTGGAAGTGTGCTGCAGGTATGTTCATTGAGGAATTAAAAAGGCCATTGGATGAGTGTTTAGATAAAAATAATGTGCAAAGACATGGGTTAAAGCAGGAGATTGGTACTAGGTAATGATGCTTCTCTGAAGAGCCAGTTTAGGCACGATGGACCAAATGCCTACCTTCTGCACTACAACACATCTGTGATCTGTGAAACATGCAAAGAGAAACTCTAATAAATGTATGAAAAAAATCTGCAAGCGCTATAAAAACAGAAAGTGCAGGTAATTCACAGGTCAGTCAACACATGGTAAACAAATGACAGGTTAACTCAGGGTTCTGGCAAAATGACACTAATTGCTTTTTTTCATCTTTCCCAGACTGACAGAAATGCTGTGTATCTATCGCATTTCTGTTTTTCAGTGCTATAAGCTGTAATCTTATAAATTAAATCAAAGAAAGCAGTCCATTTGAACATTATTAACATTACTCTTGAGACTCATCAGTGTTAGGACCTTGTTTAAATCTGCAGGGAAGGAATAGAAAACTGAAAATTTGGGAGAAATGGAACTCATTTCCATTCACGTACATAAGCCAGTGGACTGGGGGTGAGCAATGTTCATTTGTTCAATTGCTCTAATCCATTTCGGATTATCTGCATGGTGCCTTTTTGGTCTGTTTGGTCAGTGTTTTTGCTGCACAGCACTTTATTTGGATTAGACGTGTCAAATGTTAGGTCTCTCCCAGCGGCTTTCATAGAATCTAATTTTTTTGCTGACAACATTAGATTCAGTAAATGCTATTTGAAAGTCCCCACATACTGGTGTAAAGCAGGTGGATTGTAATTATTAGATGACACTTGATATTAAAGTGGAGGAAAAAGGAGAAACCATGCTGAGCCCTCAACATCCCTGCTGTTTTGTCACATGATTATCCAGATGTGAAGATTCAAAGCCTTTTAAACCAAATTCAGGATTTGCTGCTTGTAGCTACTCCTACCAGGAGATCTGCCATTGTGGTGTGTCATGCTTATTCGTCCGTCCTCATACATCCACTGTAGCTTGTTTCTGACTGATGTGTGGAGTCAGTCATCCAAAACACAGTGGTTGAATCCTGTTTCTGCTGCCCTCTACTTTGCCTCTAAAAGTGATCTCTGCAGCTTTGTTGCTCTGATCATATGACTGCATTTACCAAATTCGATATTTATCAATGGGATACAAAGGGAGCAATTGTTCATTGATTTATTTGTGACTGGAAGCTAATATAATGTAATCTTACACAAATAGAATTCTGAAGGACAGTTTTGTTATTCATTTTACATTGAACAGGATTCATATTCACATCAATGATGTATATATAGTGCAGTTTAGTGCATTTACCCTAACCACAGTTTGGTGTCAAACAATTATTTTTACGTGAAGAGGCTAGTCGATTTTACACCAACTTTTTAAAATGTTGTAAATGTTCAGATCTTGAGGCATTCTGTTTCCCTTGGCCAGATGCCTTTCCAAATCCTTCTTCTGGGCACTTTGTCAGCAGAACCTTCTGAATCTATGCTGACTACTGTTATACTGGTTATTGAGATACAGATGTATTATTGGTTTGTGGTGTCAATTAACCCTTGAAATACTTTATTCTTAAGTTGTGAAATGATTCGATATGATAATTTTTATTGGTGACAGTCCACCTACTGTAAAGACTGAATCTGAATGTTATTTGGAAATGTGGGAGTCATGCCTAATTTGGTGGACTAATTCCTGCTGTCATGTTGAGAGAGCTTTCTCACTATATCTTACCAAACCCATTCAATTAATGGGCATTTGAGCTGTCAAGGCAAGGATCATGCCTGATTTCCATCCCTTCTTGTAATGTGCCTATCCCAGAGAAAATTGTCCCTCCACAGAGATCCCAGAATTAACTGGCATTCCTGGTGCTGGTGCCCTTTTCAAATTCCATTGTGCCCAGACAAACACTGTCAGTTTGGAGCTATGCTACATGATTCCTGCCATTTTCCCTGGACGTGGCAAGGAGGGGAAACTGGTGCCCTGCTTTGTTTGTAATGTCTTGGAGATTCTGCTGGATAAGGCGGGACATCCTCCTCCCCCAGGACTGGCAGTGGAGGCCACAAGACCAGAACATAGCAGGCTTGTCCTAAACAGATTAGAGCAATCTCTGCTATCTGGAGGAATACCCAGCACATTAGGAAGAAGATCAATGTCCTTCTCCATGCCACCAGCGTAAGTGTCTCCCATCAAGGCTCTTGCCCTATCAGTCTTGTTATTACAAGCAACATCTTCTGCATTTACCCTCACCCATCCCAAAACACCAACACAACCCACCCTACCCTCTGTGCAGTGCACCTATTCAATCATGAAGCCTCCCCATCTGTAGCAGCATTAATAGCTATGCCATTGGACTTCATCTTCGATAATTCCTGCACCTCTCATTCCAGGAGCAAAGCAGTCTACAATAGGGCAGAAAGATTCAAGGCTGCTATTCAGCTCCTCACCTCTTATGTGTAGAGCACTCTGTCCATGCTAAGCAGGGCCTGGACTGGTGTAACAAGCTGCCCTTGACTAACTTGTGTTGCGATTTCCAGAGCAGAAGCTATCCTCCTTGACTAAACTGAGGCCTGCTGATAAACATGCTGGGCTTCCTGGCTTTGTTTCTGTACTAAATGGCATGGCAAGACAATAGTAATATGAGCTTGCTATCTCTGAATGAGGTGGCAATACAATAAAAGGCAAGGGGGATGCTGCAAACATCCAGAATGAGTGAGCACTATGACAAAAAATAAAGGGCTCAAAAGTGCAATCTGGTCCAGTCCATGATCTGGATGCATGTCCTTGAGTGCAAAGTGCCTTTGCTATTGCATTACAATGGTTGTTGCAAGTGCAGCCAAAGGTGTAACCTTTGAAGTCCAGAAGCATCCTGAAAGTGGGTCAGAGGTGTGCCATGAGGGGTCATAGACTCTGGCACATGCCAGATTCTAATGTCTGTGGATGTGGGGTGTGTGAGGCTTGTCTCAACCTGTTAGTCGAGAGTGTGGTGCTGTAAAAGCACATCAGGCCAGGCAGCATCCGAGGAGCATTGTTATGGACTAGGCCAAACCACTCAAAGCATTCTTGAGCAGGCAACCCAGACCATAACTTTGCAATTTGTTTTGTTAAGTGTACAGTGAAAATTACCTAGAGTAAGTTAGCTAGATTGACTACTAGGTTATAAAACAGACAGAAATTTATTCACAAAATTACACAAGAAACACAAAGAACAGAATTAAGAACCCCTACAGAACTCAGTCTACCCAAATTAGACTTAATTATGCTGTTCCGAATAAACAAACCCATTTAAAGAACAGTAAAATGGAATAAATGCTGACAGGTTGAAGTTAGAAGGGCAGAAGGGGAGAGAGAGAGAGAGAGAGAGAGAGAGAGAGAGCTTGTTCACACAGTCCACACAGCTGAACTCCTAACTAGTTCTGGACTGAACTGCCCAGCTAGAGAGCTGACCATTCCCTTTCATTATGCAGGTCACTTCTAAAACATGATCACATTGGCCTGAAGTCTCATCAGTTTACATATAAACAAAAAGGCCTCTCAATACCCTTTAACCTCTATATCAAACTAGTCTAATCAGAACCGGGAGATGTTTACAACCCCTCTGAAAAAACTAAGGACACAGTATTCTTGAGAAAAGGGAACAGCTTTTAGAAAATAGAGACCAGCTTTGTGACAGCATTAGCTCAAAACATTGATTCTCCTGCTCCTCGGATGCTGCCTGACCTGCTGTGTTTTTCCAGCACCACACTCTCAGTCTACCTTCAGCATCTGCAGTCCTCGCTTTCTCTCAAGGTGTTGGTGCCTGGTGTTTAACATGGAAAGTATTGGAGGAAGTGGCAAGTTAAAGCTGCAGCAAACCCATTCTAGTTTTTGTGTTGAGTTTTCTCAATGACAAGTTAGTATGGTGATTTTGATAAGATTGTAATCCATGGTGAGTTGGACTTCTAACAAGATGTTTACAGGCAATAATGAACATCAGTGGGGAGCTTGGTGCTGCCCGACAAGATCTCACTATGCCATTTGGGAAAAATGGACAAATGCCTTGATGTTGAGATGGGCCTTGCTGAACATTTCACCTGATTCTACATTCATCTTTCATAGTCCACTTGCTTGGAGCTTGTAAGATTCCACCAGTGTGTTACAATAACAAGATTTCAGTTTTCACACAAGAATTGCTTTACACCAAATGGAATCAAATCCCTTGTGCCTATTGGAAACCTGGGATATAAAAGCAGAAAATGCTGGAGAATACTTAGTAGACCAGGCAGCATTTCTTGGGTGAGAAAAAGGGGGCATGCTCCTTGACAAATAATGGTGTTACCATCACTGAATTCATCACTATCAACATCCTTATGGTTACCATTGATCAGAAACTCAACTGAACTCATCACATAAACGCAGTGACTACAAGAGCAGGTCAGAGGTTAGGAATACAATGGCAAATAACTCTCCTCCTGACTCCCCAAATCTTGTCCATCATCTGCAAGGCACAAGTCAGGAGTGTAATAGAATACTCCCCACTTGTCTGGATGGGTGCAGCTCCAACAGCACTCAAGAAGCTTAACGCCGTTCAGGACAAGGATGTTGCCTGGACTCAATGGTCTGAATTATAGGGAGATGTCAGACAAGCTAGGACATTTTTCTTTAGAGTGTAGGAGATTGAGGACAGGTGTTATAAGGTGTATAAGAGCATAAGAGGTATGAATAGGGTCAGTTTTTTTCTCAGTGTTGGGGAATTGAAGAGTAGAGGGCATCAGTTTAAGGTTAGAGGGGCAACCTTTTTACACAGAGGGTGGTATGCATATGGAATGAGCGGCCAATGAAAGTGATTGAGGCCGTTACATTAACAACAAATCTAAGGATAGGAAAGGATTTGAAGAATATGGGCCAAGTGCAGGGAAATGAGGTTACAATGGATGGACATTTTGGTCGGCAAGGACCAGTTTGGGCCAAAGCGACCATCTCCATACTGTAGGACTCTGTGATTCCATGACGCTGTGACAAAGCAGCCTGCTTGTTTGGTACCACATTTATAAACATGCACTCTTTCCAGCATGATGCTCAGCAGTAGCAGTGTTTACTATCTACATGATGCACTGCAGAAATTAACCAAAAAATACTCAGACAGCACCTTCCAAACCATGACCACTTCCACCTAGAAGGACAAGGGCAGCTGATATATGGGCATATCACCACCTGCAAATTCCCCTCCAAAGCAATTGCCATCCTGACTTGGAAATACGTTGCCATTCCTTCACTGTAACTGGGTCAATATCTTGGAATTCCCTCGCTAACAGCATTGTGTGCTAACCCACAGTATGTAGGCAGCAGGCCACCACCTTCTCAAAGGCACCTAGGGATGGGCAATAAATACTGGCCTACCAGTTATGCCCACATCCTACGAGTAAATGAGAAAAAAGAAAGAACAAAAGGGAAACAGTAAGTGATAAAGTGGAGGACAAGAATGTTCAGATCATGAAAGTGATGATGGTAGAATGGAAAATTAAATTATAATAAGACAGCCATAGAAACAATGCATGGGTCCAGTGGTGGTGTAAGTTGCTATAGCAGAAAAGCAAAGAGAGAGGAATCAGAAAAAAAGCCCACCATGACATTGCTATCGTGGTCTGGGAATTTGGTGGAGAGAGTTCGATAGTTTTGAAGTGTAAAATATTTACCTGCCGTGCACTGATTAGGGAATTACACTTATAGCATAAACCAAAAAAGTTTCCACTTCCAGTGGCTCTGATGAAAACATCATGTTTCCTGAGAGAAAAAGGGAGCACAAAGTTCAAGTTGGAAAAGGCTATGTTAAGAATAAGAGGTAAATTTACATTGAACTTCACTGGAACATTGCAAGAGGCCATGGTCAGATTGGCCAGAGTGGCAGTGGGATGGAGAATCAAAGTGAGACATACTTGGAAGTTTTGCATTATGTTTGGAGATGGAATAAAAATATTTCATAAAGAAATCACTCAATCTCCATTTAGTCTTCCTGGCCTAGGGCCTTAGCCCCATTCCCAATCCATGTAGAATGGGTTTTGACTCTAGCCTGAGCATATCAGCCACACCTCCAACCCAGGCACATTGGATTCCATGGAGTCCCAGACCCTAGTTATTAAAACCCTTTGTCCTGGGCTCTGGGAACATGCAGCACTATTGATTAGCTTCATGCTTCAGCGACTGCCAAAAACGCTTAAGGGGCTAGTACAAGATAAAGTCAGCCTGTACAATTTGAATCTCAGCTGTACCTTATGCAGAGGCGCTATGTGACAGCAGAAGGTGCTGAAAATATCTGAAGCCAATCGCTATCGAAAGAACAGTCTCAGCTGAGAGTGACAAAATAGTAAGCAGTCATAACTAGCGATATGATTCATAGGAAGCCACGTTAAAAAAGAACCTCCAATATTACATAGTGAACTTTCAATAAAATCTTTTAAAGATATCACTCCAGGTATTTACATAAAACTTAAAGTGTAGCCATTTTCTTCAGTTCTTCAAACTAAACCCTCCAAATAATATTAAATGCAAAGCATCTTTTCTAATTACATCCGAAAACAAAAATTTCTATTTGTGTTTAATACTCAAATTTTGAGGTGAACATGTAACTCACTTCTGAGGAAGGGTCACTGAAGCCAAAACATTAACTCTGATTTCTCTCCACTGATGCTGCCAGACCTGCTAAGCTTTTCCAGCAATTTCTCTTTATGTTTCTGATTTTCAGTATCTGCAGTTCTCTCAATTTTCATTTATATAGATCACTTATTTCCAGCTGTTCTTTCTGTTTTGTCTTGAGATGTTAGATTCATGAGAAAACTTTCTCTGTTCTTGAATTTGTTGAGTTGAGGTAAATGTTGCTGAGGTTGGCCGGTATTCATGGACTCGTGGAAGGAGGGAGGTGAAACTTAGCAAATTGCGGCAAAGTGATAATGGAGTAGTAATCCACTGGCCCAAGATAATTCTTTGGGGACATGGGTTCAAATCCAAAAATGACATGTAGTGGAATTTAAATTCAGTTCACAAAATTTAGAACTGAAAACTAGTCCATGACCATGAAACTACCATAAAGCCCCATCCGTTTCACTAAAGTGCTTTTGAGAAGGAAATCTGCCATCTTTAATTGGTATGGTGTCACATGTGACTACAGTCCGACAGCAATGTGTTGACCCATAGAGTTTGGCTAGCAATCAACTCAGGTCAAGGCCAATTAGGGATTAGCAACAAATGCTACTCTGGCAAGTGATGCTCATGTCTCACAAAAAATATAGAAAAGTATATCATCCCATGAAGTAATCATTAAGGGCATTTTCCATTTTGTGTTTGTCCCATATTTTGTGAAAGGCAGGTAATGCAACCTGTGCCATCCACTGAAGGAATCTTTCACTTTATGGCTGCAAAGTAAGGCAAATGCTTCTCTGTCATTGGGAATTTTTAGTTCTGCTTTATTTAACCAATTTATTGGATGTCTTTGAGGACTGTATGAGCATGGTGGACAACAGGGATCCAGTAGATCTGCCATGTATCTGGATTTCCAGAAGAAATTTTCAACAAGGTGCCACACAAAAGGCTAATGCATAAAGGTACACGGAATCATGGGTAATGTATTATTATGGATAGAAGATTGGTTAACCAACTGAAAGCAAAGAGTGGGAATAAATGGGTGTTCTTCTGGTTAGTGATTAGTGGCTGGTGGTGTGCCTCAGAGGTCAGTGTTGGGACTGCAATTGTTTCCAGTTTACAGAGATGATTTGGAATTGGGGACCAAGTGTAATGTGTCAAAGTTCGCAGATGACACTAAGATGAGTAGTGTCGTAAAGTATGCAGAGGACACTAAAGGTCTGCAGAGAATAGATAGGTTAAGTGAATGGACTAGGGTCTGGCAGATGGAGTACAATATTGGTAAATGTGAAATCATCCATTTTGGTCAGAATAACAGCAAAATCGGCTATTATTTAAATGGTGAAATATTGCAGCATGCTGCTGTGCAGTGGATGGGTGCCCTTGTGCATGAAACACAAAACATTGATTTGTAGGTGCAGCAAGTAATTAAGGAGGTAAATGGAATATTGCCCTTCATTGCCCTTCCGAGTTGGAGTTTAAAAACAAGGAGGTTATGCTGCAACTATAAGGGGTGCTGGGGAGGCCAGACTTGGAGTACTGTGTACATTTTCGACCTCCTTACTCGAGAAAGGATGTACTGGCACTGGCAGAGGAGGTTCACTAGGTTGATTCCTTAGATGAGAGGATTGGCTTATGAGGGACAATTGAGTAGACTAGGTCTATACTCATTGGTATGTTAGAAGACACATAAAAGTATGAAGGATATAGCTAAGTTAAAAGCAGGGAATGATTTCCACTGGCAGGTGGAACTAGAACTAGAGACACAACCTCAAAATGAGGGGGAGCAGATTTAAGACTGAGTTGAGGAAGAACTTCTTCACCCAAAGGATTGTGAATTTTGGAATTCCCTGCCCAATGAAGCGGTTGAGCCAACCTCATTGAATGTTTTTAAGGCAAAGTTAGATTGAAGTTTTGAACAGTAAAGCAACTAAGAGTTATGGTGAGTGATGGTTACATGGAGCTGAGTTCATGAAAAGATCAGCTACGATCTTATTGAATGGCGGAGCAGACTTGACAAGCCAAATAGTTTACTCATGCTCCTATTTCTTATGTCCTTATTTGGACATTGATGAATACATTTTTATCAGAGAAAGAAGGGAACTAGCTGTCTTTACTTTCATTTAAAATTATTCTAGAAAAAATTTCTAGAATGGCATAACACAGAACATTGCCAGTCAGCTCATTATACTTGTGTCTGTTCTTTGAAAGAGTTCCATACCCTGCTTTTTTTCCCACAGCAAATTTTTACTTTTCAGTAAACCCCAAAACTTTCGTGAAAGTTAATATTGAAGCTGCTTTCACTATCTTTTCTGGCAGGTCATAAAAACTTCCAGGTAAAATAATGAACTTTCATCTCACCATTCGTTCTTTTGCTGATTACCTTAACTTTAGTAGTCAATCCTGTGTCGGTGGAAACTGTTTCTCTTCATTGCTCTGTCAAAGTGCCACATAATTTGGAACACTTTTAGATAAATCTTTTCTGCTCTAAAAAAATCCAAGTTTGTCTAAACTTCAAAAATAACCGAAGTTTGTCATTCATGGTATAACTCTGAATAAACTTCTTTACAAGGCTTTCACAGTTTTTTCAGTGTGACGTGTAGAATTGAAAATAATACTCTGGCTGATTCCTTTTGAATGATATAGGGTTTAGCCTAAATTTTTTGCTTAGTACAATGATCATTTACGGTAAAGGTTACAATTTTTCCAGTTGTATGCCATCTATTATGAATTAGCCAACAAAGAAAATGAATGTTGTTCCTTTGTTTTTAGGTCCACTTGCACTCATTACCAGGCTGGATCACTAACAACTTATGACTGTTCAATTTACCTTTAACTGTCTCCTAATCTGTGCAATTCACCATGTTGAATTCTGCAAAGTATTCCCTCAGGATATATACCAATAATTTAATTGATCATTTATCTAGTTTAAGAAATAAGCATTTGGTCATTATTGAGCTGCATTGTAGATTTAATTGATGCTGTGCAATCAAATGTAATTTGTTTTGTGTGTGTGTGTTTTTTATAAAAATGAAGGCGTTTGAATTAAAACATACAAAAAGGATGTATTCAGTAATTTAAAATAAACTTAATGGAGGCATTGTAAAGCCTGAGAAATCCTCTGCTAAATTTCTTGGTTATAGAGTCATAGAGTCATATAGCACAGCAGGCAGGAGAGGCAATAGAATTGGGAGTATACTATGGGCATATAGCTGCTGCCAACCTGCTCAATGCAACCCCACCATAAATTTTCCCAATGGTGGGGGAGAAGAATGGATTCTTAATCGCCTCTTCTGCAAGCTCGGGGATTTAACTCAAGCCAGTGAAGGCCCAAATAGTAAGTCTACAGCAATGTACTTGGGTTGGTGTCCAGAAAAGGGGGTGGGGTTGTTCTTCTCATGGGTTCCTGGACCTATTGCAAGAACAACCATACAGTTTCTTAAACCCAATATTTCCCCTCACTTAATGTTATCGATTCTGAGGCCACTGGCCTGGTCAGAATCTGTCAGCCTTGTCCAAGCGATGTCCTCTCCACCCTCCCGCCAACTTACTTGTGTATCTAGCTTCATCAGCATTCGCAACTAAGGATTGATTGCAGCTCAGTGGTATTGCTGTGACCAGAAAATTGTCAGACATTTGAATGCTAGCTGCTCTTAGAGGTGGGACTAACTCCACAGATGGATTAGAAGTCTCACCTCAAGTCAATTAATGGGCAGATAGTTATTAAATGGTGAACAAAATGGGGAGAAACTTACCCTGACTTTTCCACAGCTGGTAAGAAACATGAAACCACAAACTGAGCTCCCTGAAGTTTCCATTATTTTACCACTGAAATATACACTGCATTTCCACATATCCTTTTGTATTCTCAGGGCTCATCAGTACCTTCTCAAGGCCACTCAAGGATGGGCAATCTATATTGGCTTTATCAGCAATGCTCACATCGAATGAAAGAACAAACAAAATATATTAGGCTATTGAAGTCCTGTTTTCCCAAATATTAAAGAATATGCTAATTTTAGATCTGCAAGTCTTGGCTTGACACAATTGGTTTCAACAGACCTTAACTTTGCTATGGAGGGGTTCAATGGACATCAGCTAAGGACATCAGTCCGATCAATATTCAATTGTCTCTGACTGGTGGACTTGCTGAAACTGACTTGGTCGATAGAGGGTAATTACTTCCATTCCTAGGCCATCCAAAATGATGGGACGTTGTCTAAAGAATAAAAGCAGACATTTCAAGAGTGAAATTGTAAAACTACATGAAGAGAATGGTAGATATTTGAAACTCTTTTCCACAAATTTGAGTTGATGCTAAATCAATTTTTAATTTTAAATCTGAGGCTGATAGATTTTTGTTCACCAAACTTGTTAAGGGGAATGGGAAAATTGTGAGCATGTGGAGTTTAGGTCAGAGATCAACCATGAATTCATTGAATGATGTAGTACCCCCTCTCGGTGCAATGACCTCCTCTTGCTCCCATGTTCGTTTAGAAACCTATTTCAGTTTACACAAGCTCATTGTATACGGCCATGTGTGAAGAATCCTCACTTGGATGAAGTAATGGAGTGCTGCTGTGGAATTGAATATTGAGGAAAATCAGCTTAGAAGCAGATAGGATGGTACAGCTACAAATCAATATAAGAAGTGTATATCACAACCATGAACCAAAATAAAATTGCAAATTCAGCCAAATAATTATCATACTTATAAGTATAATATTAGAATTGTAAAATCATATAGCAGAGAAGACAACCTTCTTAGATAGTGCTGTCCAATTAGACCCATTCCCCTATAACCCAGCTTATTTGCCATAGACTTGCAAGTCTTTCCTTTTGTACTGTTAACCAGAGTACTCCAGATCAAAACAACAAACTGTGTAAAAAATAATTTACCTTCATCTCCCCACTGGTTTATTTGCCAATTACCTTAAATCTGTGTCATCTGCTTACTGACCCTCCTGCCAGTGGAAACAGTTCCTTCCTTTCTATTCTATCAGAATCCTTAATATTGTTTAACAAATATTTGTATTAATTTTGTTTGAAAGCAAAGGAAGGATGTAATACAAAGAGCTGCAATGTGTACCACTCAACCTTATTCATATGAGAGTCAGCACCTGAAAGCTTGGTGTTAATTTGCTAAATCAATTTGATGTGCTAGTTAATTTTGGGATTAACTTTTATCTGCAATGGAGTGTTTAATTTTTTAAGCAGATCTTCCTTTTTGATTAGAGTTGTCATTTGATGTCTCTGATTTGCTTTATGAGGCAATTATTTTTCAACAGACATTTGAAGGACTGAATAAGCATACGTACTGAACTGTTACAAAATGGATTTACATTGATGCAAAAAGGGCAAGATAACTTAATGAATTCATGAAACAGTGTAACTTCAAATTTTGACAAGCAGTGCATGAACATTTCCACACTGTAATCTAATCTAATCTAATCTAATCTTATGGAAGGTGCAAATAAGTCCCTAAAAAATACAAGTGAATTTCTAATGTACTTTCTTGGTGTATAAGGAAACGGTTAAACTGTTTGTCTTAGCTCAGTGGCAGCATTGTCACCTCTCAAGCTGAAGTTTGTGGTTTAAAATATCACTTCAGATGTTTAGTCACACAGTCCAGTCTGATAGGCTGTCCAGTATTGGGGATTGCTGTCCTATTGTGAGACTTTATGGTTCCCCTTCCAACTCCAAACCACTCAGAGAGGTTCCAAGATTGCTCTTGATGCACTGGCTAATAATTATACATAATTTCCTGTCATTAATACAGGGGCTGGTTATTATCACTTTGGTGTTTGACAGAGCTTGCTGCGCTTTAAAGTTTCCCACATTACATTGGTGATTGCAATTCAAAAAGTACTTTATTCACTCTAAAGCTCTTTGGGATGTTTTGAGACCATGAAAGGATTTTAAAAAATATTTATTCATGAGACACAGGCATCACTGGCTTACCAGCATTGATTGCCCATCCTTAATTCTCCAGAGGGTAGTTAAGAGTCAACCTTGTTGACTTGGGCCTGGATCACATGTAGACCGATTAGATAAGGAAAGCAGATTCCCTTCCCTAAGGGCATTTGTGATCCAGCTGGATTCTTACAACAATCAACAGTGGTTACGATTGTCATTATTCATTAAATTCCAGATTTTAAAAAATGTCAATTTCACCATCAGTCAGAGTGAGATCTGCACTTGTAACATTAGCTTGAGTGCTGGACTACCAGGTCAGCCACAGAACCATTGCCCCACCATCTTCTCAGTGTGCAATACCTTTATTTCAGTGGGAGACTCATGGAACCCCAGGGATTATTATGAGCTTTCCAATTTAAGTGGATGGTGAAGGAGAAGTGTTCTCACCAGCTCAGTGTAAAACGTTGAAGCATTTTAACAATGATTAGGGCATTAATTGGCTTGAGGTAAATTCCCGTTGGCAGAAGTTCAGCCTCAGAGAACTGTTGGCCAATCAAATCCAGCTCAGGGTTGCTCAGGTTCCATTGTCATGGTTATGACAAATCAACAAGAGAAAGCCTTGTGAAAATTCACTCCCCAGTGCTCCTTTTTAACCTTTGCTTCAGATTACCAAGAATCAGTTGTCTTATTCCCTGCTATGTATCAATTAAGAGTAGATTAATTTGGCTCTTCAAACCACCATTGAATAAGCTTTTGTTCTGAGTTTCAAATTGCAATCTATCCCAATAACATTGGATACTTTTGCCTAATAGGAATCTGTTTATCCTGGCCTCATAAGTACACAATTCTTTCTCCTGCACTATTTATTGTTATAGATAGCTCCAAAGTCCTACAACCTTCAGAAAGTAAAAATAACTTGTATTCATTTCTGTCCCAAATGGTCGACCCCTATTTTAAAAATAGTGTTCGTAAGATTTTACCAATTCCAACTATTGAAGACATTCAGTTATGGATGAATAATGTGTATCTGCAATTTCACACTCCACAGTGTCCATCTGACTATATCAATGTAGGAAAATCAGTATTTTAATTTTGATAAACAAGTAATTTCTTTATATTGGTACCTGCAATAAAACTTCCCTCTCCAATTAAAATTCAATTCAAGTCATAGTTGAGGAGTCATAATATTTTTGGTTTAAATTACAGGAATTTACTATAGAATGCACTTTAATAATTGTGACTTTGTTGAGAATATCAGTGGAAAAATCAAATATTAAGTAAGGGAGAGTATGGGAAATGACCAAACAGTTCCAACAGGATAGTACCAAAATATAGAAGTTGATTTGTTTATGGGTGTCTTTGCATCCTCTGTCAGTTGTTTAGTGGAGGTTGTAGATAGAGAAGTACTATGCATACATGATGAAAACAGAACATGAGCAGAAGAAGGCAATTCATATTGGAAATGAAACTGTTATTCTGTTTTTCTCTCTCCACTTATGCTGCCAGATCTGCTGAGCTTTTCCAGCAATTTCTGTTTTTATTTTAGATTCCAGCATCCACAGTATTTTGCTTTTACTGCACATAGATATTTTATTGACAAATATTGTTTATAAGCAATTTCTAGACACAGAAGTTCACTAGTCAGTTTATAGTAGAAAAATATATTAACTGTGTATGTTTTTGTATCTATAAAAATTATAGTTTTTCTACCCATCTGTACAAAGGAAACTGAGAATTGAACATGCGCTAAAAATATAGGCAGAACAAATCTTGCTGAAAATTTCAGAATCGTGCTTTTCTGATGGAAGAGTAAAACTTTTTCACTTGGCAAACCACATGGAAACTTATCAACTTGTATTTAGTTATGGTACACTTCCAGCCTGCCCAAGGTTTGTTGAAGAATTTATTTCTAAAAAAGAGAATCAATCACAGTGATGCGAGGGTGCAGTGGAGCAAAATTCCTGATGAAGAGTTTTTGCCCGAAACGTCGATTTTCCTGCTTCTTGGATGCTGCCTGACCTGCAGTGCTTTTCCAGCACCACTCTAATCTAGGCAGTGGAGCAAAGGTTGCAGCGAAAATACAAAGGGAATATATGCTGGTACTTGCAAAGGTTGTGGGGCAGCATGTTGGGATTTGTATAAAAGTGTACTGGTGCCTAAAAAGACAACATTCCAGTTCAGATCATATGTGCAGGAGACCCTTCAGTCCATGAGTCTCGACTACCAAAAATAAACTACTACCTACACGAGTTGTACTCTCACATTATGTCCAGAGCCTTGCATGTTATGACAAGTCAGTTGTTCAACCAAGGACTTTTTATAGGTTTTGAGGTTCCATGCTTCAACTACCCACTCAGGCAGTGCATTCCAGATTTGCACCAAATCTGCATGAAAAGGTTTTTCCTCATATCCTGTCTAAACCTCCTGCCTTTCACTTTAAAATCATCACCCCTTGTATTGACCCCTAGACTAAAGGGAGCAACTGCTCTCTATTCACCCTCTCTGTGAATAAACTTCCCTGCAAAGTGAAGTAACAAAACAAAAATACATTGTCCACAATGTCAAAGGGCATTAGCAGCATGGAGAAATCAATTGATTAAATAAAAGGTGGAAATAAAACAACTGCAGAAAAAAAAATGGCTTGCACATTTTAAAAAGAGTGCTACTTTGGTAGGAAAGGTTTGAATAAAATGAGTCTATTTAAGGGTGTTGGTTAATGGCACCATCTTTCTTTGTTAGTTCAGAATCTCATCATAAATTCTCAATTGAGGCTTTTGAAAATATATTAGTTATTCTGTTATCCTTCATATATAAAATATGGTGCAAAACTAAGCTATCCACAGTATTCTTGATGATCCCACATATTCGCTTTGGCATAGTGATAGTGATTTTAATTTAGGAGCAGATAAACGATTGTGAGTTTATCTCTTTACAGATATTTGAGTACATAATACAAGCTGACACTTCAGAGAGTACTACACTGTTGAAAGTGTTTGTCTTTCAGATGAAACATTGAAGCACGATTATCTCCCCTCCTCTCTGATCAATGCAAAGAAAGAGTTCTGTTTCTTTTACAAAAGAGGAGGGGAAATTTTCTTGCAATGGCCACAGTAAATGTAGATGTTCTGAGTTTTCGGCCCTGTGATTGTCAGTATTTGGAGGTCTGAGATAGCCATTTAATCGGTCACTGCTGTGAATATGCCTTCCTGTGTCCTGTGGCTGTTGAAGCTGGTTCGACTTGCTTATGGCCCCACTGAAAGGATTTCAATTCCATATTTCTCTGACTTGCTATGTGCAATCACATGGAGTAGCAAATTTCAAAGGTTCACAAACCCTTTGTGTGGAGAAATTTCTCCTCATCTCCATCCTAAATGATGTGTTCTTTAACTGAGACTGCAAACTTGTCATTAGGATTCCCCAGCCAGGGAAAATAAACTGTTGGTGCCTACCCTGTCAAACCCTTTCAGAATCTTGTGTGCTTTGATAAGTTTAGCTCTTCTTCTAAATGGTTGAGAATGCACACTCAATCTTCTCAAGTCCCAAGGACAAACCAGGTGAATCCTTGTGATACTCTAAATCAAGCACATCATTTCTTAATACATCGACCAAAACTGTACACAGAAGTCTAAGTGTGGTCTCATCAAAGCCCTATATATTTGTACCAAGATTTCCTTGCTTTCTGTCTCTTTGAGTCATTAATATAGCTGTGAAAAAGCAGAGGCCATAGCACTAAATCTTACATCACTGCCAATGTGAGGATGCCACATTTATGCCTATTCTTGCTTCCTATCCATTAACCATTTCTCTATCCATTACAAGAATTATCACCAATTCCTAAAGTCTTTATCTTGCGTATTACCTTTCATTATCGCATTTTGTAAATCGAAGTACAGCATGTCAGTTGTACCCTTTAAAATGCTAACAAATTTGTCAAATGCAGTTTCGCTTTTGTAAAATCATAGTGATTTTATCTGATAGGACTGAAATTTTCTAAGTGCATAGTTAAGGCTTATTTAAGACTTTGCTGATGACTGACGTATGGTTTTCTCTTTCAACCCTCCCTCCTTTCTTGATTAGCAATGATGGGACTTCCAATCTACTGGATTCATTCCTCAATCTAGGGAATTTTAGAATGAGAGCAGTGATGAACTCTCTAATCAAACCCAAAGATGCAAGCCAGAGGTGCTGGGGATTTGTTGGATTATAGTCCCTTATGTTTTTCTGGTTATTTTTCTGAGCTGCTATCACTTTTGTTCTTTTTTCAGTCCTTGGCTACCCTCCATTTCTGGTAGGCAACTTATCTCATTTACTGTAAGTCCATACACAAAATATTTATAATGTCTCTATTATTTTCTCAGTCCCATAATAATTTCTCTTGAAACTGCTTCTAAAAGTCAATGTTTACTTTTGCAACTCTCTTTTATTGTACATAGTTGCAAAAGCACTACAAACCTATTTTGTATTCTTGGCCAGTCTGCGCTTATATTCTATTTTCCCCTTTTTATTAACTTCTTTGCATCACTTTACTTGTTTCCAAAGTACTTTCAATCCTCAGACTTGCTATTGTCCTTTGCAACCTTATCAACCTCTTCTTTTTTACAGAATCATAGAGTTATAGAGATGTACAGCACAAAAACAGAGCCTTTGGTCCAACTGGTCCATGCTGGCCAGACATCCCAAAGTGACCTAGTCCTGCTTGCCAGCATTTGACCCATAATCCCTCTAACCCTTCCTATTTATTTACCCATCCAGGTGCCTTTTAACTGTTCTAATTGTATCTGTCTCCACCACTTCTGCTGGCAACTCATTCCATACACAATGATATATATTCACCTTCTGCATGAAAAAATGATCCCTCAAGTCCTTTTTAAATCTTTCCCTTTTCACCTTAAACCTATGCCCTCTAGTTTTGGACTCCCCAGCCCCAGGAAGAAAAACCATATCCATGCCCCTCATGATTTTATAAACCTCCATAAGCCTCTGATGCTCAAAGGAGAAAAGCCTAAACACTGTTTTTCACTTCCTGATTGAGCTATAAATAGGATTTTATTTCTGTTCATTTTTGTTTTTCAATGTTGCATACTTTGAAATTTAAAAAAATGTATCCCAATGTTATTGCCATACCTTTTGGTCTATTTACTCAATCAACTTAGCCAGTTGTTCCCTCACACCTAAGTAATCAGCTTTGTTTACATCTTGTTTGTGAGTGGAGCTTGCATCTTCAAACTTAACATAGAATTCAATTATAATGACCACTAGTTATCGGTAGATCTTTTAATATAGTTACTAATTAACACTACTTCATTTACACTATACTGGACTTAAAATGTCTTTATCCTTAGTTAGTTCCATAATGTATTACTCCAGAAAGTTGGCACAGTCTACAAAGTCATTTTCCAGACTACACGTGTCATTTAGTTTGTTCCAATTTATGTGAGTGTTAAAAATCCCCACAATTATTGCATTGCCATTTTTACATACTCCAATAACTTCTTGTTTGATGCTCTGTCTAACAGTATAACTGCTATGAGGTTGCCTATATGCCCTTTAGTATTTTCTGCTTCTTACCATTTCCAATTTTCACCCAGACTGAATTGCAAACTGCACTTGAGTGGCAACTGTGAGAAAAATGTCAATCTTTGGACATTTGATCTAGTCCAATTCCCAATCAAGTGTATTGGGTCCATTACCCCATTCCCATTCTAATCTGTGCCTTTTCACTGCATCTTTATTAACAACAGCTTTCTCTTTCATTTTTACTGACTCAATTACACAAGAATCTTTCCCATTTTTTTAATAATGATTTATTTGACTCTTAAGTCTATAACTACTCCCCCTCCTCCCAATCACTGGCCCCAAGGGCAGATGGTAAGGTGCCAGCACACCATTACTCTTAAAATCATCCTCCTTCTCTTTTTCAATAACTTGTCTTTTGAACAGGCTTTGTTTACCTACAAAAGCAATGTACTTATTTCTTTTAAACAACTCAAATTATAGTCAGGAAAGGGACTTGCTGTCTGTGTCTGTTTGCATCCCAGGTGTTAATTGCTCATGAAATAACAGTTTAAATTATGTCAGATGAAATTCTACACAGAAAGTCTGAGGTAATACTTTTGATGAGAAGAATGAGGAAAGACAATGCAGACTAAATGGATCAGCAATTACAGAATGTGCCAAAACAAATAATCTTGTAATTGTGCACAAATCTTTTAAGACACAGTACAGGTCAATGACGCAGTTACTAAGGCATATGGAATTTTGCATTTCATTGCACTTCACTGAAGACAAAGTAGAAAAGTCAGGCAGTCTGCTGAACCTGTATGCAATACCAGTTTGGCCAGTACAATTCTGGACATTACAGTTTAGGAAACAGTATAGAGGAATGATTCCAAGGATAAGAGACTGGAAAATCTAGGCTTGTTCTTCTCAAAGCAGAGAAGGTCAATAGACAAAGTCGATAAAGGAGTGTAAAATCATAAAGAATTTGAAACTAGTAAATAAGGAGAAATTGTTTCCAATTGTTCAAAGGTCAGTTTACAATGGTTTAAGGTGATTGGCAAAGGAAGAAGAGCCAACATAAGGAAAATCTTTATTTCACAAAGAATTGTTTGGAATTAGAATGTGAGATTCAATAAAGCTTTTAAGGCAGAATAAATACTTTAAGGAAAACAAAAATTACAGGATTATGGCAAAAGATCGGGGGAATGAGACCACCTCTTTGAAAGACGCAGTATAGACTCAATGTGTGCTAAATGAATTTCCTCTGTGTTTGTTCCAATGGAGTCATTTTAGTGTTGGCCTGGTTGAAACATTTTGAGAGGATTGTGGCAGGATCCTTTCATTCTCACCATTTATCTGGTGCTTAGAATAAACTTTGATTTGGGAAAAAGAATATGAATCAATGAAGATTATAGGAGAGATGAATGCATTTGGCAGACAAGGTCAATGCTGATTTTTTCATGCCCTATGAAATGATCATGAATAAGCAATTTTAAAAAAATCATTTTTGGGACATGACTGTCATTGGCAAGGTTTGTTGCTCCATCACTAGTTAATCATGAGAAGGTGCTGGTGGCTCTTCTTAAACCTTTCAGTTCATGTGGCGAATATATTTCCATAGCATTGTTGAGTGGCAATATGAACTCAAAGATGATGAAGAATGACAATAAATGTGTCCTGATTGGGATAACATGTGACTGTAAGGGGTACTTGAAGGTTATGATGTTGCAGTTCACTTGCAACCCTTGTCATGATGATAGAGGTTTTGTTTTGGAAGGTTTCGCTGAAGAAATGGTTATGTATTTTATGGTGTTTTTCTCTTAATTGCTGGTTTGTTTGTTTCACAAACTCCTCAGAGCTTCGAACTCTATATCTGAATAAAACATTTAGTAAGTGAGGGTGGGGGGGAGAGGAAACAGCTGGAACTTGTCAGGTACATGTCTAATTGAGACTGAATAAATACACACCGGATTGAAGCATAGAATTCTAAAACATCAAATCACTTCTCATTCATTTTCATTATGCAGAATTTTAAAAGCAGACGTGACTATTAAATACAAAACCTTTCTTCACACATGTGATCTTTGCTCTAGTTATTCTTGATTAGTGTAGAAAAACATACAGCATCATGCATTTTTGCTTTGAGATTAGCTAATGGTTAAAATTTATAATCTTGTGTATGATTTTGAACACAAAAAAAACACTAAACAGTGCTCATGTAATCTTCAGCAATTCTTTTCAAAAATATTTTAGTAAAAGACATAGGTAGACATCTGTATGGTATTCATTGAGGCTGATGTACTGAAAATGATATACTGCTGCTGGGGATTTGTTGAATAGTATCATGATTAAAGCACTTAAAGGGATGCATAGACATGTAAAGTTTGTTGAATGCCAAAATTTAACATTCAAATGAAAGCTTAGAGTAGCAAATTAATATTCTTGTGCGATTCACTTAAATTTTCGGCTCCATGACTTCGACCTTTTCACAGAGAACTAAATTGGATCAATATCAAACGTCCGCCATTGACTTGTTAAGAAGATTATCTGACATGAGTGACCAAAGTTTTGAGATTCATCTCACACCATCATTACCATTATGATGTAAAATTTTATTTGGAATGGATGTAAGATTCACTTTATCTTGGTTAGTGGTTGCACCCCTTGAAAGTTGGCCTACAGACGATGGACTCTAACCAGAAATGATTTCCAAAGGATAAGTTAGATATTCAAATGCCAGCAGACTGAAAGAAAATTGAAAACTGTAAAGTAGATAAGGAATAGAATGGGGGAATCGTGAGGTACAAATCATAACAACAAAGTTGAGGCAGAAAGATTGGAATCACAATACCGAGGGCACAACAATGAGTGAGGAAATGTGCCAGCAGGAGTAAAACTAAGAATGAAAAAGAATAACACCATGATATACAAACTGGGATGAAAAGAAATTTTCAATGAAGGCTAGAAAAGAACAGGGAAAAAGAAATCAGACCAGCAAAACACAATATCGCAAGTTAGAGCCTGGGGCAACAAGATATAAGTGGGAGAAATAGCAGCACCACAGTAGATACTGGCTAAAGCAGTAGAGGAGCTTTAATTTCATGATACTATGCTTCCAGTGTGGAGAAATGCCTGGAAGGAATGTGTCTTAGAGGTAGATTTACAATGTCTAAGCTGAATTTCCACAGCCTTTGTGAATCTGCTTTTCATGAAGGTTGTTATTATGTAATTAGCCCTTCTATGTTTCAACAGAGAACTTGAGATTTTGCATTCTACGAAAACTTGTCACAAATATTCACATTCTGCCTCTCTTACTTTTGCAAATTTCCATCAGCAATATCCTTATTGAGAACTTGCTCCTTCTTTGAAATTAGTTGTCCATTGTTTGCTGCACCATTCTATTTGTACTTATATCCCACTGTGACAAAACATTGGTTAACCTAGCAATGTCTAAGAAAATTTGCCTATTTTTTGATCTTAGCAATAAAGATAAATTGTTTGACAAGACATTTGCCTTTGTTCAAAAAGGGTGTGAATAGAAGTTAAGCAACTGCAGAGCAGTCATTTTAAAGTAAATGGTGGGGAAGTATTTAGGAACAAAAATTTGGGACAAATAAAAGACACTTAGAAAGGTGAGGGTTAATTGTGGAGAGTCAGCATGGATTCTCCAGGTGTTTCATGTTTAGCTGGCTTGTTTTGGTTTTTGATGAGTTACCAGAAAGAGTAGTTGAGTTTCATGTGATGATATGTTGCACATGGAGTTTCAAAAGGCATTTGTGCATTGGTGAAGGTGCCAAACAATTGGCAAGGTTAGAGGTCATGGAGTAAAAAAAATATGAATGTGTAATTGGATGACTAACAGTATGCAAAGTGTAACAGTGATCAAAAACGGAAAGTGCTGGAGAAATATACCAGAACTGGCCTAATCTGTAGGGAGAAAAACAGAGTTCAAATTTCAAGTCTCATAATGGTGATTTGTTGTTTTCTGACTTGTGGAAGATTTATAGAGAAGTTCACCAGGGGCTAGTGTTAGGATCCCTGCTTTTCTTGATGTGGACTGATGACTGGGAGCTGGTAGAGACATGATGAGCCTAATGGTCTTTTTCTGGAATGTAAAATTCTGTGATTCTATGATCTAGACCTTGGTGTGCAGAGAACAATTACAAACTTTACTGATGCTGCAAAATGCATTTATTCCTTTATTGGTATGTTTTAAACAGATTATCTTGTCATGATCATACTACTGTTGATGATAGTTTGTTTGTATATTTTGGTCAACTTGTCTTCTTTACTTCAGTCGTGAATGCACTTTGAAAACAGCTCTTCACAGTAAAAACCTTACTGATATTTAAAGTCATAAACGATACTACTTAAATATGTGAATTTTTTAAAGATGACAATGCCTCTGACATCCATGTTTTATGGATTTGTGTGAAGAACTTTCAACAAAAACATCTAATTATTTTAACTAATTACTTCTCAAAAAAGGCATTGGTAAGTGCAGGTTAAGAATGGGATTTAATTTTTATTTATTTTCTCAAGCAATGTGAGCATCACTTATTCCTATTTATTGCCTCACTGAATTGACCTTGAAAAGGTGATAGTGAGCTGCCACATTGAAACACTGCAGTTCTTATGATGGAGCTGTATCTACGAAACTTTTAAGAAGGGAGTTGCAAGATAATGGCTGGGTGATCCATACAATCTATTTCTTTCTTAAACATATTCAGTGCCTTGACCATCGCAAGCTTCTGTGATAGAGAATTCCACAAGTTGATCATTCTCTGAGTGAAGAAACTTCTTCTCATTTAAGTTGAAATGGCCTACTTCACGTCCTGAGGCCATGACACCTTGTTCTAGACCTCCCAGACAGGGAAAGCATTTTCCCTGCACTCATCTTGTTAAGGCTTGTCAAGATTTTATATATTTCAATGTAATCCCTTCTTGTTCTTATAAAGTCCAGTGAATTTCAACCCAATTGACCCAATCTTTCCTCAAATGACAACTTTGCTAACCCAGTAATTAGTCTGGTGAACTCTCTTGGTCTCACCAAGACCCTGCACTCAAAACCTCTTGCAATGAAGGTCAATATATCATTTGCCTTCCTAACTGCTTGCTTTCAGTGACTGGTGTATGAGGACACCCATGTCCCTTTGTACAACCAACCATTCTCAGTCTATCACCATTTAAATAATACCCTGCGATTTTGTTTTTCCTATGAGAGTGGACAACTTCATACTCATTTCTACTATACTGCATTTGCCACTTATGTAACATAACTTATGTTAAATTGCCCTGAACCCTCCTTGTATTGTCCTCACAATTTTACTTAATTTTCTGTCATCAGGAAACCTGGAAATGTTGCATTTGATTTGCTCATTCAAAACATTGATATGTAATGTGCATAACTAGGGTCCAAGCACTGATCCCTATGAAATGCCACTTACCTTCTTCTCAGAAAACAACCCATTTATTCCTGCTCCTTATTTCCTGTCTGCTAACCAATCTGGAACAATGCTAGTATGTTACATGAATCCCATTGCACATTCTTATGTGGGACTTTATCAAAAGCTTTCTGAAATTCTACATTCTACGTTTAACTACGTTCTGACTGCAAAAGTAAACTCGAGCTTCTAGTTATCTATCATTTCAACACACCACCCTATTCCCTGGGCAACACTTCTGTCTCAGGCTTGCTCATCAATGCTCAGCGCAATCAGGAAGAACAGTGTCTCATCCACTGCTTGGGATTTTGCAGACTTTGGGACTCAATATTGGGCTCAATTACTTTAGGACCTGAACACCTTCTTCTAAGTCTTGACCCATTCTATCACCCCTAGGCTGCTTTTAAGCACAGGGAAAAAGTGAGGACTGCAGATGCTGGAAACCAGAGTTTAGATCAGAGTGCTGGAAAAGCACAGCAAGTCAGGCAGCATCCGAGGAAAATCGACGTTTCGGTCAAAAAGCCCTTCTTCAGGAATGACCAATCCATTTTCATCTACTCATTGTCCCCACTATTAGCTTTTCTTTTTCCCTGGCATACCATCCATTCATCTCTTTGCCTGACTATTTGCCCTTCTTTCTTTCTGGCCCCTATCTTTGCCTATCTGTTCACTCCATTCTTTGTCCCCTCCGCCCATCCCCTGCTTCAACTTACGTAACACTGTTTTCTAGCTATGATCTGTTCTGAAGAAGAGTTAAACTGGACTCGAAACATTAACTCTGCTTCTCTCTCCACAGATGCTGCCAGACTTGCTGATTGCTCCAGTAATTTTTGTTTTGTCTCAGATTTCCAGTATTCGCAGTTCTTTCTTTTTAATCTGAAAATCTCCCTGATTAGGAATGAGTGGACAGGCTGGGCTTAGTTTCATCAAGGTGAAGAAAAGCAATGGCTGATTTGTTTAGAACTTAAAAGATCCTGAAAGGTCTTGACAAGGTGAACAAATAAAGGATGTTTACTCTTGCAATGAGTGCAAAATTAGGGCATGCTACTTAAAAATTAGGATTTACCCTTTTGGGCTAGAGATGGCAGGAAACATTTTCTCTCAGAGGATCGTGTTACTTTGGAACTGTCTGCTTCAGAAACTGGAAGAGACTGGGTCATTATGGGATATTCTTTGAAGGGTCTGTATGGATTTGATGGGCTGAATGGCATATTTCCACACAATAGGGATTTGATTATTCTAATTAGTCTACCATGCTGAGCCTCATTAGATTAGATTAGATTAGATTCCCTTCAGCCCAACAAGTCCACACCGACCTTCCTAACAATAACCCACCCGGACCCATACCCCTATCCTATATCTACCCCTGACTAATGCACCTAATACGATGGGCAATTCATCAATGGCTTTGCTAAAGTCCACCTAAACAAAGTGTACTGCTCAGCCCTCATTTATATTTTTGGTTACTTCGTCAAAAAAACTCAATTAATTTTAGGAGACATTATTTCCCTCACAAAAAAACCCATGCTAACTATCCTATTCAGTCCTCGTCTCTCCAAATTCATGTAAATACAATCTTTCAGAATCACCTCGAATGTCTTTAGAGCGGCGCGGTGGCTCAGTGGTTAGCACTGTTGCCTCACAGTGCCAGGGGCCCGGGTTCAATTCTCACCTCAGGCAACTGTCTGTGGGGAGTTTGCACATTCTCCCCGTGCCTGCGTGGGTTTGCTCTGGTTTCCTCCCACAGTCTAGGTTAGGTGAATTGACCATGCTAAATTGCCCGTAGTGTAAGGTGCATTAGTCAGGGGGTAAATGTAGGGGAATGGGGCTGGGTGGGTTGCTCTTCGGAGGGTCGGGTGTGTACTTGTTGGGCCGAAGGGCCTGTTTCCACACTGTAAGGAATCTAATCTAATCTTACTCACCACCAATGTTAGGGTCACAGGTCTATAGTTCCCAGGCTTTTCCTTACAACCTTCCTTAAATAAAGGCACACCAGTAGCCATCCTCTATCTGTGACACATGTAATAGATAATAGAAATATTTCTGCTCGGGGTCCTGCAATTTCTTCCATAACTTCCCACAATGTCCTGGGATACACTTGATAACGTCCCAGAGATTTTTCCACCTTCATGTTTTCTAAGACCTCCTTTTCTATAGTTTGGACTGTTTTCAAAATATCAATATTTATTTCCTGAACTTTCTCACCTCCATTTTTTTCTTCACAGTAAAAACTGACGTAAAATATTTATTTAGCATCTCTCCTATCACCTGAGGTTCAACACAGATATGATCTCATTGATCTTTAAGAGACTCTATTATCTCTCTTGTTGCCCTTTTCTTCTTAACATACTTGTAGAATCACTGTGGATTATCCTTAGCTTTATGTGCCAAGGCTGTCTCATATCCCCACTTTGCCCTCTTCATTTTCCCCTTAAGAATGCTATACAGTCTACACTTTTCAAGAGGTTAATTTGATCCCAGTCATGTACATCTAATCTATGATTCTTTCTTATTCTTGACTAGAATCTTTATTCATCCATTGTTTCCTACTCTTACCAGCCTTACCTTTCACTCTAACACGGACATAATGCCTCTGAACTCTCGTTATCGTACTTTTGAAAGGCTCCACTTATCAGTCATCCCTTTACCTGTGAACAGTCTACTCCAATCAACTTTTGAATGTTCTTGTCTCATACAATTAAAATTTGCCTTACTCCAACTGTGAACTTTTTTTTATGGAAGGCTTATCCTTTTCCCGAACTATTTTAAACTAATAGAATTACAATCACGAGTCCCAAAGTGTTCCTATACTATTACATCGGTCACTTGTCCTGCCTTATTTCCCAAGAGACGATCAAGTTTTGCTCCTTCTCTAGTAGGTATATTTACATATTAAAAAAGAAAATTTTCTTGAAATATTTAGCAAATTCCTCACCAGCCAAATCTTTAATGCTATGGCAGTCCCTGTCAATGTTTGGAAAATTAAAATCCCCCACTATTACAACCCCATTATTCCTGCATATATCTGAGATCTCTCTACACATTTGTTCCTCAATTTCTGTCTGTAGTACAATTCCATCAAGTTGATCATCCCTTTCTTATTTCTAATTTCTGCCCATATAGTTTCACTGACGGTCCTTCAGAAATATCCTTTCTAATCATGGTAATAATGTTTTACTTACTCAAAACGCCACTCCTCCTCCTGTCTTACCTCCCTCTCTATCCCTCTTATAACATCTAAAACCCAGAACATTGAGCAAGGTAAAAACAATGACTGCAGATGCTGGAAACCAGATTCTGGATTAGAGTGCTGGAAAAGCACAGCAGTTCAGGCAGCATCCGAGGAACAGGAAAATCGACGTTTCAGGCAAAAGCCCTTCATCAGGAATCAGTTTCCAGTCCTGTCCTTCCCTCAACCAAGTTTATGTAAAAGCTGTGACGTTCCAATTGCGTGTTTCCATATATATACTGAGTTCATCGGCCTTACCTATAAGACCCCTTGCATTGAAATAAATGCAGTTTAATTCTTCAGAGTTACCTCATTTTCTGACTTGCTCTTGTTTGTCTTTTTCTAATTAACTTGCTCTTTTCTGATTCAGAACTGTCCTCATCTGTTGTTCAATTTTTACTGCTACATAGGTAATATATTTTTGCATTTTTTTTAACTAGAAAGGTTTCAAACCAAAAAATGTCCTCTTCAGTTTGACACTCGACAAAATGTGGAGGCCTCTCCCACAAACTCCACGTCAAACAAACGCCTCTCCTTCATGTATTTTTTTTCCCATTTTTCTTTGGACTATTAAAGTTCCAAAAAATGATTTAAAATGAATATTTTCTGCTTCTGCTATTTAATAACGATAAGAAACCCACAAGAACAGCCTGCAACTCAGGAGCAGTTGTAAGATCAATGCTACTCTTGTTTCAACATTTGTTTTTATTTTTGATGAAAAAGGGAATCAAAGTTTATTGGATATAGATGGAATGAGGGCTTTGCTTCACAAACAAATCAGCTATGGTCTATTTCAAAACTAGAGTAGGCTTGAAGGGCCGAATGGCCAAAGTCTTTTCCAAATTCATATGTTTGTATGTGACATGGGGGATTGCAACATCTACAGTGGCATCTCACACTTCAGCGACACTGGCAGGGCCTTTACTTGAGGCATCTTGAGGGCTCTATCAACTTCATAATGAAGTACATCCAGGAGCACAGATCAATTTCTGTGCAGGCAGACTTAGAGTAGATATGAGCTTCTCATAACATGATATACAAAACAAGTATAAGATGTTATGGACCAGGCCAGACCTCTCAAAACATTTCAAGAAGGTAACCCAGACCTTAACTTTGTTAGTTGTTTTAAGCAGGTGTAAAGTGGCTATTCCAGGAGACAATCAGCTGGTCAAACCACTTAATTTTAATCAAAACAGAGTTTATTCACCAGATTACTGAAAGAAACACAAACAACAGAAAACAGAATACTAAATAACTTAACGTCTCCAAAAACACAGCAGATCAACCCAACTTAATTGTGCTGTCCAAATACTTGCAATAATCCTCATAAACCCCCCTTGGCACAAAAGTAAAACTCAAACACAGGTTTTTACAGGATAGAAGTCAGACAGAGAGTACCAGCATGGACCTGCTTCTTTGGGTCCAGCAGCCTTTCTTCACACTACTGCTAAAAGAAAAACAAACCAGAGAAAAACTGAGCTGGGAGAACTGGCCACTCCCCTTTCATTGTACAAGGTTTTTTTTAAACTTGAAAGCCTGAGACAGTATCTGTTAGCTAATACCAAAGGACTGTATAACCTTGCTAAAGGAGCAGCTTCATTACACATTCCCCCCTTAAAAAAATGAAACGTCAATATTCAAAAATGCCTTCATTTTTAAACCCTTAAAAATTCATCAGTACTCTAAAGCAAACATGTACATTACATTGAGTATAAAATTGTAAACATGCACATTTACATTTCATTTCAGTCTGTTGTACTCTTGCCACCGAATGCCTCTGGTTCTCATTCGGGTCTTGACAATGTGTTGGCAATCATGTTTTCTCATCCTGCAACATGCACAATTTTCAAATTTAATGCCTGTAATAATAGACTCCATCTAAACAGTCTGGCATTTTTGTCTTTAACTTTCTGTACAAACTTCAATGGATTATGATCAGTACAAGTGATTATCTCAGATATGTTACTGGTAACTGAAACACTGAAATGTTGAAATGCCAACACCAAGCTCAAAGTCTCCTTCTCAACAGTCCAGTATTTCTGCTAATGAATGTTAAAATTCCTGGAGAAATAGCCAATAGGTCTTTCTACCTTCTTGTCGTCTTCTTGCAAGAGCACTTGCATTGATAGCCACCTTGAATGGACTTGCATAATTAGCTGTGGCTAATACCAGGACAGTGGTTAACACAACTTTCAGGCTATCAAATGCCTTCTGACAGTCCATGGTCTGCCAAAACATCTTGCCTTTCTTTAGCAATTCAGTGAGTGGAGCAGCCATAGTGCAAAAATTTGGTAAAAAATTTCCATAAAATCCACTCAATCCCATGAATTGTAGTACTGCTCTTTTTGTTAATGGTATGGGAAACTCTCCAATTACCTTTGTTTTTGCATCCTGTGGGGCCATGTACAATAACATGGCCTAGGAAAGTGACTTGGGGTTTGGCAAATTCACTTTTATCTCGGTTTACCACCAAGCCTGCCTTCTGAAGTTGATTGAACAAGTCTGATAAATGTTGTAAATGTTTCTTCCATGTGTGACTAAAAATCACTCGGTCATCTATACATACAGCATAGTTGGGTAATCCAGCAATGACTTTATTGGTTAGTCTGTAAAATGTGGCTGGCACATCTTTCATGCCAAATGGCATGACTTTAAACTGATACAGTCCATTTGGCATTACAAAAACCGAAATTGCCTTTGCTCTTTCCGACAAAGGTACCTGCCAGTATCCTCTGAGCAAGTCCAACTTAGGAATATAAGCTGCTTGTCCCACCTTCTCAAGACAGTCCTCCAAACGTAGAATCGGATATACATCAGTCTTTGTAACTGCATTGACTTTGTGATGGTCCACACAAAACCGTTGGGTACCGTCTGATTATGGCACCATTACTATGGGTGAGCTCCAGTCACTATAACTCACTTTGATTATGTCGTCTTGGAGCATGCATTCAATCTGCTTTTGAACCTGTGCCAACTTCAGAGGGTTATGCCTATAAGGATGTTGCTTAATCGGAACAGCAACTCCCATATCTACATCATGCATAACTAGGTTGGTGCTTCCCAGCTTATTTCCACTTACCTCCCCATGCGATAGTCAAAACTCTTTCAGGTCATTTTGATTTTCATCTGGAAGGTAATTTATCTCAAAGTTTGACAACTTCCTCATTGTCCAATTTAATTTGAGGAATGTCCTAATTCAGAATCCTCTGAACTTGGTTCTTCCTTCTGTGTTGTAATCAATAACACATTCTTATCTTGCTTTCCTTCCCTAGGAGAAAGTGAGGACTGCAGATGCCGGAGATCAGAGCTGAAAGATGTGTTGCTGGAAAAGCGCAGCAGGTCAGGCAGCATCCAAGGAACAGGAGAATCGACGTTTCGGGCATAAGCCCTTCTTCAGGAATGATTCTCCTGCTCCTTGGATGCTGTCTGACCTGCTGCGCTTTTCCAGCAACACATTTTTCAGCTCTTGCTTTCCTTCCCTGTCAAAATACTCTTTGAGCATATTCACATGACATATGCTGAGAGGTTTCTTTCAGTCTGGAGTCTGTATCAAGTAGTTTAGCTCATTCAATTTCCTTTCGACTTGATAAGGTTCACTAAACCTTGCTTTTAAAGTTTCACATATTATTGGAAGTAACACTAATACTTCATCCCCGACAGCAAAAATGCAAACTTTTTACTTCTTGTCTGCTTCCTGTTTCATTATATGCTGTGATACCTTAAAATGCTGTTTAGTCAACTCCCCAGTGCTATTTAATCATTCCCTAAAATTTGACACATAGTCCAAATATGTGGTCTCTGAATTCTGACTCACCAACTTCTCCTTAATCAACTTTAATGCTCCTCTCACTTTATTCCGAAAAACTAACTCAAATGAACTGAATTTGGTTGATTCATTTGGTGCATCTCTGATCACAAAAAGCACAAACAGGATTCTCTTATCCCAACCATCTGGAAAGTCTTGACTATCAGCCTTCAACATGGTCTTTAATGTCTGATGCCACCTTTCTAGGTGGTGGGCGTTTGGAATGCATTGCCAGCAGAGGTGGTAGAGGCAGGCATGGTAGATTAATTTAAGATACATCTGGACAGATGCATGAGTAGGTGGGGAGCAGAGGGATACAAATGCTTAGGAATTGACCGACTGGTTTAGACTGTACATTTGGATCGGCTCAGGCTTGGAGGGCCGAAGGGTCTGTTCTGGGCTTTAAATTTTCTTTGTTCTTCTTTGTTCTTCATTCCCTGCGATTCAGTGTGGTATGCGGTAGATTTGAATTGATTTATTCCTAAGCTGTCCATAACTTCCTTCAATAATTTTGATGTGAAGTTTGAACCTTGATCTGATTGTCTCTCTATTGGTACTCCATATATATTTAAAACTTGTGTAATTCTTCTCCAATCCTATTAGCTGTAATGAAATGGCCTCTGGAAATCTAGTCGACACATCCATTATTGTGAACAAATATTGATTCCCACTCTTTGTTTGTTGTAGGGGACCTACGCAATCAATTAAGACTCTTATAAAAGGTTCCTCAAATGCGGGAATAAGTATTAAGAGTGTGGGATTTATTACTGCCTGTGATTTTCCAATTACCTGACATGTATGCCATATCTGGCAAAATTCAACTGCATCCTTCTGCAATCCAGGCCAATAAAAATGTTTTTGTATTTTGGCTTGTGTTTTCCTCACTCCTAAATGACACCCAAGTGATAGCGCATGCGCCACTCTCAACACCTCCTTTCGATACCTCACTGGCAATACAACTTGATGAACTTCTGCCCATTTCTCATCTCCTGAATATGTGATGGCATCTGTTTCCTCATTAAGGCACCATTTTAAAGATAATAACATTTAAGGATAACTTTGGATTTGTTTTCTGTGTATGCCTTCTGATACCATTGCTTTAAGTTTTCATCTTTCTGCTGTAACCAGTTAATTTATTTGAGCTAGAGATGTCTGCATTGTCATCTATCTGCTCTAGTTTGTGCCAACCATCTGATCAAGCATGGCCTCTACTAATTGCACATCAATTTTCTTATCTGTACTCTTTGATATCTCCTGTTTTAGCTGGTGACTTTGTGATATCGTTACCACACAGTCAGGAAAATTTCCAGTATATTGTCCAGCAATAGTTCAGTTTCCAGGAGTTTCCACTGGCTATTCAGCCACAGTGGACAGAATGCCTACTGGTGAATCAGCGATATCATTAGCAAGGACAAATTGTATTCCTGGAGCTGAGAGTTTGTCCCACACTCCTATCACAAATTCTCCACCCTTCACTGGACACTCTATCCTCACTTTACATAATTAAGTGCTTTTTGTCTTACCGTGAATTCCCGTTACTCGTACCTTTTTTGGCAATAGTCCTTTAGAAGTATATGTATCTCGTCATCTTTCTGCATCACAGACTGAGAGGATCCTGTGTATCTTAATATTGTAACCTCTTTACCTACTGCTCCTGACCGATGCAAAAAACTTTACCTTTGCAGGAACAGAGGAACCTCGATTATCCAAACATCAGTTATTTGAATTTCGGATTACTCGAAGAAGATCTCAAGGTCCCGACAGAAACATTACATCAAAGAGGGGTTTTCAACACTGATTGGGTCTTTTGTTTACAATGATTAAAAATAAACCTGGCTTACTGAAATGCAGCTGAGAACAATCCTGGACATTAATGTGAGTCCAGGCACCAAGTCCAAATGACTGACCACCTGCCCTCTCTCTCTCTCTCTCTCTCTCCCCCCCCAAGCTTTCTTTGGAGTTCTAAACAGGGATGTACCTGAAAGCCCCTTCCCCAGATAATCTCTCCAACGTTGTCTTGTACAGAGCAAAGGTGGAACTTGTCAAAAGGTTGCAGTAAAAGGTTGTGTGTGTGCATGCGTGTGTGTGTGTGTGTGTGTGCGTGCGCGCGCGCACGCGCTACAGCCCCCAAAGGCAGCAGCAGTCTTGCTGTTGGTGTCCAGTCTGGCTGGCCTGGGGGCGGGACAGGGGGTGCAGAAGAGGGTCTGATGGGGGTGCGGACAGTGGCGAAACAGGGTGGGGCAAATGAGTGCCTGATGGAGAGTCAGGGGATGACAGGGGATAGGTGTGCAAATGGGGTTTGCGACAGTGAGTGGATGCGGATAAGGGGGCGAACGGTGGCTCGGGCTGATGGGGTCATGGTTTGACGGGGTTGGGGCGGTGGAAGGGGCAGGATTGGACAGAGTTGGGGAGTGGATGGAGATAGGGTTGGACGAGGTTGTGGATGGACAGGGGCAGGGTTGGATGGAGTTGGGCACAGACGGGCAGTGTTGGGGCAGATGGGAGTGGGATTGGACAGGGTTGGGGAGCAGATGGGGGCGGAGTTGGATGGGGTTGGCAGTGCGGACAGGCAATGTTGGAGCAGACAAGGCAGGGATTGGACGGGGTTGGAGGGGTGGACGGGTGCCGGTTTAGGGGCAGATGTAGGGTGAGGCAGACTGGGATGGGGTTGGGGAGGCGGGAGGGGGTTTGGGAGCAGACTAAGGAGGTTGTGGCATGGGGAGCCTACGTGCAGTGTGCTGCTGCCTAGTCTCCTGATCGGGAAGCGGACGTAGCAAGTGCTCCCTGTGTCAATCCAATTGAACTAATTGTGGGGGGGGAAGTTTCAGCAATGCAGTAGGTTCCTTACACACAAGTGTGTGTTTGCTCAGAAACAAACCCCGAGACAGAGAGAGAGAGCAATGCAGGCAGAGCAAGGAAAATAAGAAACTTTAGAAAATTCTGAATCTCAGAGGAGAGGCATTAAATCAATTAGCCAAATAATCAATTATCCAAACGAATTACTGCCCATCCATCACATTTAGATAATCGACATTCCTCTGTACATGGTTGAAGAAGATCTGGAATTTTCTCCTTAGCCAACCTCTGTCCAGTTTGTACACTCTGTGCAGCTTTCTAGCCTCCATTGTGTTTTCTGTTACCACTCCAACAAAATTCACTGACTTATCCTGTTTTCCTATATCTGGCTTCCCAGTGCTTCTCCTAACGCACCAACACTGTGATTTCATGTGGCCTACTTTATTGCAGTGAAAACACCAGAGCTTTTTAACTTATAATGTCCCTGTGATACATTATCCTTATGATCTTCACTGAGATCTACCTTTCCCTTTCACATGCGGATTTCTCTTTTCCCCAATTTCTATCCCTCACAGATTTAAATTGACTCTGGAAGCTAAACTTGCTTTATGGACAAACTCATAATCATCAGCGAGTTCAGCTATTAATCTTTTAACTCCCTGCTCTTCCACACAAGTTCTCCCTACTTCAGAAAGTGAATTTTTGAACTCCTATCTAAGTGTAATTTCCAAAAGTCAAACTTTTTCTCATTTTTCCTTTCCTCTCTCTCCTTTTCCCTTTCCTCTGCTTGTAATTGTAATTCCTAGGTCTTTTATCTCTAACTCAAGCTGCTTCATTTTCAGTTGAAGTTTTGCCATCTCCACAGATTCTGGTGGCCTTTATCACCAAATTTAAATGGCTGAGCTATTGATGTAATTATCTCTCCTTTCCTCGTGGAAAGAGGCAGCTCCAACTGCAGCTTGTCTGCTAATTCCTGCAGCTTGTTTTATGTAAAACCCCCAAGGTCACCACTTCCACCCCCAGAAAACTCTTGGTGACTTAAAAAGCCATTGCTATCCAAGCACTGTTTAAACCAATTGAAGTGAACACCAGGAACAAAAGACACTAACTTCTACCACTATCAAAGAAAGCATCCTTAACATTTTTTTCTTCTTCAATATCTACAGCGTGTTCACAGCATTTTATGGAAGCTCAAAATTACAGCAATTGTATCATAAGCAAATCTCCCAGTTCACTATCATTTCGTAGAATTGACTTGGCTGTCTTGAACATGTTCACAGGATGGAAGACAAATGCATTTCCCTGTTTTTTTTACAAGATAATATAGCCAGAACAGTAAAATGAGAAAGATGAGTAAGGTTCTGCTTCAAGAATGCTTCTATGTGATATGGAGGCCTTAAAGACATTTTTCATACCTGGGACACATTAGCCAACAACAGCTGGAAATAATAACATTGTTTGTGCACGAGATTGCATCACCATGATGATCAGCTGCTTAGCAATAAGTGCCAATGCCATAAACAACAACCTGCCACAACACTTGATATCATTTGTGGCAGAACTTATTTTGCACAGATTGATCTCTTCAGCCATTAGTAGATATCCCTTCCATGAAGCTACCTTATCACCAAAGATTTACTGTACTTCTGTCAGCTCATATAGATGGAATAATGCTGTTGCTAGGAAGGTGTCATGGAATTGAGGGAGGGGGTAAGCAATGACTTGAATTTACATATGTGGATTATAATTTTGCAAATGATTTGATATAATTTTTATAACCTTGACAAGATTCTTTCATCAACAGGCAACATGCAATTTACACTGTCATGTGCTCAATGAAACCTCTCATAATGGAGGCAACCAACTACTGAAACAGAGACTCCAAATCTTTTCAACAAATTACTCAAGTAAGGACAATTAATATACCACAGATAGAAACTCAACCCATATTTCAAATTTTCCTAATGTATTGAATGCATACTTTAGCAATCAAATACAGTACTAAAGAAAAATTTGGAGCAAAATCCAGAATTATATAGGTGAGTGAAAGTTATGAATTGGTGAATTTGACACACATTGTACAACTTGTGCAATATTTCTTTCCAGTTGTATACATAAGAGGCAGATATTTGTGCTATTGTTGAAGTTGAATTTTGCCACTGCTTATTTATTACACGAAATGTGTTTTTGATTAAGAGCTAAACAGTGCCTAATAGGGGTAAAATGTGACTTGAGCTGTTGATAATGTTTCAGTTGTTTGTTTAACATCATGTCTAACGTTAGTATCTTAAGATTATATTGATATTAGTTGTTGTGGTTCTGTTCGCCGAGCTGGGAATTTGTGTTGCAGATGTTTCATCCCCTGTTGTCAGATTCAGCTGTCCGCTGCAGTGACCGGTATATTGGGTCCAGGTCGATGTGCTTATTGATTGAATCTGTGGATGAGTGCCATGCCTTCATGAATTCCTGGCTGTTCTCTGTTTGGCTTGTCCTATAATAGTAGTGTTGTCCCAGTCAAACTCATGTTGCTTGTCATCTGAGTGTGTGGCTACTAAGGATAGCTGGTCATGTCGTTTTGTGGCTAGTTGGTGTTCATGGATATGGATTGTTAGCTGTCTTCCTGTTTGTCCTATGTAGTGTTTTGTGCAGTCCTTGCATGGGATTTTGTACATTATCCCATGCAAGGACTGCACAAAATATTACATAGGACAAACAGGAAGACAGCTAACAATCTGTATCCATGAACACCAACTCGCCATGAAGCGACATGACCAGCTATCCTTAGTAGCCACACACTCAGATGACAAGCAACATGAGTTTGACTGGGACAACACTACTATTATAGGACAAGCCAAACAGAGAACAGCCAGGGAATTCCTAGAGGCATGGCACTCATCCACAGATTCAATCAATAAGCACATCGACCTGGACCCAATATACTGGTCACTGCAGCGGACAACCGGAAGCAGCAGATACAAATCACTATAAATGGCGGAGGAAAGATCACAGAAGCACTTCACAGGAGGCTCCCAAGCACTGAGGATGTCACCTAGACAGGGGACGAAACATCTGCAACACAAATTTCCAGCTCGGCAAACAGAACCACAACAACAAGCAACCGAGCTACAAATCTTCTCCCAAACTTTGAATTGATATTAGTGGTACTGATAAGGAACTGGAGAATGTAAACCAGTAACTAATGTATTGTTATGAATCTTGCTTCCTCTTCAAGTCAAAATTACACCCTCCTCCTTCCTCTACCCCTTCATTCACCTTCACCATACATCTTTGAAGAAGGAAATAGCGGGGTCATCAAGCTTGTTGAGAAAAGAAACAGTTCCTGCATAAAAATCTTTTCTTTTTCCCGATAAGAAATGGACGCTGGAAAAGATCAATTGGCTTTTGAGTATTTTCCACCATTCTACCTTAATTTCACCTTTCTGCACCATGTATCCCTTGACTCTCTCAATACCCAAAAACCTATCAACCTCTGTCTTGAATATACTCTATGTCTGGGGATCTGCAGTCCTCTAGGGTAGAGTATTCCAAATCCTTCACAAACCTTTGAGGTTGAAATTTCTCCTCATCTCAGTTCAAACTTGCTGAGCCCTTACTTTGGGATTGTGACCCTGTGTTCTGGATTATCCAACAAGCAGAAAGGTTTGCTCAATTCTATTCTTTCAAACCTCTTAAGAATTTTATATGATTCAATTCCTGCAGTTGTTTTTTTTGCTTTCCTTCCCATAACTTAACTTTCTTCACCACCCCTCCCCATTAACATGCTGGCATCATTTTGTTTTATCTTTTAAACTTTTTTTTGTGCATATTTGGCATTTACTTGAGTTATTTTATGAAATGACCAAAAAACTAAATGTGGAAATATTTTATGATGTATCATTTTTCAAAATAACTATCGCAATTTCTATTGCACTTCTTGTCATATATTTGATATGGTGACTAAATACATTGGTAGTTTTATTTTGAAAGAGGACCCAATGGTCTTCGATTTATAGGTTGGATTTCAATTGTCTGGGACTGTCAGGGACTGTTTTCAACTTTATGTCCCTTTCAGTCTTCTTTAAGGCTCAGTTTGGGAATTCTTTGCCCTTTCATATCTGTGTCACATGTTAGTGCTAAGCTTGTTTATCGTGTTAATTTATGACATTATTTGTAACTGAAGAATTCCTGGAAATGGAATTTATATTTGTGTCCTGTATTATGCTGGTACTGCAATTGTTTCTTTTGACTGTATTTTTCCATTTTATATGTAGAATTTGTTAACTAGGAATTTTCTCTTGATAATTATGCACACAGACCAAAACAAGTAGTGCTTTTAACTGCTGTTCGATTGTCTACCTCATGAAGAGATGATAGCTGTTATGCAACAAGTTGACAATATTAGAAAGGAATAAAGTGAGCATGAAGGAAATGCTTGCATTTCTATAGCATCTTTCATGAGCTATATCCTTTCAGGATATCCCAAAGAACTTCAAAAAAACCTCTTTTTGAATCATTGTCACTCAATGTAATATCAAGTATGCATTGTTAAAAAGAAAAATGAAATTGAGTCTGTTAATTTTGCACTCATCAGGACTGAAACACAGCTATAAAAAGTGTTCAGCAACTTATATAGCATGAGGAAAAGGTGCTAATTGGTTCGATTGTGGTTGACATGAAAAACTGTTAACTTGTCAATCTTAGTTCACTGATTAAATTCAAACCAGGCAAGGCCAAACCGATTAGTCAGGGCTATGCCACAAGGATACAGTAAGGAGTCTCTCTCTCTCTGTTGTTCTTCCCCCATTTAAAATATGTGGACATATTCATTTTGCCTACAAAGAACAAAACACTGTACGAGAATATATGTAGCTTTTAGCATGCTTAAAAGAATTGCAATGCGAACCCAACTAATAATCTTAAACTGGTTTCCAGCAGAGTTTAGCACAGTCAGACTTATTTAGTAAATGTAGTCCAATAAAAGAATCATGTGCAATGTTGTACACTATAGTTTGTTTTGTAAGCATAAACTGGTTGAGTATAGTCACCAAGCTGTTCACTGTAGGAGGTCAAAGGGATATGCTTTTGTTACAGTTCACTAATCACTGGAATGTATGCCTGGTGTACCTAGGTACCAACCACACAACCAGCCTGTGCTTACAAAACTTAAAACACAGTGTCAAAGATCAGATGCAGCATATAATTCTGTATATGCTAATAGTTATGCTGGCAACTACTTTGCAGATGTCAATTGTGTTTGTAGTGCAACATACATGTACAGTAAAAACTGCATATATTAATATTAATATTGTTTGCCCTTTCCAGTGGTATTCTTGCAGATGTCCTGATCAACATTCCCTATAATTTTCTTTCCAACTGGCCTCTGAGGTCTGCTTCCAAAAGTCAATGTTGATTGCTGTGCATGGAATCTTGGAGGGGCTGTGCACATGTGCAGCTAAGCAACTTAGAGGGAACATTGGTCCTGATGAGGACACGATGAAAAGCATTGACTCCATGTGTCCTTTTTCAGGAATTTGTGTATTTGTTTTAAGCTTAATTACTGATTTTTGTACTGTTTGTCTCTAATTACAAAACCCACTATTTCATTAAAGTGAGTATTTATTTAGATAGGAAACAGTCTGGTCCTGGCAGTTTAGTTTATATGGTACCTATGAAAAGATAGCGTATGTTGATTAATTGGACAACTGTTCAGAGCAAAGTTTATTTAATCCAGAATTTATCAAGCTATTTGACATTATTGGGAAATACTTTGTATTTTCCTGTCCATTCAGCAATTTCAGGTCAGGCTACAGAGAACCTGGTTGCAGAAAACACAAAGCTGCATAAACTCTCTCTCAGAAATATTTCTGAGGTCCAGTGACAGCTTCCATCTACTGAACTGGAGAAACATATCCACTTGCTCCACTATGCCGTGTTTCTGAATGAGAATGTCAAATTATTGTGAATTAGCATCAAATCTGAAGGCAGTATTCTATTGCAGAAATATTCCTTTTTTTCTGGAACTGATTTGAGCCTGACCTAATCTCTTTTCCGTGCTGGGTAACAGAGAAATTTAATCATTTTTGACTGCAAGAGCTTTCTCTGCAGCACAATATGAAGTATAACAGGATTTTAGTTTTTGATAATAATGTAAGATGATCTCCCACATCATGGATGGGAAATCCAATGAGACCCACAGTGTTCTGCACTCAATACCCTCAATATCTGTCTTTATAGGTGGAGCTCTTAATGGCATTAGTGAAAATTAATCAGAATCATCCTCAACCAAAAGTTTATTCATATTACAATAAAATAGCAGTAAACTGTGCTCGATCTGCATTATGAACTTTGCCCTCTCGAGATGTGTGGAACTTCTCACAAACATACATGACAGCCAAATGCTGTTTTGTTCTATGTTTTCATATCTAGTATTAGCTGAGGGTTTACACCTTCGATTTGAATGATATTTGCTGTCCTTCTTTCACTTGAACTGCTCCTAGTTATTTTTTAGAAGCATATACTTACAGAGTGCCAAGTTTCTTTACATTGTATTATGACAGGTTTATATCCTTGCATATTTCCACTTCGAGTTTTTTGAAGCTGCTGTCAGATGGCTCTGCCATTTTGCATTCTCTTTCATCAGCTCCCACAGGTTTTCTATATATTCTGCATTAGGAAGGTGCTCAACAGCTAAGGAAACCTCTCAACTCTCAATCTTGGTTCAAAGATTTGCCCCAGCCAATGCTGGTTTGTTCTTTTCCTACTGAAAACAACAACTGCTGGAGATCATGGAATGCCCTGCCAGTAGCAGTGGTGGACTCTCCCTCTTTATGGGCATTTAAGCGGGCATTGGATAGGTATATGGAGGATAGTGGGTTAGTATAGGTTAGGTGGGCTTGGATCGGCGCAACTTCGAGGGCCAAAGGGCCTGTACTGCGCTGTATTCTTCTATGTTCTATGTTCTATCACAGTGGTCACAAAGTGTGGTGCTGGAAAAGCACAGCTGGTCAGGAAGCATCCGAGGAACCTGAGAGTTGATGTTTTGAGCATAAGCTGAAAATGTGTTGCTGGAAAAGTGCAGCAGGTCAGGCAGCATCCAAGGAGCAGGAGAATCAACGTTTCGGGCATGAGCCCTTCTTGAGGAATCATGAGCCTGAAGAAGGGCTCATGCCCGAAACGTCGATTCTCCTGCTCCTTGGATCCTCCCTGACCTGCTGCACTTTTCCAGCAACACATTTTCAGCTCCGATCTCCAGCATCTGCAGTCCTCACTTTCTCCCGTTTTGAGCATAAGGTCTGCTGCAGAGAAAGCTCCAGTATCTGCAGTCCCCACTTCCTCCCTGGAGATCACAGTGGGTCAGACAGCATTCATGGAGAGAGAGCAAGCTGACATTTTAGTCTAGGTGACTCTTCTGAGATGAGGAGTCATTTATACTCGAAATGTTAGCTTGCTCTCTTTCCATGGATGCTGTCTGACCTATTGTGATCTTCAGCATTTGTTGTGTTCAGTACAGATTTCAACATCTGCAGTAACTTGTTCTTTTCCTATGTTGGAACAGTATAGTAGCACCTCTTTTATATGGGTTAAGATCTTTGAGATCCAGTACATTCTTAGTCAAATAGTTGACTTCTCTCTCTCACCAAGATGGAATTTACCTCGAGAATAGACTAGGTGAGTTTTTTTTAACCTCTTTGAGGTTTCTTTCAAGTTTTTAATTTTAGACTTTCCCATATTTTACATGAAGGATGAATCACCAGTTTCATTGCTGAGTCTGGAGTGAAGTGATACTCAAAATTTTCAAAGCATTCGACTGCTTTGTCAAAATATGTTGGATCTGTTTGCACCAAATCTTCTTTGCATCTGATTGGAGAGAACTTTCCAATTGGTGTACTCTCATCAACCCTCAGTAGCCCCTCCTTCACCTCATGGTTCACTGAGATAATCTGAAGCCCTTCACAACTGCTTAGCCCCCTGTATGGGAGGGCCATCTGCTTCAGTGACATAGAACATGAAATTAATATATTTTCCTTTGAAGAGTCATAGAGTCATAGAGATGTACAGCATGGAAACAGACCCTTTGGTCCAATCTGTCCATGCCGACCAGATATCCCAACCCAATCTCGTCCCACCTGCCAGCACCTGGCCCATACCCTTCCTATTCATATAACCATTCAAATACCTTTTAAATGTTGCAATTGTACTAGCCTTCACCACTTCCTCTGGCAGCTCATTCCGTACACGTACCACCCTCTGTGTGAAAAAGTTGCCCGTTAGGTCTCTTTTCTATCTTTCCCCTCTCACCCAAAATCTATGCCCTCTAGTTCTGGACTCCTACACCCTAGGGAAAAGACTTTGTCTATTTATCCTATCCATGCCCCTCATAATTTCGTAAACCTCTATAAGGTCACCCCCTCAGCCTCTGATGCTCCAGGGAAAACAGCCCCAGCCTGTTCAGTTTCTCCCTATAGCTCAAATTTTCCAACCCTGGCAACATCCTTGTAAATCTTTTCTGAACCCTTTCAAGTTTCACAACATCTTTCCGATAGGAAGGAGACCAGAACTGCACGCAATATTCCAACAGTGGCCTAACCAATGTCCTGTTCAGCCGCAACATGACCTCCAACCTCCTGTATTCAATACTCTGACCAATAAAGGAAAAATTACCAGATGTCTTTTTTTTCACTATCCTATCTACCTGCGACTCCATTTTCAAGGAGCTATGAACTTGCACTCCAAGGTCTCTTTGTTTAGCAACATTATAAGTCCTGCTAAGATTTGCTTTCCCAAAATGCAGCACCTCACATTTACCATCCTGACTGGGAAATATATCCTTTACTGCAAAGTAAATCCTGGAATTGCCAACCCAAGAGCATTGTGGGTCAATCTATAACATGTGAACTGCAGCAGTTAAAGGCAGCAACTCACCACCAAGTTCAAGGGCAAGTAGGGATGGGCAATAAATGGCCTAACCAATGTCCTGTACAGCCACAACATGACCTCCCAACTCCACTACCTGTGACTCCACTTTCAAGGAGCCATGAATCTGCACTCCAAGCTCTCTTTGTTTGCAACACTCCCTAGGACCTTACTATTAAGAGTATAAGTCCTATTAAGATTTGCATTCCCAAAATGCAGCACCTCGCATTTATCTGAATTCAACTCCATCTGCCATTCTCAGCCCATTGGCCCTTGTGTCCTTCTGATTCAGATTCTTAGCTATTGAATCCCAATTCCAACATATGCTTTTAACAGGGCATTGTTTGGTTTCAGAACAAGCTCCCTTGGATAATCACCTGCTTTCAAATTTATGGGAAAGATCTGTCATAGTCTGAATAGGATTTTATTTTGTTAGGTACCAGTCTTCACCTTAAGGTTTGTCGTTTTGGAATTATTTCTCATCTTCTTTCTGATCTGAATGATTTATTTCATGCAGTAATGCAGATTTTATGCAGTTCTCTGGTTTCTGTCATAGTCTCCCATATTTTTGCATTTAACAGCATCTTCCAGTACAAGGATGGTTTGTTTTATTTCCTACCTATTCACCCTTTGGTGATTTATCTGTCTTCTGTTTTTTGTACACATCCTTCCCCAGTATTGGCCTTCCAGGAAGAGTGTCCTGCAGTAGCATTGCAATGAAGCAGTCTAGAAAGAGTGTCTTAAGTATTTCACCTAGATCCTCCTTTATTGTTTTATACTCCAGGGAATACAAACTTAATTTGTGTAGCTTGGCATCCCATTTTGATATTTCTACTTGTGTATCATTATGGTTAGTTTATGATGCACCCCTTCCAAGGCCAATAGAATCTAAAACAGGGTTTAATGTTTTCAACAAGTTACATAGTGGTGGAGGTGTGTATAGGATGCAATGGAATATGGCTATTGAATTCTAAAGTATATTATACCTTGTTTCCTGGACTGATTTGGTGTCAGAATTGAATTTGTTTTCGCAGAAGAGAATGACAGAATTGTTTCTGCATAGTAGGAGGTTATTTGGTCCATCATGTTCACATTGGCTCTCCAAATGACTCATGATTTAATACAATGCAGTATGCCGTATTTAAGAATTGCTCACACCAGTGCATCCACACTTGTTAGTGATCAATGGAAATCAATGTGTTGTATCCACCAGCAAAAATAAATTCATGACCTGGAAGGCAATGAGTTAATATTTGAAGGGTAGGTACTGCAATATGGCATGGAAATAAATCATAGTTTGAAGTGTTGAAAGTATGCCACCTGGCACATGATTTCTTAGATTGCTTTGAAGTGTAATGAATGTACAAGTAAACAAGCACATTTTTATTAATAATAAAATATGAATCCATCTCAGCAGCATATCACTCCAAACACTATAGTATGTCCCATGTCACAAAACTTAAATGAGTAGCCTTATTAACACAGATGTTCTAAATTTTGGATTAAACCAAAATTAGACTTTGATTATAATTAATCTGTAGTGTGTATTTCACGATTTCCCTGCACATCTGCTCACTCGTATCACATCTTGATGTCGGCAATGGAAAGATAAAATAATTAAATTGGAGTTCGAAACATGCATCTTTTATCAAAGCTGTTCAAACCGGATGGGTAAAAACTACATAATCAAAGAAGTTCGGGTAATGATATATGAGTAATATGAGATGCAATGTGTTTTTACATGTAGCATGTTGCCAAGAAATAATTACACGTATTTATATAGTGCTTTGAAGGTAGTAAAACAAACTAAGGTTCTTCACAGGATTGCTAATAAACAAAATTTGAACCTAAGCCAAATAAGGAGGTAGTAGAAAAAAAAGCATCAACATCTCAGCCAAATAACCAAATTTTAAATGCTTTTCAAAGGAGGAAAGAGAGTTGGAGAGTTTTGTGGAGGGAATTTAATAGCTTAGGGCATAGAAACTGAAGGCATGGCTTCCAATGGCAGAGTGATTAAAAATTGGATGTGCAAAAGGCCAGAAATGGAGGTGTTTCAGAGATCTTGGAGAAATTAGATTGTGAAATAAGGCTAAGAATTTTCAAACTAAGGCACTGTCAAACCCAAAGCCAATGTAGGTCTGCAGGTTCAGGGATGGTAGCTGGACAGAATTTGTTATGAATTTGGATATGGCTAGCTGAGTTTTGGATGAACTTTGGTTGTAATTTACCTCTATAGTTCTCCATGTTGAGATTTTCATTGCTTCATATCTCTGGAGGCTGGAGACTAATGGTTAGAGATTGATCAACATGATTAGTTAACTACACCATTATTATTTTATCAAAAGACTGGTAAGATGATAAATGTTGGTCTCGATAAACTTTGGTTATTCTGCCCCTGACGTCTTCTATGTTCAAATGTAATAACAACAAATTTAACAGAACTTCCTTGCCAACTGAGTGAATAGATCCTCAGGCATCTGCTCACCATGTAAGCTCTAACATAGGACATTTCAAAACTTGTGTGATGATGGCTTCCCTGATTAAATTGTCACTTGTACATCAGAAAAAAAAAACCATGAAAGAGTCTACAGCTACTACCCTTGGCACTGAAGTCTGCCTCAGATTCCTTGTGATGGGAAAGATGTCTCACAGATATTTTACAGGAAACACAAGTGATTTTCTCCACTAACAAGATGTTGCCATCAAACTAAAAAGAATTTCTGCTTACCATCCAGCTGTGTGGTATATGAGTTTCAGTGCCATTGTGATGGCAGGTAGGTGATTTGCAAGTTTCAGTGACTGGTGGTTCATAACAAACAAGATGTTCCAATGATCATTCATTACAGACAGCATCCTCATCATAACCAAACATCTCATGTTTGCAAGCCTCAAAACGCCATGTTAAATATTAGATGTGATTCTGCTACTGGGCAACAGTTATGAAATAATCTTGCCTATGCTCACTGGAAATCAATTTAAGGTTATCAATTGGTCTTGCAGTGTGGTACATCAGTATTAGCACACATCTTTTTCATTGGGAAGGATGTCATGGAGACTGTCAATCTATGCTGCATTCCCTGTGTCAACACCCTCTCCAGTCAGAATCTCCCAGCCTAATCTGAGAACTACAATCAGCACTTAAATATTCCTATTGTATCTCCTTGCCAGTGATGGTCTAAACAATGAACACTCTCTCCTCATGCTGTATACATTGGTGTTCATTTTCCAAGCAGTGTTTCTTACATCTTAGTGCTGATGAGTACAAGATGAAAAACTTTGACTTTTTGTCTTCTTTTAGAAAATATTACATTCTGTACTGCCTAACAATTATTGATCCAGCAAATTCTAGGAACATATGAAATGATGCGTTAGTTTCATCTTATTGCTGAAATCTGACATTGCAATTGTGAACTTGATGCAGTGTTGAAAACATCTCATTTTCCTGTTCCTCAAAATCAATGGAATGGAAACTGTGATGCTGATTCAATGCTGCAGCATGAATTGAAATGTACCTCCACGTTCGGCAAAAGTCAGAGAGGTAAGAAGACAAATAGATTAATGCAGCTGCTTTTATTTTAAGAACAATGCAATAAAATGGGCAAATGGCCTTGAAATTCCACAGACACTCTGGCCATCACCTACCATAAACATCGACCCCTTTTCATGGCAGATTGATGACTTCCTAGACATTTAGTGCATTCATTTCTATTTGTTTTCCTGCAATATTGGCAAGAACCTGGTATAAGGGACCCACACAGTTCCCACCCGACCTGCTCCCTGCAACCTAATCAACATTACTTTCTCGGTGAAATTTCGGTGCCAAATTTAAACCTAACGTAATCACAAAATAATTTGGTTCTGTTAAACCTATCCAAAACTGCAAGCAGGGCTAATGACTCACTTCAAAATTCTGTTGCTCTCTGTTAGTAGCCTGCAAACTACTGTTTGGGGGTTAAAGATGTTAAAACATGGTGAATGTTTTATATTATATGTTTTAACATTGACTGAACATCGACTTCTCCACCTCCTGATGCTGTCTGGCTTGCTGTGTTCTTCCAGCCTCTTGCCTGTCTACTTCTGAACATCTGGGAAAACTGATGGAACCCAGGAGTCTGCTTAGCGTTGAAGAAATCTCTGAGGATGAGATGGACACAGCAAATGTCGCAGCCTTGACCCCTTGACCAGCCTGAAGAAGAAGATGAATTTCAGGCAAGACATGCCGAGGTCAAGAGACAGGCTATGGCTGACTGCATGATGCCAGTATCCGAGCCCAATAAGAGGAAACAGCCCTAGTGCAAAAACACACCAGGTGAAGCTACAGAAAATAGAACGGGCATACATCTCAGGACTTAGATGGAGTGGGTCTGTAGTAATTGGTACGAGGTCAGTCAAGTGAATCTCATAGAATATGAGTTCTCTGATTGGGGCTGTTAATCTGGTCCAATCAGAGGATCCTGGCTGATAGATATAATCAGGAGTATTAAGGGTTCTGCTCACTCAAGGAGCCAGCTCTGTGCTAGCTGAACCAGTGTCAAGTACCATGTACATGTCATTAAAGGGTGACTTGGTGATGGGATACCAGCCTTCATGGAGTTATTTCAAGCCCCAGTGCAATTTCTCAACAGATTTTACACTGTTTCACTTCCATTATTTTTGTACCTAAGATGGTGCCATGTTGAGCAACATTGTAATTGTTTCACTGTGCACCTGTACTTCTGTACTTGTCTACACACGATAATAAATCCAATTCTAATTTTCTGTGAGCACCATTCTCTACAGTTTTCCATTTGTGATATTGGGTATGTGCCAACAGTAGAAGTACTCACAAATCGAGACTATCTGAGATCCCCGTTGCTGGCACATTTTAACACCAGCTGTTCAGCAGGCCAGCACTATCAGTCAAGAGCTGTCCTTAAAGTAGCAACATCTCATGGTATACTCTGGAGATATTCAACTGAGTCTTATCGTTTACCACTGTCATTACAAGGAGCATTTTCCCTTACTTGTTCAAACCCCCCCAGAATGCTAACTTTATATGCCCTGTCAGCTGTCTGCTAACCCACTCAGGATACCTCACCACCTTTCCTGCTCCAAAACTAACAGTTGAGCCAGATACTTCCATCTGAATTAAAGCCCAACCATTTGTCTGTGGAAAATATTCCATAGGGTGGACAGAGACAAGATAGGTCATGCAGTTCCTGACATCCATCACCTCACCTGCATGAGAAGAGATTCCTTGCCCTAATGATGGCTCGTGTGGTGATGATGAGAGCTCCATATCCAACCTAGGATTAGATGTCCAGTCCTGTGCTGCTGTGCCATCATTGCCACTGTGATATGGTCTTAATATGCCCAAGCCTCTACCCTCATTTGGAATTCATTCTCTCTGTTGTCTTCTGCAGCACCAATGTGATCCATAAGGCAATAAGATGTAGGAGGAGAAGTAGGCCATTCAGTGAATTGGATCTGCTCCACTATTCAAAGATGTCATGGCTGATCTGATAATTCCCAACCCCACTTTCCAACCTTTTCCCTATAACTCCTGATTCCCTTACTGATTAAAAATCTGTCTATCTAAGCATTTACTCAATGTATCCAGCCTCTGCAGCTCTGTGCAGTAAGGAATTCCACAGATTCACTAACCTCTGGCAGCAGAGTAGGGTTGTATGTTGACAGCATATTGTTGATTTCCTGTGAATAGAATCTGTTTATTTGTATTGATATTTCAGGCATAAGATTCCTGATGAAGGGCGTATGCCTGAAACATTGGTTCTCCTGCTCCGCGGATGCTGCCTGACCTGCTATTTTCCTGTACCACATTCTCAACACTTGGTTTCCAGTGCACTATCTCAGTGAAGTGTTACAAAGTTTGAGGGCTGTTATTGAGATTGAATTTTGGAGCAAAGACAATGAGGATTTAGGTGTATTAGTAGTCAATAATAAAGATGACAAAAACAGATGTTGTACTGCAGATGGCAATGGTAATTGCAAAGGATTTCCTGGACATGGCAGAGTTATTTCTGAATGTGTTAAGCGAACTGTCAAAACTCAGGTTGTTTAAATTGGCAGGTAAACTGGAGGTAACATTGTTTGACAGAGCTAGGAAGGCAGAGATAATTAAGATACCAGCACAGCCTTTGTGTTTAATAAAAATACTTGAAAAACCAGGTATTACACGTAGTGACAAATCAGAATCTGGCAATATTGAGTTGAAACAGTTTGAGCATGAGTAAAAGATTGAAAAAGCTGGAAAAGAAGAAGCAGGAAAGGGAAATGGAACTCCAAAGAGCAGTAAAAGACAAAGAAAGGTAAATGACAATGAGAATACTAGAATTAAAATTGCAATATATAAGACAAGAGAGAGACAAAGAGAGGAAGCATGGTTCCAGGCTTAAAATGATGCACTTGAAATAGAAGACTTCAGACACCAATGTAGGTTCTGATAGGGGAGAATCTATGACATATCCAAAAGTCCAGTAAGGAAATGTTTAATTTTGCACAGGCCCTACCAAATTTGAGAAAAAAAAGTGGAGTCATACGCTATGCCATTTGAGAAAATAGCAGTGCAAATGAATTGGCCAAACAGAAACTGAACATTACCCACATAGATTACTTTGACAGGTAAGGAACAGAAAAATTATGCTTTATCGGAGGAAGTTTCTCAGGATTAAAACACTAAAAATAACATTTGGCTGCATATGAATTAGAGGAGAAAGTGAGGTCTGCAGATGCTGGAGATCAGAGATGGAAATGTGTTGCTGGAAAAGCGCAGCAGGTCAGGCAGCATCTAGGGAACAGGAGAATCGACGTTTCGGGCATTAGCCCTTTCCTGAAGAAGGGCTAATGCCCGAAACGTCGATTCTCCTGTTCCCTAGATGCTGCCTGACCTGCTGCGCTTTTCCAGCAACACATTTCCATCTCTGCATATGAATTAGAGACCAAGGTATACAGGCAAATGTTCCAGAATTTAACAAATTAGCCTGGCCAAACTTGCATTGAGTTTGAAATGGTTAGGCAAAGTCATTTTGACCGATGGATAAAAGTGTTAGGAACTGGAACTACATATGAAACTCTTAAAGAAATTGTTGTTATAGAGCAATTTAAAATCTCACCACTCTTGCGGAGAGTCAAATGGCTGCAACTGCTAGGCAAGGAGCAATAATGGCTGACAATTCATAAAAGCTGATTAACGTAAACTAAACATAAACTGTCATAAATTTGAAAGACATAGAAGATTGGTTAGAAAGCAATAGGAAGAGTGAAAAGATAGCAAGAAAAAGGTAAAGAATGGAGAGCTGGGAATGCCCCAAGGTCTGCTTCTCAGATCAGAAAGAATCAGAAGGTGAGTGTGGAGGTGAAAATCAGAAGCTGAAGTATTCTATTGTAACAAAGTGGATCATATCTGTTTAGAATGTTGAAAGTTGCGAGGGAAACCCATGGGACTTTTGAAGTTCATAAAAATAATTCCAAGAGGGTAACTCAAAAAGAGAATGCCACAGGCTAAATTGTAGCTTTAGCTACAACTATAGAAATCAGAAATAAATACTGCTGTGAGTTCAGAAGAGGTAAGTGGGGTAGATGAGAATAACGAAGGGTGTTTTCTTTAAAGGGATGGTAATACCTCTTTCTTAAAGTTAAGGATCCACATTCCATAAACATACTAAGGATTAGTTACTCAAACTCTTTTCTGAGGAAGAATTTAGGTTTCCTTCTATAGAGTTCATTGCAAGCCAAAGTTTTTGTTATGTAGGATGGGTAGAGATTATATACCAGTTTCATTGTACAGATTACAGTTGGAATGTAACTTGTTCCCCGGATGAGTGGTACTCACGCCAGTTAAGAAATTGCCTTTGGATGGAATTAATTTTCCCTTGGGAATGATTTAACAAGACTAAACTTTATAGCTTTGCCTATAATCACAGAATGTCCAACTGAGGCTACAGAGATGGAATAGTTGGAAGAATAGATTCTGGACATTGTTCCCGTCATGCACAATGACTGGAGAAATGGCGAAACAAAGTCAATTACTCGCGGTCACAGCAAACAGCAAGCAGCTAAAACTCTATTTAAGAATGAGGATAATTCAAGGGAAACATTTGGTATGTCTTTATTAACTGAGGCTCAGGAAGCAGATCCAGAATTAAGTAATTTGGCACAAACAGCTCATGTTGAAGCTAAGGCTGAAGGATATCCAAAGTGCAAATCCAAAAATGAAATATGCTCATAGAACTGCAGATGAAGAGAAGAGTGGTATACCAAATAGTGGTATACCAGATATCATGAGGAGATATTAAGGGTAGCACATGAAATTCCGATAGCAGGCTATGTTTTGGAGATGCCGGTGTTGGACTGGAGTGTACAAAGTTAAAAATCACACAACACCAGGTTATAGTCCAACAGGTTTATTTGGAAGCACTAGCTTTTAGAGTGCTACTCCTTCATCAGGTGGTTGTGGAGTATAAGATCGTAAAACACAGAATTTATAGCAAAAGTTTACAGATTGATGTTACAAAATTATATATAGAAAAAGACCTGGATTGTTTGTTGAATCTCTCATCTTTTAGAATGAACATGTTGGTTTAGTTCTTTCATATGGAAATCACAGAACTTTTTAAAAGTTACATTTTCAAGTGAACTTTAACAATTGGTGTCATGTCAGCCCAGATAATGCAATGAAGGTGGGAGCTGCCCTGTGTGAGACTGTCTGTGCCACAATGTTCAGACTGATTCTAATCTAAAAAAACAGATTTACAGAATCTTACGCAGATTCATGCAGTTTTTGTGCAAAATAAAATGTAATTCTGCAAGTACAAATTCATCCCACAAACTTATATGTGTGTTGTGTGTAGTGCAGTGGGGTCACCTGTAGTGTGACATGAACTCAAGGTCCCATTTGAGGCCGTCCCCATGGTTACTGAACTTGGCTATCAGCCTCTGCTTGGCCACTTTGTGTTGTTGCCTATCCTGAAGTCCATCTCAGAGGACGGTCACCCAAAGGTCCAAGGTTAAATCTTCCAGATCGCTGAAGTGTTCTCCAACTGGGAGGGAACACTCCTATTTGTTGATTATTGTGCGAAGACCATTCATCTGTTGCCTTCGCCTCTGCTCAGTCTAGCCAAAGTACCAAGTCTCAGGGCATCCTTGCCTGCAGTGTTGAGATGGATAACTTTGGCTGAGTCGCATGAGTACCTGCAACATACACGATGGAAGATGTCCCCACATATAATGATGGTATCCGTGTCAATACTCTGACACGTCTTGTAGTATCTACTGTGATATTTTGTACAGTGTGGTCCTGAAAGCCAGGCAGTTTGCTATGAACAATGACCTGTTTTGAGGCTTGGTGGTTGTTTAAAAGTGAGTAGTGAAGGCATGGGGAAGGTCTAAACGAGATGCTCATCCTCATTGATAATGTGTTGCAGGTTTGAAGAACATGGTGTAGTGTTTTGGCTCCTGGGAAGTACTGGACAACGAAGGGTACACTGTCGGTTAAAGCTCGTGTCTGTCTCCGGAGAAGGTCATTATGGTTCCTCACAGTGGCATGTCAGAACTGGCGGTCAATGAGTTGAGCATTGTAACCCTTTCTTATGAGGGCATCCTTGAGTACTTCCACATTCCTCCTCATCTGAATGGATCCTGTGTATGCATAGGGCTTGTCCATAGGGGATGGCTCTTTTAATATGCTTTGGGTGGAAGCTGGAGAAGTGTAGCATCGTGAGGTTATCCTTGGGTTTGTGGTAGAGTGAGCTGCTGAGGTGCCCATCCTCGATGGAGATGCATATGGCCAAGAATGAGACAGATAGTAGACAGTAGTCCATGGTGAGTTTGAAGAAACTCGTTGATATCACTGTATAGTTTTTTCAGTGACTCCTTGCCATTGGTCCAGAGGAAGAAAATGTCATCAATGTACCTTGTGTGTAGTGTTGATTGGAGGTACCGCATGGAGAAGAAATCTTGTTGAACCTGTGCATGAAGATGTTGGCATGTGGGGTGCAAATCTGGTCCCCAAGGCTGTTCCGTGTGTCTGGATGAAGAACTGGTTGTCAAAGGTGAAAATGTTATGGTGAAGGATAAAGCAGGTGCATTGTAGGATGGTGCTCAGAGATTGGTAGTTGTTGATGAAGAGTACTGAGGCTGTTGCCACGATGCCATCATTGTGGGGGATGCTGGGGTGGAGTGCTGAAACGTCCATTCTGACGAGGAATGTTCCTGGTTCAACTGGTCTGTAGGTACTGAGTTTCTGTAAGAAATCTGTAGTGTCGTGACAGAAGCTGGAGGTCCCCTGTACAATGGGTTTCAAGATGCCTTCGACATAGTCAGAGAGATTCTCACTCAGGGTCCCAATGTCTGATACGATGGAACGTGTATTGACTTTGTGTATCTTCAGAAGGCAGTAGAAGTAACCTAGGCAAAAAGTATATAGAATATAGAACATAGAAAAGTATAGCACAGAACAGGCCCTTTGGCCCACGATGTTGTGCCAAGGTTTAATCCTAATGTAAAATATAATAACTTAATCTACGCACCCTTCAACTCACTGCTATCCATGTGCATGTCCAGCAGTCACTTAAATATCCCTAATGACTCTGCTTCCACCACCACAGCTGGCAACGCATTCCATGCATCCACAACTCTCTGCATAAAGAGGAGAAAGTGAGGTCTGCAGACGCTGGAGATCAAAGCTGAAACTTTATTGCTGGAACAGCACAGCAGGTCAGGCAGCATCTAGGGAACAGAAGATTCGACGTTTCGGGCACATGCCCTTCTTCAGGAATGAGCAGAGAGTGTTCAGCAGGAGAAGATAAAAGGTAGGGAGGAGGGACTTGGAGGAGGGGCGTTGGAAATGTGATAGGTGGAAAGAGGTCAAGGTGAGGGTGATAGGTCGGAGTAGGGTGGAGGCGGAGAGGTCAAGAAGAAGACTGCAGGTCAGGAAGGCGGTGCCGGGCTGGAGGGATTCGGCTGAGACAAGGTGGGGGGAGGGGGGATGAAGAAACTGGTGAAGTCCAAGTTCATCCCCTGTGGTTGGAGGGTTCCCAGTCGGAAGATAAGACGCTCCTCCTCCGACCGTCGCGTTGTTGTGGTTTGGCAGTGGATGAGTCCAATGACCTGCATATCCTCGGTGGAGTGGGAGGGGGAGTTGAAATGCTGTGCTACAGGGTGATTGGGTTGGTTCGTCCGGGTGGCCCAGAGGTGCTCTCTGAATCGCTCCGCAAGTAGGCGGCCTGTCTCCCCAATATAGAAGAGGCCACACCGGCTGCAGCGGATGCAATAGATAATGTGGGTGGAGGTGCAGGTGAATCTGTGGCGGATATGGAAGTTTCCTTTGGGGCCTTGGAGAGAAGTGAGGGGGGAGGTGTGGGCGCAAGTGTTGCACCTCCTGCGGTTACAAGGGAAGGTGCCGGGAGTGGAGGTTGGGTTGGTGGGGGGTATGGATCTGACAAGGGAGTCGCGGAGGGAGTGGTCTCTACGGAAAGCTAATAGAGGAGGGGAGGGAAATATATCCTTGGTGGTGGGGTCCGTTTGGAGGTGGCGGAAGTGACGGCGGATGATGCGCTGTACATGGAGATTGGTGGGGTGGTAGGTGAGGACCAGTGGGGTTCTGTCCTGGTGGCGGTTGGAGGGGCGGGGCTCAAGGGCGGAGGAGCGGGAAGTGGAGGAGATGCGGTGGAGGGCATCGTCGATCACGTCGGGGGGGAAATTGCGGTCCTTGAAGAAGGAGGCCGTCTGTGTTGTGCGTATTTTGAACTGGTCCTCCTGGGAGCAGATGCGGCGGAGACGAAGGAATTGGGAGAATGGGATGGCGTTTTTACAGGGGGCGGGGTGGGAGGAGGTGTAGTCCAGGTAGCTGTGGGAGTCGGTCGGTTTGTAGTAGATGTCCGTGTTGATTCGGTCGTCTGAGATAGAAACAGAAAGGTCTAGGAAGGGGAGGGAGGAGTCCGAGACTGTCCAGGTGAATTTGAGGTCGGGGTGGAAGGTGTTAGTGTAGTGGATGAACTGTTCAACCTCCTCGTGGGAGCACGAGGTAGCGCCGATACAGTCATCAATGTAGCGGAGGAAAAGATGGGGGGTGGGGCCAGTGTAGTTGCGGAAGATGGATTGTTCCACATACCCTACGAAGAGGCAGGCATAGCTGGGGCCCATGCGGGTGCCCATGGCTACTCCTTTTGTTTGGAGAAAGTGGGAGGATTGGAAAGAAAAGTTGTTCAGGGTGAGGACCAGTTCAGTCAGTCGAAGGAGGGTGTCGGTGGAAGGGTACTGGGTGGTACGGCGGGAAAGGAAGAAGCGGAGTGCTTTGAGTCCTTCGTGATGGGGGATGGAGGTGTACAGGGACTGGATGTCCATGGTGAAGATGAGGCGTTGGGGACCGGGGAAGCGGAAATCCTGGAGGAGGTGGAGGGCGTGGGTGGTGTCACGGACGTAGGTGGGGAGTTCTTGGACTAATGGGGACAGGACCGTGTCGAGGTAGGAGGAGATGAATTCGGTGGGGCAGGAGCAGGCTGAGACGATGGGTCGTCCGGGGCAGTCAGGTTTGTGGATTTTGGGCAGGAGGTAGAAGCGGGCGGTGCGGGGTTGTGGTACTATGAGGTTGGAGGCGGTGGATGGGAGGTCCCCTGAGGTGATGAGGTTATGGACGGTCTGGGAGATGATGGTTTGGTGGTGGGGGGTGGGGTCATGGTCAAGGGGGCAGTAGGTGGAGGTATCTGCGAGCTGGCGTTTGGCCTCAGCGGTGTAGAGGTCTCTGCATAAAGAATCTACCTCTGAGATCTCCTCTATATCTTTCTCCTAATATCTTATTTCTATGGCCCTTCGTACCAGTCAATCCTGCCGTGGGGAAAAGACTTTGGCTATTGACTCTATCTATTCCACTCATTATCTTGTATACCTCGATCAGGTCTCCTCTCTTCCTTCTTCTCTCCAGAGAGAAAAGTCCGAGCTTATTCAACCTTTCTTCATAAGGCAAGCCCTCCAGTCCAGGCAGCCTACTAGTAAACCTTCTTTGCACCCTATCCAAAGCCTCTGTTTCTTTCCTATAATAGGGCAACCAGAACTGGACACAACATTCCAAGTGCGGTCTCACCAAGGACTTGTAGAGCTGTAGCAAAACCTCACGGCTCTTAAATTTGATCCCCCTGTTAATGAAAGCCAAAACACCATATGCTTTCTTAACAACCCTATCCACTTGGGTGGCAACTTTGAGGGATCTATGTACTTGCACACCCAGATCCCTCTGTTCCTCCACACTGCAAAGAATACTGTCTTTAATCATATGTTCAGCATTCGAGTTTGACCTTCCAAAATGCATCACTTCGCATTTAGTCAGGTTGAACTCCATCTGCCATTTCTCAGCCCAGCTCTGCATCCTGTCTATGTCACGCTACAGCCTGCAGTAGCCCTCGATAATATTGGCAGCACCTCCAACCTTTGTGTTATCTGCAAATTTACTAACCCACCCCTTAACCTCCTCATCCAAGTCATTTATAAAAACTACAAAGAGCAGAGGCCCAAGAACAGATCGCTGAGGGACCCCACTCACCACTGATCTCCAGGCAGAACACTTTCCATCTACAACCACTCTCTGCCTTCTGTCAGCCAGCCAATTCTGAATCCAGATAGCCAAATCTCCCTGTATCCCACACTTCCTGACTTTATGAATGAGCCTACCATGGGGAACCTTATCAAATGCCTTGCTGAAGTCCATACACACCACAACCACGCTCGACCTTCGTCAAACTGTCTTGTCACCTCCTCAAAAAACTCAATAAGATTTGTGAGGCATGACCTGCCCCTCACAAAGCCATGCTGACTGCCTTTAATCACACTATGCTTTGCCAAATAGTTATAAATCCTATCCCTTAGAATTCTTTTCAAAACTTTGCTGACCACAGACATAAGACTGACTGGTCTGTAATTGCCAGAGATTTCCCTATTACCCTTCTTGAAAAGAGGAACCACATTCACCTCCTTCCAATCCTCCGGTACAACTCCTGTGGAGAGTGAGGAGGCAAATATCCTCGCCAGCGGCTTAGCAACCTCCTTTCTTGCTTCCTGGAGCAGCCTAGGATAAATTTGGTCTGGCCCTGGGAATTTATCAATCTTAATGTTTTCCAAAATTTCCAGCATAACAACTTCATCAATCTTGATCTGGTCAAGACTGTATCCCAGCTCCTCAAAGTTTTCATTCACAACAAGATCCTTTTCCTTGGTGAAAGCTGAAGCAAAAAACTCATTTAGGGCTTCCCCTATCTGCTCAGATCCATGCACAAGTTCCCACCACTATCCCTGGTCGGCCCTACCTTCTCCCTGATCATTCTCTTCTTCCTCACATATGCCTTTGGGTTCTTCCTAATCTTTCTTGCTAAGCCTTTTTCATGCCTTTGAGTTCTTCCTAATCTTTCTTGCCAAGCCTTTTTCATGCCACCTTCTGGCTCTCCTCAGTCAATTTCTGAGCTCCTTTCCAGCAAGCCTGTAATCCTCTAAAGCTGTGCTAGATCCTTGCTTCCTCCACTTTACATAAGCTCTCTTCTTCCTTTTGATGAGAAGCTCCTCTGTTCTCGTCATCCAAGGTTCCTTAATCTTACCCCTTCTTACCTGTCTCAGAGGAACAAATTCATGCATCACTCGCAACAATTGCTCCTTAAGTAGTCTCCACATGTCTGCTGTGCCCTTTCTGTGGAACAATTGCTCCCAGTCTGTACTTCCCAACTCCTGTCTGATAGCGTCATAATTTCCTTTTCCCCAATTAAATATCTTCCCTCAGTAACTGCTCCTTTCCCTCTCCAAGGCTATGGTAAATGTGAGGCAGTTGTAATCACTGTCACCAAAGTGTTCTCCCACCGCGAGATCTGACACCTGTCCTGCCTCATTGCCGAGCACCAAATCCAAAATGGCCTCTCCCCTCAACAGTTTGTCTACATACTGAGTAAGGAAACTGTCCTGAACACACCCTGACGAAAACAGCTCTATCCAAACCACCTGCACTTAGGAGGTTCCAGTCGCTATTGGGAAAGTTGAAATCACCCACGACAACAACCCTGGTACATTCGCATTTTTTCAGAATCTGCCCGCCTATGAGCTCTTCAATCTCTCTACTGCTATTAGATGGTCTGCAGAAAGCCCCCAATGCAGTGGCTGTTCCCATGCTTTTTCTAACTTCCACCCATATTGACTCAGTAGACAAACCTTTCTCAACAACCTTTGTTTCTGTAGCTGTGATGCACTGTCTGATTAGCAATGCTATACCCCTCCTCTTTATCCACCCTCCCTGTTCTTTTTAAACATTCTAAACCCTGGACCATCAAGCATCCATTCCTGCCCCTGTGAAACCCACGTCTCCATTATAGCCACAACATCGTAGCCCCAAGTACTGATCCATGCTCTAAATTCATCACTCTTATTTCTGACACTCCTTGCATTAAAGCAGACACACTTTAACCGATCCCTTTGTTTCATCGCGTGAGAAACCTTCCCGATAGATTCACTACATCCTGTCACTGCCTCATCTGCAACTGTCCCCCTCTCAGATATGTGGCTCTGATTCCCACCCCATTTCAAACTAGTTTAAACCCTCCCGAATCACAGAGCAAATCTCCCACCCAGGACATTTGTGCCCCTCCAGTTCATGTACAGGTCCCATCTTCCCTAGAAGGCATCCCAATGGTCTAGGTATCTTAAGCCCTCCCTCACCCACTTAAAAACTTCCCAGCAGTCCTTTGTTCCTCCCTCGCACTCTCGGCAAATGCAGGCCCCAACACCTGGGGAAGTGTTTTAAACGGTTATACTCACCTTCCCAGCAGTCCTCCTTTGCTCTTCCCTTGCAGCCCTCGGCAAATGGGATGAGGGCGCATAGGGAACTCTGAAGGACTGAATCCAAAGTCCTGATCAATGTGTTTAGTTCATGGGTGTTCTCTTTGGTTGGATTGACCAGTAGTTGCTTATAGTGCTCCAGGTTATTCAGTTGTCGGGACACTTCCTTCCAGTAATCTGTTCTATTCTGAATGATGATGGCTCATCCTTTATCTGCTGGTTTGATGACAATATTGTGATTGGTTTTGAGAGCATGGATGGTGTTGCATTGTAATCGGGTGATGTTTTGTTCTACCTTGTGGGTGCGGCTGATGAATCTGACATTTATATTTTTCCTGACGGTTTGAGCATACATGTCAAGCCCAGGGCAATGGCCCTCCAGTAGGGTCCAAGTTGACTCCTTCTTTGGTTGCTCCCCTACGGACCCCTGTGATGACTGTCCTGGTTCCTCGGTGGGTTCACTGAGATCATTACTGGCACCTTGAAAGAATTCCTGGAGTTTCATTCGTCTGATGAAGTCCTCCACGTCTGCTGCAAGACCACGGGATCCATTTTGGTAGCAAGGCTGAAATTGAGACCCCTGCTAAGAACTTCAATCTTTTCTGGTTTTAGATTAGGTGCCCCTACAGTGTGGAAACAGGCCCTTCAGCCTAAGTCCACACGGACCCTCCGAAGAGTAACCCACCCAGATCCATTTCCCTCTGACTAATGTACCTAACACTATGGGCAATTTAGCATGTCAAGTAGTCAGGAAATCTCAACATCTAATTAAACCAGTACCGTTAAGGTCAGCTGAAATGGCTCAATTGGGAGAGCGCTAGATGGAAAATCTAAAGGTCCTGGGTTTCGGGAGAGGAGTGCCTTGTTTTGTTAGATCTCTACATCTTAGCAGCTGGAGAGTGGCTCAGTGGTTAGCACCGCTGCCTCACAGCACCAGGGTCCCAGGTTCAATTCTAGTCCTTGGGTAACTGTCTGTGTGGGTTTTTTTCAGGTGCTCTGATTTAGAACATAGAACATAGAACATAGAAGAATACAGCGCAGTACAGGCCCTTGGGCCCTCGATGTTGCGCCGATCCAAGCCCACCTAAACTACACTAACCCACTATCCTCCATATACCTATCCAATGCCCTCTTAAATGCCCATAAAGAGGGAGAGTCCACCACTGTTACTGGCAGGGCATTCCATGAACTAACGACTCGCTGAGTGAAGAACCTACCCCTAACATCAGTCCTATATCTACCCCCCCTTAATTTAAAGCTATGCCCCCTTGTAATACCCGACTCAATACGCGGGAAAAGGTTCATACTGTCGACCCTATCTAACCCCCTAATCATCTTGTACACCTCAATCAAGTCACCCCTAAACCTTCTTTTCTCTAGTGAAAACAGCCCCAAGTGCCTCAGTCTTTCCTCATACGATTTTCCTTCCATACCAGGCAACATCCTGGTAAACCTCCTCTGCACCCGTTCCAATGCCTCCACATCCTTCCTATAGTATGGCGACCAAAACTGCACACAATATTCCAGATGCGGCCGTACCAGAGTCTTATACAACTGCATCATGACCTCAGGACTCCGGAACTCAATTCCTCTACCAATAAAAGCCAGTACGCCATATGCCTTCCTCACCGCACTATTTACCTGGGTGGCAACTTTCAGAGATCTGTGTACATGGACACCAAGATCCCTCTGCTCATCCACACTACCAAGTATCCGACCATTAGCCCAGTACCCCATCTTTTTGTTATTCTTCCCAAAGTGAATCACCTCGCACTTAGCTACATTGAATTCCATCTGCCACCTTTCTGCCCAGCTCTGCAGCTTCTCTATATCCTGCTGTAACCTGCCACATGCTTCCTCACTGTCAACAACTCCTCCGACTTTCGTGTCATCCGCAAACTTGCTCACCCAACCTTCTAACCCCTCTTCCAGGTCATTTATAAAAATGACAAACAGCAATGGTCCCAAAACAGATCCTTGCGGAACACCGCTAGTGACGGCACTCCATGAAGAAACTTTGCCATCAACTACTACCCTCTGTCTTCTTCCATCCAGCCAATTCCTAATCCAAACCTCCAACTCACCCTCAATGCCATATCTCCGTATTTTCTGCAGTAGCCTACCATGGGGAACCTTATCAAACGCCTTACTAAAATCCATATATACCACATCTACCGCTTTCCCCTCATCAACCTCCTTCGTCACCTTTTCAAAGAATTCAATAAGGTTTGTGAGGCACGACCTGCCCTTCACAAAACCATGCTGACTATCCTTGATCACATTATTCCTATCTAGATGTGCATAAATCCTATTTCTTTCCACATTCCAAAGATGTGCAGGTCAGGTGAATTGGCTGTGCTAAATTGCCCATAGTGTGAGGTGACATTAGTCAGAGGGAAATGGGACTGGATGGGTTACTTTTTGGAGGGTCAGTTTGGACTTGTTGGGCCGATGGGTATGTAGGGAATAAAATCTAATACTCTAACTGGTTTTTGAGAACTACTCAATCGAGTGTTAGTAGATTGCTTAGAAACATCACTGAAAATGAAAGCAGGCCATCAGTGTATCCTTATAATTATGATATAACAATTCAATTTTCAGAAGTTATTCCTTAAACGACCATTCCAGCTTTGCTAGTAGTGGAAAAGTTAATTCAGTTCTTTTACTCGTTATGGAGTACCAGTTGAGTACAATCTTTTCGATGTTTTAACTTTACATCCCAAGTTTTTTAGGAAATCATCAGCTGTTTAGTATGGAATATTTGAAGTCAATTATATATAATCCTCAAACACAGGAAGCTTTGAAGAGATACCATCAGATTCTCAAAACATGACTCAGGCATCCTATCACCAATAGCTACAGGACTGGGCCAAAGGTTTTGTTACCAGAGTTTCCCCAAATAAATCTATTGGACTTGGACCATTGATTTATGGCCTTGGGACTAGAGGTACTTCAAACTGATTGGGGAAACATTCTTAAAACGAAATGACAAAAACAAACTTGATGCTGGATTAGGCATATAAATTGTTAGAAACTCTCGCAGGTGTATGTTGGGTGGCATAAAAGCATTTGAAGGTTCTACAAGCAAAAATGAAAGAATGGGACAGGGAAACATTCTACAGCTAAAAAGTTTCAAGTGGGAAATAAAAGATTAGTGTTGTTTCCTTTGTAACCTGAGATCAAAATTCAGGGATTCATAACAGATAGTTAGGATGTTATTCTTGATCATGAGAAGAACAATCAGTTATGTCACATAAACTTGATAAACTGGTATAATTGAAGGGAAGAGGATAATGTGGAACATGTGCATCAGGTGGTAAAGAGCACGACAGAGACAATTAGAATGAGTTAGTTGGCAAGGTAGACAGTTCTCAAAGTAAACCTCATAGAATTCGATTAGCCAACACAGAAATACGAGGAAAAAGATTCAGTGTTCTCATGTTTAGTGAGGACAACATTAATTTAAATCTAAAATAATGAAAATCTTATGTAAGACTTTCTCAGAAGATATGTACCTTGCTGGTTACGCCAGTATGTATTGGTCACATCCAGAGAACATGGTGTTGAGCTGTAATTTTGAACTACTGCAGTTCTTTGGCTGTGGGGGCATGCATAGTGCTGTTAGGGAGGGAGCTCCAGGATTTGAACCAGTGACAGTGAGGTAATAGTGATAGAGTTCCAAGATTGGATGGTGTGTGACTTGGAGTACACATGCAAGATGTGGTGTTGTTATGCATCTTTTGAACTTGTCCTTCTACAAAGTAGAGGTCATGGATTTTGAAGGTTAGCAACTGATAAAGTTCCAGCTTCTTCTGATGCAAGTGCAACAAATTCTTATTGCTGCATATATTTCATTATCATGAAGGCACAGCTTCAAGAGAAGCAGGCCACAAAACTTTAGAGATTTACATCAGAAGTTGTGATAGATTTATACTTGCATAAATGTTGTTAACCTTACAAGTTTTACTTGCAATAAAATTTGATGAATGGCTGTGGGCTTTAAAGGAACTTGTCATAAATCTATATTGCTTGAATATGGAAATATTATAAGATATTGTCATATTTTTGGGTTTTCAGTGTGGGGTCGATCACTAGGAAACATTGTAAAGTCTGGTTAAGACTCTTTATGCTCAACAAAGAAATGAGAAAGTAAGTCTCAAACCTTTAACAAATGCACATAAAGTCAGTACCACTTTGGTGGAAATTACACATCACAAGGTGATTATATATCTGAATGTATAATTGGGATCAGACAGAAATCCCACTCCAATACTATTTAGAGGGATCAACAGCAATGTGCTCTATTCACTTTTTTTATTTCTGCCTGTGTTTGCTGAGTGTTTGGACAGGTTGAGTACATTTGATTAGGTTTGCAATTAGTGGCACCACATGTGGGAAAGTTATTGATTGTTATTAGACTCTGGACACACCATATGCCATCATTCAGGGTGGAGAAGAAGAATTCCTTTTTGGGCTGCAGCATGACCAGGAGGTGGCACAGAGGCAGCTGCTCAGAAGACAAGTTTTACTGGCTTTCAGACTAGCTTTTAGTAGTGTTAGCATCATTATAAACCTGGGTCCCTTGCTGAGGTATGCATCCTCCCAAGAGCATGATGTGTGCTTGGCTATGCACAACAATCATTCTAGTCAGCAGGCAGTGAAAGGTTTGTGCACTACCTGCATCGTTATGAATGAATGTAAATTGTCTATCACAATGTCTGTGCCATTTTTGATGACTATCTAATTAAACTCTCATATAGTTCATTGATGTCTTTCACTCTATGCCATATGGTTGTGAAGACTGACACTTCATAATAAAGAATGTTCCAACTCCATGAGAGCTGTGTAATCCCCTGGAAGAAATCATCACTCAGACAAAATTCCACAACAATTAATAGACAAAAGCTATCTGGAAAATTTCTCTCTGATCGTTTTAGGTAATCAACATTAATTGAGGGTGAAAGATTTATTTTGATTTATATTTTGTGGTAAGAACCTAGGAACAAGAATTGGTTTTACAACCCTTCAAACCTTCTTCATTGATCTGTACTTAAACTCCATTTTCTTACTTTTGCTCCAAATTCTTAGATGATTTTAGCCAACAAAATCCTGTCTAGCTCAAGCTTCAATGGCTTATTTATCTCAGCATCTGTAGTTCTTTGCTGGGACTGGGAAAAAGAATTTCCATTCCTTTTCATGTGAATAAGTTTGTCACAATTTCATCTGGCTTCTTTATTGGTGTCATTTCTTTTTTCTGGTTCAGCAAAGCCTTGAATTTGAAATTTTCATTGTTGCATTCTATTCCTTTCATAACTTCAAGCTTGCATCCACATCATCACGTGCCATCAGTGCCTTTGAAGATTTTGGTAAACTTTCCTCCATTGCAATTGATACCAATGAAATAATCAATGGAACTAAAATTCATTAAGTTCTATTGTCATGGATGTGCTTTAATATCAGTTTTATATGCCTTTCATATCTAACAAAAATAGACTTAATTTTTTTCTGCACAAGGTTTAAACAATCAGGATGAAAGCAAAATTACGTTTAAATAATAATTAGTAAAATATATTGTGAGTGTATGCATGTGATTAACAAAGACAGATTAAGTGTTGACTAGGAGCCATTGCAGCTTCTGATGAGTAGTTTGCCATTTGGTTTATGCTCTGGCAGGCAGAACTCTGTTCAGAATTCATAGCTAGAGGTTGTTAAACTAATCCAGTGTTGTCCAATACATTAGCCACTAACCACATGTGACTAATTGGGAATCCAGTTGTGGCTAATTGTGCTTATTAGTAAATAAAAAATGCATAATAAAGCATTGCTGTTGGCCAGGTGCTCTCAGTAAGTTTATTCATGCCACATATGCATGTGGACGTTCAGCATGTTGTGCATTTATTGGTAAAATGGAAGGGCAAAAATAAAATTAAAATTAAGAGCAGGCGTATGCATTTCAACCCCTCAAGTGAGATCCACCATTTAATATGATCATGGCTGATCTCATCTCAGCTTCAACTCCACAAAAGTATAGTATACTAGTGGTTTCTAATTGTTATATTTTCTCAGTTTCTAACTAGTTTTAGAATATTGTTAAGTAATGTTTTCCAAATTGTGCAGCATATTTACATGTAGGTAGGTAAGGAATTTTATATTAGATTTAGTGAATGTTGCTAAAGCAGGATTGATTGAGCCAGACCTGTGGCTAATCAATGTTTTCCATTGAGTAACATTGAACTAGATTCTAAAACTTATTGTTTAAAATAAAGTAAAGGTGGTATCAAGAAATAATAACAGGAAAGGCAACATTTAAAAAGAAGTGATATTGCTAAGGGAAAGGTTGAAGAAACAACTTGAGAAGCTATTTATAAAAAGCTTGATTTGAAGGCTTGTATTGTATGCTTGTGGCACTTTGAGTAGTCTGAAAGGCAAAACCAACTTGCTGAATGGCTTAAAATGTGAGCTTGGAGAAGAATGTAAAAGATCAGCTGTGTGGAATAAGTAATAAATGATCAGCTATTGAGAGTAAGGAAACAAAGAAATTTGATTATAATTAAGAAAAGGCAGCCTTATGAGAAAGCTAACTGATAAGCGACATAGTGGAAACAAGTTTATAATACAAAAGGAATGAAAAGAATATGTTTCAAGGTCCTCATATTTAAGAAAGGAGTGCTAGTGTTGGAATTGGTCCAGAGGAAGTTTACAAGAATGATCCTAGGGATGAGGGGTTTGTAATATGAAGAGCAGTTGAGGAATATGGGTCTATACTGGATGGAGTTTAAAAGGATGAGAGAATATCTGATTAAAACTTGTAGTATACTGAGAGGCCTGGGGAGAATAGACATGGAGAAGATGTTTTCACTTGTAAGACATACCTGAGGGCACAGCCACAGAGTGAAGGGATCACTCTTTAGAACTGAGATAAGGAGGAATTTCATCAACGAGAGCGTGGTGAATTGGTGGAACCAATTGCCACAGAAGGCTGTGGAATCTGAATCATTTAAGACAGATGGATAGGTTCTTGATTAGAAAGGCAATCAAGAATTATGGGAGAAGGTAGGAGCAGAATTAAGGCATTCAGCCCATCGAGTCTCCTCCTACATCGTATGTTCTTTTGGTCTAATACCAATGCTGAATGGCTTCAAAATTGAAATAAGTTTTTGAAAAATTAAAAGACTACCAAAGCCATGGAGAGAGGTAGAGAAGGCTATGAGCTGAGAACCTGCTTATGGATAAAGGACATAATGATGATGATGAAGATGATGATGAGATGAGTAGTTTTACCTGTGAATGGACATTAAACACAAAATATCGAAAGATAACACATTTCTCACATACTGACACGAGAGTTAAGAAAATTAGCCAAAAGTTTACTGAGACATATAATGGGGATTGAATGAAACTTGCATTTATAATGCATGAGTGTGATGATACTATGGCTTTAAGAAGTTTATTTTGTTCTGTTGTTTTTGAAGAGGTTTTGAACCAGAGGTACTGAGTAGTCAATTTGAAGCCAATAATGTGAACAGCTTGTGAGGTCTTGGATTTTTAAAAGTTGGAACAATAGAAACAGCGTGAATGGGAGAAGGCAGACTCCCACAAAACCGGCTTTCAGTAGTTGTTGGGATTTTGATGTTGGCCCTCTCAGCCACAACAAAATCGTAGGTGGCCAGAATCGTAGGTGAGATGATCTATTTCACTGACTTTGCTTTTGCCAAGGGTGCATTTATGGGATGTTATTATATTGGTGGAACAGTTCATCAGTTGTTAAATAATCCATTTTTGTTAATTTTTCCAATAGAATTAGTTATACTAATTCTCCTTTCTTTTATTTGTATTTTAACTGTAGAGTAAGAATAAAGTGTGAAGATAGTGAGGTCTGCAGATGCTGGAGATCAGAATTGAGAGTGTGTTGCTAGAAAAGCTCAGCAGGTCAGGCAGCATCCAAGAAGCAGGAATATCTACGTTTCGGGCCGCCTTTTCCAGCAACACACTCTCAACTAAGAATAAAGTATGTTTTGCTTAAAGCTGAATATCGTAACCAACATCTGGAACACAGCACCATACACTTGCTTTTAAATAAGGTAAATATTAGATTATAGGCTAACCCCTTGAGATATTTGAAAGGGGATTGGAATGGTCCATAACATTCGTTGGCCAGCAACTTGTGCCAGGAGTGACCCCATGAGTTGCAAATAAGCAAAAGTTGCTGGCCAGTTTGCTTTGCACATTCCAAGGTTAGCTTTACAAAAGTGGTATCTTATCCTCTACCTCTCTCTTTTGATGAAGTTGCTGCACTTACATATTCACTTGACATGAAACTCATCACAGGAGATTAAGTCTTGTTGTCAGATTCAAAAGTGAACTTTAACAACGTGACAATTGTCAGGTGCCCAGTTGACTTGGCCATCTCATCCATCATTGGCTTTCATTTTCAGCAACACACTGAGTATTGAAGAAAGTGACCGTGGAAATAATGGATATATTGGTGGTCATCTTTCAAGATTCTATGAAATATGGAACCATTCCTATTGTTTGGAAGGGTAGCTAAGGTAACCCTACTATTTTTAAGAAAAAGAAAGGCAGAGAGAAAAGAGGGAATTCTACACAGGTTAGCCTGACATCAGTAATATCTAAAATTCAAGACTTCTTTATTAAATATTTAAAGCAGAGCACTTGGAAAATAGTAACTAGATTGGGCAAAGTCAGCATAGATTTATGAAAGGGAAATCATGATTGACAAATGTATTGAAATTTTTTAGGTTGTAACCAGCGGATGTTTGCTTGGGCTTTCAGAATGGTTTTGATAAGGTCCCACATAAAAAGTTGCATCCAGTACTGCAGGCTTCAGGGCTTGGATGACAGCTATTCACAATATAAATTAATGATTTAGATATGGGAACTAAATGTAATATCTCCAGGCTTGCAGATGACAGAGCTGGGTGGGCGGGGGTCAGTGTGTGAGAAGGATGCAGAAATGCTTCTGTGTGATCTGGGCAAGTTAAGTGAATGGACAAATGCTGGGTGGACGAAATATAATTTGGATAAATGCAGGGTTACTTACTTTTGGAGCAAAAACAGGAAGGCAGATCACTCTCTGAATGGTGGTAGATTTGGGAAAGGGGAAGGAGCAATTTGGCCTGAGTGTCCTTGTACATCAGTAGCTGAAGGTAAACATGCGATGTGCAGCCAGTGCAGGAGGCAAATGGTATATCGGCCTTCATAGAGAGAGGATTTGAATACAGGAGCAGGGATGACTTTATACAGTTTTACAGTTGCTACATAAGTCCACACCTAGAGTATTGAGTTTATTTCTCCTTTTGTGAGGAAGTATCGGGTGATCTTAGGCAAATATATAAAATTCTAACACAGCAAGACACAGCAGGAAGGTTTTTCCTAAAAAATGGCAAGTCCAGAACCAGGGGTCACAGACTAAGGATACGGTGTAGGCTATTTAGGACTGAAATGAGGAGAAACTTCACTCTAAGTAAGAGCCTGTGGAATTCTCTGCCACAGAAAGCAGCAGAGGTCAAAACATTGAATGCTTTCAAGAGGTGATTGATATAGTTCTTAGGGTTAAAGAGATCAAAGCTTATGAGGTGAAAGTAGGAGCAGGGTACTGAATTGGATGATCAGCCATCAACATATGGAATGGTGGAGCAGGCTCATTCCCTATTTTACATGTTTCTATGTTAATTTTGTGGGCAAAATTTTTAAAAATCTAATGCTGCATTAAGCAATCTGCCTGACAGGATATTGTGCAAGATGCCTTGCAAAATATATGCCATGAAATTTGATAAATCTGTTGAACTTATTGTTCAATTAAATTCAGTTAAAAATGGCTTCTTAAACAATTTAGTTATGTTATGGATTCAGAGTCATTTTATTACAAAATAAATTCCCTCATACTTACTACCCTGAACGCCATTGTCATGACAATTAACAAATTTAAATTGATTATTTTCTAAGATTATATAATGTGAAAAGGGTTCTGAAATTAGCCATACTGTTTCATATTTACGTAATTAACAAATTTCAGAGCAAGTATTTTATTTGATCCTCTTTTCTCCCACCTCCACAAAACACCTGTTTGCATGTTGGCAAGACATGATTTGAAATTGTATTTGACCGAGATGGAAGGAGTATCCCAGCACCTGAGAGGTTTTGGTGGGGGGGGGGGGGGGGGGAGGTGTGGGGGGGTGGAGGGGGAGGAGTGGTGTTGGGGGGTTGGGAGGGGGTGTGGTGGGTAGGGTGTTGGTGGTCACATTACAAAGTTAATTGTTCCTGAAATGATAGATTTTATGCTTTCTCTATATTAAAGTTAAATAAAAAAGATCCTTCAATGAGGTTTCTTTAATAAGCACAATTTTTGATTTATTATAAAATGAATTTTTAATGATAATACAAAGCTAAGAGCTGGGCTGGGAAGCTCTTTTCATTAGACCATAAGACCTAAGAGTGGAAGTAAGGCCATTCAGCCCATTGAGTCCACTCTACCATTCAATCATGGCTGCTGGGCATTTCAACGCCGTTTACCTGCACTCTCCCTGTATCCCTTAATTCCTTGCGAGATTAAAAATGTATTAATCTCTGCCTTGAAGACATTTAATGTCCCAGCCTCCACTGTACTCCATGACAATGAATTCCACAGGCCCACCACTCTCTGACTGAAGAAATGTCTCCTCATTTCCATTCTAATTTGATCCCCTCTAATTCTAAGGCTGTGCCCATGGATCCTAGTATGTCAGGCTGATGAAAACAAATTCCCAGCGTCCATCCTTTCTTGTAAGTTTGTATTAGATCTCCCGTCAACCTTCTAAACTCTAATGAATGCAATCCCAGGATCCTCAGCCGTTCATCGTATGTTAAGCCTACCATTCCAGGGATCATCTGTATGAATCTCCGCTGGACACATCCAGTGCCAGTATGCCCTTCCTGAGGTATGCGGCCCAAAACTGGACACAGTATTCTAAATGGGGCCTAACCAGAGCTTTATAAAGTCTCAGTAGCACATCGCTGCTTTTAGATTCCAACCCTCTTGAGATAAGTGACAACATTACATTTGCTTTCTTAGCCACGGACTCAACTTGCAAGTCAACCTGTAGAGAATATTGGACAAGCACTCCCAGATCCCTTTGTACTTTGGCTTTATGAATTTTCTCACAATTTAGAGAATTCTTTTTTCCAAAGTGCAAGTCCTCGCATTTGCTCAAATTGAATTTCATCAGCCATTTCTTGGATCACTCTCTAAACTGTCTAAGTCTTTCCGCAGCCTCCCCACCTCCTCAGAACTACCTGCCTGTCCACCTAACTTTGTATCATCAGCGAACTTCATCAGAATACCCCCAGTCCCTTCATCCAGATCATTGATAGATAAAGTGAACAGCTGCAGCCCCAACACTGAACCCTGCTGGGCACCAGCCTAGATTCCCTTCCCTAGGTTAGCCATCAGCTGAAAAACCTGAACAATTTCCAAAGTAGAAGCTGCAATTTGATAGTCATAAACCCAAGCAGGGGGTTTGCAGTCAATAAACAGTTCTCACAAGACATGAGCCTTTCAAAAAATGCTTTTTCTTAGAAAATGTTCCTTTGTTCTTTCATTGATCTAATAATAAATCCAAGTGTATACAATCCTTAAAATTCAAGTCAATAAACATGATTAACTTTAAAACCACCATATTATTGAGCATGAACGTGATATCTGATGTTTACACTCTGTATGGATATGTTATGACAGTTGTGTTTCCAGAAAGTGGACCACATACCAAAATTTTATTTGGAGGACAGATGTTTGAAATGAAGATGGATGATTTTAAAGAGTTTATGAGATTCTGTCTCATTATATCTTTAGGGTGATGGCCTGCTTTTCTCTAGTTTCCTCGATGAACACGGCCAAAAGAAGTGTGTGTGTGTAAAAGTCTTCAATTAATGGGGAGGCATTCTAGTGATGTGAATGCCCAGTGGGCCAATGTTGCTGTTTGGAGTTTGTTGCGATATCATTCTTTCAAGCTTAGTAATATCTGAAAATAATTTAAGTGTCACTTTAAAGCAGGAAAGAATTGCCACTGACGAGTTTCAGTCCTTGATGCATGCCATATCTTAAGGAGTCCTACCTCTTATTATCCAATGGTCTCCTGGTGTGAAATATGCTGGGCAAGTGGCAACTCTGTTTAATTATTCTCCAAAATGTTGGAAAAATTCTCATAGACTCTGAGTTATTGCCTGATAACTACCTGTAGCATTGTCCAAGTAGTGATGGCAATGACACTTATTGTGCTCGCGGTGGAAGGGCAAGACTGCAGATACATTTGGCACTGCCATTCACATGTAAGGATATGGCTTCTTTCATGACCAATGGGTATTACAAAACGCCAACAATAAATGAACAATCTTTTTTTGAGTGTAACACTAATGTAGTGATGCAAAAGCTAATCTGCACATAGTAAGGTGCCACAGTCAGCAATGAGATGTGTAACTGTTAAAAATGCTGTTTTATTGATGTTGGTAGAGGGGCAAATATTTGTCAAATCTCCAGGAGGATTTCTATGATCTTCAAAAAGAGTTCGCAAAACACTTTCCACTGATCCGACATTTCTGACCAAGTCCGAGTAGAATGTCTCACTTAAAGGTGGCTTCTCTGAAAAAAAGCATTCCTTTAGTCACTGAGTAATCAATCTAAACTCTCCGTGGAATTCTCTGAGATTGGTCACAAGACTATGACTTCCCAGAGTCCAATGTGATTTGTGCTACTCATTACAACATAACTACACTTTTGTGGCATGCTGTGCTCCATGAAGGTGTGAACAGTTCAGTGTATGACTCCATTAAAGCACCAGTTGAATCTCCAAAGCCAGCAATATGGTTGTAAACACAAGTTATGAATCACTTGACATTCTTTTTCACCCTGTCCTCATTACAGTTTATACTCTAAGGCTGCCTGCAGGATTCATCTTGCAGTTTTGCTTCCTCACTCATGCTAATCTCATTACCCAGTGTCTCTGAACGATAGAAGGGCATGAGAATCAATATTGATTGCATTGGAATTTTTATGTAATATTTGGTTAAGATCTAGAATGTACCACCTGAAATTGTCTTGGAGACAGATTCATTCATGGCTTTCAAGAGCGAAGTTAATAATTATCTGTACAGAAAAGAATTTGCAGGTTATAGTGAAGAGCTGAGGACTAGCTGAGTAGTATTTACAAAATTAAAAATCATATAACACCAGGTTATTGTTCAACAGGTTTATTTGAAAGTACTAGCTTTTGAAGCAACACTCCGAAAGCTTGTACTTTCAAATAAACCTGTTGGACAATAACCTGGTGTTGTATGATTTTTAACTTTGTCCACCCCAGTCTAACACTGGCTCCACCACATCATAGCATTTATAGACAGCTGGCATAGGATGAAGGGCTAAATGACCTCCTTCTGTGATGAAGGCATTCTATAACTCTATGATTCTATTATTTATTACCACACTTCATTCATTCAAAAAGCTGGCATAGGCACAATAGATCAAATGGTCTCCAGCTGTGAAGCAGCTTTGCATCCTTGTGAAGTGGCAGTCTAACTATATCCTACAGTGATTGTATCATTTGCTCATCAGAAGTTTCCTTGCTACGTTCACTATGTTATACCAAATAAATGCCTTTGTTACCTTTGCTGTGCTATACTGCTATAGAATAACATCTGCACAGGGGACCTCGCAGTTCTGGTGATTGTGAACTGCACATTTTCAGCATTGCTTCAAAGGATTGGGCCAAGAATTAGGTCACCTTGTGGCAGTCTCAAGAACTGCAAGCTAAACTTCCTGTATTTTCAGGAAAGAATTAGACTTTGTCCAATTTCAAAAGCAAAACTGTGGTGTTTGTTTGACAACTGTAAACAGTGTTTGAAAATGAAATTACAGATCTGAAAATGATTTTAACTTGTTGGGATTTGGGTGTAGGGCTGTGGGAGATGGGTTGGGAGGATGAAGGGGAGGGAGTCACTGGAGATGCTTCATGATGGGAATGGTGCACAGGGTGGAATCTTTCTGTTTGCCAAGTATGCAAGCTTGGAGACAGGAAGAAAACTTCATTGGCTTTGGTGAACCAGGAGCTTGCCACCTTCATGCTGCCACCAGAATTAAGTTCAGGATGGTCCAAACTTTTGTTTAATTAAACACCTCTAGAGCAGATGGGACATCAAACCCAGGCCTCCTGGTTCAGATGTAGGGGCAGTACTGCTTTGCTACCAGAGCCCACCTCTAAAGACATGTTTTATTTCTCTATTTTTCTATTGAGATGCTGTTACACATCTCTAGATACAATCTTTACTACCACCTACAATTCTTAGTATGAATGAAGAGAACAATTAACAAGCACTATGACCAGGACAGTGCACCAATAACAAATAGGGAGATAGGAAGGAGATTAAATTAAAATGGTGTTGGTGGGGGAACCAAGCATGACCATCTGACTCCTACACCAAGGGATCAATTAATGACCAATTAAAGCAACTATTACAGTTCCAGGTGGGATATGAAAACTCAGTCTCCTTGATTGGACAACCATGTCAAGCTGTCTATTTTGTGGAATGGTGTGTCGGGGTTTGGGAGGCCAAGGGGATGAGTAAATATGAGAATTCTTTTCAGAGCCCAGAGAAATATTCCTGTTCCTCTGGCCCACAGAAAAAAAGCATCAAATGATTCAACTTGGGTTGTTCTGGCCACACTGATCATAGTCTGAGAATTCGGGCACACAAAGAGTAGTGAGGCTTGGAACTCTCTTCTGCAAACAGTAGTGAATGCTAGATCTGATGTTAATTTCAAATCTGAGATAGATACATTTTTGTTAAGCAAAGGTATTAAGCCACCTGGGCCAAAGGCAGATATGTGGAGTTAGGCCACAGATCAGCCATGATCTCATTGAATGGTGGAACAGGCTCAAGGGACTGAGTGGCCTAATCCTATACCTATGCTTCTACATCCTATTACAGATTAGCAGTTAGCTTGACACCCATCTGGGGCTTCCTAGGTCCAGAGTCTGAAAGTATAATATAGTGCCATTGATATCATTTGGCCATAAACTTCAATAGTAAATTTACCTGATGAAGTTGATCTTAATCTTGCTGCAAAGCCTCTTCCAAGGATGCCTACCTTGAATAAGTTCTCCTTCTCTCTCTATAAGGATCTCAGTGAGTGTCTCTCTCAATGCAGCCCCCTCAAGTTGTCTCCTCTGCCCTGAAGCTCTTCAGCCACGTCCTGTAGCAGACTTGCTACCACAGCCACATCTTCTTCCTCAGTGCCTGCCTACAGAACCGACATTCCTGATAAAGGACTCTTGCCTGAAACATTGATTCTCCTTCTCCTCGGATGCTGCTTGAACTGCTGTGCTTTTCCAAGGCCATACTCTTGACTCTGATCTCCAGTATCTGCAGTCCTCACTTTCTCCTAGTAAATGTATCTGCCACTTGCCTGGCATGGACAGCATCCCAACATCAGTTCTGAGATTGAGATATAATGACATGTATTTGGATTAAGTTAGGACAGCAGAGCAAACTATCTATCACTTGGTAACCTCCCCATGTGATTTGCACCAAATAGGTTGGCTTAGAATCTACCCCAATGTATTTCTTTTAGGATTGATTCCACAAATATATCTGTACAAAATAGGTTTCCGTTTGTACACATTTGAGAAATGAACTACTTGGCAGATTGAATTTTTTAAATATGAAAGATATATTGTTGTTTTCTAGCAAATGTAATTTTAAAGTCAGAATATGGAGGCACTAGTGTTATTAGCTTCACCCACTTTGTCCCATGAGGAGCGATTGTACATTGAAGGACTTCTACTCGTTGTTTTAATTTCTTATTGAGTCCACACTTGATTCAGAAGTTGCTGAGAATACAAGGTCATATGTGGCAAAGGAAAAATGCCTTTATCATTAAATCTCTAAGGAAAAGAACAGCATTCTTTTACATTGTTTCTTGAAATAACAGAATGAGGAGCTGGAGACAAAGCTGCAGATTCAAATATGATGCAGTCTTAAGAGGCCAAATTGAAAGGGAGCAATCAATTTCCTTGCACCTCTAAGACTCTGATAGTAATTTGAGGGATTCATGATGAGCTGAGCCTTTATATACTGGTATCAATGAAAAATAATGAAGTGCAAGCCCACATATGCAATCATTCAGACAAGTTTCCACTTAGTTCAGTTTAGGGTGGAAAGAGCATTTTGGAAATGAATTTTCACCTGCTTCTCCAGCTCACTGGCAGTTTTATAGGGCTTCTGCATCTTCCTGGACAAAACTACGGTAGTCAAACAGAAAAACCACCACACAAAAACTACCCACATTATTCTTAAAGAGTTTCAAAAGAAGTACCGATTGACTTATTTAAAGAATTATGGCAACTTAGAAACAGCATGTACAACTTAATTTATGAATATCCTGAAATAATGTAGCTATTTGCACTCATTCAATTCTGTATTTTTCTGATACTAGAGGGAAGTTACATTGAAAATAGAGCAATGGCCTGATTCTTGGTTTATCCCAAATTTACATTTCAGTATACATGGTGTAACATTGCCACCTTCTGGTGTAGTAGCATATCTCAATAAAGGACCACATGATAATGTTCTTAGCATGAACAACTAATGTTACTTATGCATTGTCCATTGAAAAATATCAATAATCACAAGGCAGAGAACAAGTGCATATTTAGGAATGCATGAGATTTAAGCTTGAACTTCTCAGATGGATATTCTTTGCATAAGTATATAGATGCATTGCATCTCTGTCTTTAACTACAAAACAGTTGTTCAGAAAGAACTCTTGAATCTATTCACTTTAGAAAAGAAAAAGGGCAGAAGATAGTGCAACAAGTTTTAACCAATAGGATAGTCAATGACCATATTAGTTGATGCAAAAGGAAAATGCTGAGGAAATCTGAAACAAAGTTTGGAAATCCTCATTGTGAGAGCATCTGTGAAGAGTGAAACAAGTTAATATTTCTGATGATTGGTTGCTCCAAAATGTTAGGCTGAATTCCTGTTGCACTGGAATAGGAGGAAGTTGAGTCAAGAAAGTTGGGGAAAGCTGCTTCAGCATAATCCCCTGATGCACTCCCATAGCTTGGAAACCTTCTTGGGATAAACCGAGAATCAGGCCAGCTGCCTTCTCATTGATGGCTGCAATTGCACCAACATTATGGTATTACTGGCATTTTGCTACTGACAGTCCATGTGAGGAGGCCACCAGCTCAGTTGATGTAACATCCTCAGGCTCCATGTCTGAAGGTTTTCAGAGCCAAAGTCTCTATGGTCCATTGTAATGACTGTGGGCAAGGCAGGCACTAATTGTGGGGATACTCTATCAACCTGATGGAGTGCTACCCTTTCATTCTTGTGCTGTTTGTGTTCACTTCTGCAAATCCGTGACCTGCACCAGCTGAGTCCACCTCTCCCGGTGAGGATGCTGAGACTCCCAGCTGGTTGACAGCATCATAGGTTCATTGCCCCACTCAGAAGAAGTTGAATCCAAGAGAGCAGTTGTAAGGTCACATCCCTGAAGTACGTTGTTTTAGTCTTGCAACTGGTAAGTGCAGGTTCTGGACCTCTATTAAGTCCTGATATTTGGGACCTGAAGCAGCCATGGTAAATTCTGCATGCTAACTTTATTTCCCTCTGCACAGATGCTGTCTAGCATACTGAGTATATTCAGCATTTTCATTTGAATATTATGTGTATTGGAGAAGTGTTAGAATCTTTATCTTTTGGGGTCTGTGCAAACCATACACATGCAATGTAATCATTTGTTAAAATATTTATGGTAAGAAGACCAGCGATAGGAGTGAAAAATTCATGCAAAGACATTGCAGGATGTGGAAAAGACATTGAGGGTGCAGATAGATGGAGAGATTTCCAAGTTTAAATTAACCATTCCGTGGAAGTCAACCTGTGTAGGTAAGGAGTTGAAACAATGTTCTCTAAATAGTGGCATAGATGGCCAGAGTATAGAAATTATGACAGATCTTTTTGGAATGACTTAAATAGTTGTTTTTAGCATCACTTTAACATCTTGGCTGTAATCCCAAAGGAATTGTACCATGCCAATTTACCATAATGATGCCAGCCATTGAAAACTGCAGTTTCCAAAGTTACAAAGAAGTTAGAAAGAGTATGATAAAGAGGACTGCAAAAATATTTTGATTGCAATGAGTTCTGCAATCTGGTTGTTATTTCAAAGTTGAAAAGAAATATTAGAAGAAATGTCTCCATTCGGTGTTAAAAATTGGTCGGATATACTAGAGCCATGTGGATGATTACCAATTAGCAGCCCATTAGTCCTTCTTCTCAAAGTCAGTGATATTCTGAACTTTTTACTCCTTTGTTTTTTTCTCTAATTTATTTCTATGACCTATAATGCTGCATTATTATTTATTTCCTTCTCTAATTTTTTTTTTTGTTTCCTAAGAATTAGATCTTAACTATATAAACTTAGGTACTGTAATGCAGCGAATGTAAACTTTTCACTGTACGTATTTGAATACATGCTATAAAGAAGCTAATTCAATTCAATTTTATCAAAAAAAAACATGGAATGTAAAATGGGTTGGCAGGTTAACCATTGTACCTTCAGTGACCCAAAATTAATTTTACCAACAGACACTTTGCCACAGGCGCTGTTAAAGACTTTTAAAAGAAAATTAGATAACTATTTGAATTTCAGCTTAGAAATATTGTCTTTATTAAATTTTATCTTGAGATAATTATCATCCAAAATTTATATCCTGCTATTATTTTTTCCTTTGCACTGTCTCACCATTTTCCTTGTTATCTTATTTTCACTGTTTGGTGCTTCTAATGCACACCAGATATAGTAGCTTTCCTTTTATTTCCTAACTCTGTTCGTGTGGATTTGTCCTCGGGCAACCATCATGAAAACCTTTATATTCAAGAACTATGATAATCATCCATGGCCTCATTTACCTTTATGTCCATTGCAGTTATAGCATAATTCTGCTATGTATTAATAAATCTAGATATCTCATTTGTTTTATATACTTTGCAAATTCACTTCCTTTCTTCACCAGCCAACTTGATTCAATTTTTTTGAAAAGTTGAGACAGTTCTCAAGTGTTAGCATTTACTGCAGACCTGTTAAAAAGCTGTTATTCTTATTCCACTTTAATAACAACTCGTACTTATATACCATGTTTAATGGAACAGAATGTCAAGGAATAAGCAATATGTGACAGAGTCAAATAAATTGAGATTGGGTTTTTCAGGCAAAGATTCACTCAATGAAGTTAGATTCAAGAAGTGTCTTAAAGAAGGAAAGAAATTTGGTGAAGATTAAGGATGAAATTCTAAAGGTTAGAGCAAAGGAAGGTGAATGCATGGTTGTGAGTTGTTCCCAGTTTAAAACTGAAAGTTTTGATAGGCCAGAATTAGATGTGTGTGGATCTTTCTAATAATTTAATGAAAAATTTTGAAGAAAAAAATGGAATTTCTGAATTGAGGTATTGCTCCCACACAAAATAGTTCAGATCAGCAAATGTAGAGTTCATTGATCAAAATGAATTTGTGTGAGTAAGGATATAAGTAGCAAAGTTTTAATGACTTTAGTTTTACGTAGGAAAGAATTTAAGAGGCTAGGCAGGGACATGTTGGAATAGTAAAGTCTAAAAATAACAAAGGCAGAAATGAGGGGTTTCTCAGTAGGTGAGCTGAAACGTGGGAAGAATCGGATGATGTTATAGAAGTGGAAGTAGGCATTTCAGTGATGGCATAGCTATATGGTTCAAAGACCATTTTAGAGTCAGATACGACACTAGAGTTGTAAACAATCTGGTTCAGTTTCAGGCAGCTGCCAGGGAATGGAATAAATGCTTTCAAAGAACAGTAGAGCACATGAACAGGCTCTTTGGCCCAGCATGCTTGCCCAAACATATGATACCTTTCTAAACTCAAAATATTTTTTTCTCTATGAGTTCTGTATCAGTATATCCACAACCTCATGTCCTTATCAAAAATTAGTAAGTGATTTTTAAAACACTAATAGATCTTCCATAATGCCTGGTTTTTATGCAATAACTTTTCCCATTTTTCAGTTTACTGTTCAAAATTAAGAAGTGGTTTTTACAATGCAATAGCAAGAATACAAACAATCTTTCAGTATAAGGCAGTTGTCAGATAATGGAAATTATCGCAAATGTTCAAACCAATGACTTGGGTTTTTCTGACAGTTAATTGGAGGAAATGTCTGCCATGCAGTCTTGTTTCTTTTATTTATGCTTGAATGGAGACAGTTCTTGCCCATGCCAACAAAGTCAGGAATTGGTGAAGAAACTCAGCAGGTCGTGCAGCATCTGTGGAGTGAAAGCAGAATTGACATTTCAGGTCCAGTGGCCCTTCTTCAGAACTGATGGTAACTAGGGAAAAAGTGGTATATATGCATAATACAGGGAGTTGGGTGGGGATGGAGGGCAGAAAATATAGAAGTAGTAGATGGAGACAGAGCCCAGACAGACAATTAAAACAAAAAAGGATAGATACTGGTAAGCCAGGGAGAAAGAAGAGCTGCTAAAGTAGGTGACAGGGCCTGGGGTGTGGGCTAGGTAAAGGAACTGCTTTTGAAAGGTTTAAGTGAGCCACCTTCTTGAAACAATGCACTGGGGCTGACATGTTATACATTTCTGTTAGATAATGCGTTTCTAGGATTTTGATACAGAACAGTGAGGGGGGAGTGGTTATATATAGTTCTAGATCTGAATGGTGATAAATTGTGGATGGTGTTTCTTCAGTGGATCTATTGCTCTTATCATTCTAGCTGGTAGAGGATTTTGGTTTGGACACTTAGGATACTTGAAGAGTTTCTGCAGTTCATCCTGTTGATAGTATACACCGCTGCCACTGTATGTTGACGTTGAACATAGTGAACTTTGAAAATAGGGCTCGAGTGCCAATCAAGCAAGTTGCTATGCCTTGAATGGTATTGAGCTTCTTCAGTGCTTTGGTGTTCTGGTGAGTTTCTCCAGCACTTTCTGTTTTTATTTCAGATGTCCAGCATCCACAAAATGTCAGTTATATTTGGAGGTATACAGGTTGCAAGGGTTTTTAAAACTGAGGCATAGAAAATAAATATGAAGATGATATGGTTCATTCCTATATAAAACACTGGTTTCGTCTGAATTGTCCAGTGTTGGCACCACACTTTAGGTAGGATATGAAGGCATCATAGGGCATGCAGGAAAGATTGATCAGAATGTTTCTGACAATGAGAGAGTATACTTATACTGATAGATTGGAGATGCTGGAGCTTAGCTCCTTAAAGAAGAGGTTGGGAGGAGATTTTATAGAAGTGTTCAAAATCTTGAGTATAACCATAGAGATACAGTTTCAATTTGTCAAGGGGCCAAAGAACAGAGGGCACCATTTGAGTAACTGGCAATACAACCAGAGTGAATCTAAAGAAAAAAAAAAGATTTTTGTATTTGTTTTGGGATTTCTTTTTATGGTTTATATAAAAAATTAAAGAATTAGCAGGCTTTCAACAGCACTAAAGAAAAGCTTAGAATGTAGGAGAATTTGAGTGTCCTTTTCAATGCATAGGAGTGTTTAAGCTGGTGAGTGTTTTTAAGGAAATCAATTGTGCAACACCTCAAATGCAATTGAACATTTGAGCATTTTCACGTGGGTAAAGCAACATTTTAAATACTTTTTATTAGCTGGTTTATCTTCATCGGCACTACTGCAGCCTTGGCTTTCACAGCTGATGTCTGTTCCTCTCATTGCTGTTAAAGATAATGTACTTACACTGGCAGTGGTAGTATCTAGAAATGATTGCCTGCAAGGTATGGTGGCATTAGATTTAAAAAAGACTGTAATATAAGAATTAGGTAATTTGTGGTCTTCTTGGGTGATAGAAAGGGAGTGGGACTAGTGGAGTAGCTATTACAGCAAGCCCTGTGGACACAATGGTGGTTTCCATCTCTGTTGTACAATTCTACCATTAGATGTGAAATCTCCATCCTGCTCAAGTCCACTCATTCATTATGTATAGACTTTATTAACCCTAGATAATCATCCATGATTTTAGGTAGCTTATCAAATGTCTTCTGAAAAATACATTACATCGGTTGCTCACCCTTTCTATATCCTCAAAGTTTTTTGGTAGATTTGTTAGGCAGGATTTCCCCTTCACAATGCCATGCTGACTCTGCTTGATCATATTATGTAGTTCTAAATGCTCTACTGTTGCATCCTTTATAATAAAATCTAATTTTATCCCCAAATTGGAGGCTAGCTACATAGCCTGTAGTGTTTGTTTTGAAACCTTCCCTTTTTAAATAAGGTGTTACATTGGCAGTTTTCCAAGTCTCTTGGATGTTCCAGAATCTAAGGTTTCTTGGAAGAGTATGACCAGCACAGCCAGCAGTGACTTTTTGAAAAAATATCATAGGATATATTCCATTAGATCCAAGTGACTAACAGTCTTTTGTCTCATTGGTTTCCCTAGCACTTTTTATCCCCTAGTAACTGTTATTGTATTTATTTTTTTTCCTGTTCCCCTTAATTATTTATTAATTTTGCAATGCTCTTTGTGTCTTTTATTCTGAAGACTGATACAAAGCATTTATTCCATTTCACTGCCATTTCCTGTTTCCGCTTATGTTTTGCTCAGACTTCATCTCTAAGGGGCCAATATTTGCCCTGCCTTCTGTCTTCCTTTTTAGATATTTAATTATATGCTTGCTGTCTGTCTTAATATTACCTGCAAGTTTACTGTCAAAGTTGATCCTCTGCCTCTTTATTACTTATTGGGTGTTTTTTGATGTTTTTGAAAAAATTCCCAATCATCTGGCTTACTGCTAATCTTTGTTAAATTGTCTCCTTTTCTCTTTCAATATTATGCTATCCACAACTTCCTTAATTAAGTGTGGTTGGCTTAACCCCCTCCTAGAATCCTTCTTCCTCCTATGTTGTGAACCATGAACTATTTTCATAAATGTCTGCTATTGATCCTCAACTACTTTTACTGCTAAATTCTTTTCCCTGTTCACTCTAATCAGCTCTGCCCTCATTCCTCCATAAATGATCTTATTTAATCTTAGCGCATTTAATCTTAATGTAAGCTTCTCCTTCCCGAACTGAATACTAAATTCTACTATATAGTAGATATAGTCATTGTTTCCTAAGGATTCTTTTATTCTGACAGCATTTATTAAATCTGCTTCATTACACATCACCAGATCCAGAATAGCCTGATCATTGGTTGGATTCACAACATATTGTTCCAGGAAACTGTTCTAAATGCACTGTATGAATTCTTCCACATATACTGTCAATCTGAGTTGCAATTCATATGAAGATTGAAGTCACTCATGATTGTTGCAGTGCCTTTGTTTCACTCCATCATTATCTCCTGATTTATTCCCTGGCTCATCAGATGTACCTACTGTGATGGGGCCTTTACCATGTTTCTACTGTGTCTTCTTTTCCTTTTTATTTCTTACCTCCACCCACATGGTTTCTAGGTCTTCTCATACAAGATCATTTCTTGATATTATATTTATTCATCCTTTGCCAACAATGAGATCCCACCACCATTTCCCTTCTGCCTGTCCTTTCTGAAAATCACAAAACCATGAAAAAATTAGTTCCCAGATATGATCTCCTTATAACTGTGACTTGGTAATTGCTATAAGATCATAACCATTAACCTTTATTTGTATTATTAATTCATTTGTTTTGCTCCAAATACCAGAAATATTCAAGTAAAGAGCAACTAATTTCACCTTTTGCATTTTTTTTGCTTTTGAGCCAATTTATTGCTTTTTTTCTATGTTTGTATACTCACTCCCTTTCTATCCTATTTTGGTGTCATTATCCAAATAGCAACCCATAATGCTGTCATACCCCTTGCTTTTTAAGTCTTATCTGAATGAATCTCACTCTTATCTGACCAAATAAAAGGTCTAACACAACATAGATGACTCACGAAACCTCAGGGTGGTTCTAAAGACAATTTTAATTGGCAACCCATGGAGTATTAACCAACAAGCCATCACAGATACTACTCAAAGGAACTAGAATGTAGAAAAATGTTCTTCCAGTTCCCACAGAATGGTCTAAGACTTCCTCTGAAAATCCACACACAATGTAACTGAATATTGAGGGGAAAATGAATTTGCTCCAAGAATAACATTTTTAATCAAATTGATACAAAAGCAGAATCAAATATCTGAATTTTTGAGATTTGAATCTAAAAGTTCTAAGAATGCCTTTTGAAGAAGGTATGTTGTGGAATGAAAGCCTTATATGTTTATTGTCATGGTAACATAAATGCCTGCATGCTGTAAGATTGAGATCAGAAAGCACAAATCATTTGTGAGATTTAAAAAAAAAGACAAATTATAGATTTTCATGCTTTCATTTTTCATGAGTTCTCTAAGAACTTCTCTTCAACAAAAAAAATTGATTACGTGTATCAAAAGTTAGAGAAACACAGTAATCCAGTCATTCTTTCTATTGGTCAGATGGTTTTTTTTGCATTATGAGCAAAATGCCAGTATAATTTTCAGATAAAGGCTAATGGTATCTATATTCAAAATAAATATTTTTACAATTGTATAAATGTTATAATATATATTTTCATGAATTCAGTTCAAGTTGTGACTATCATAAGTTGGTTCATTTATTTGTTTACCACTTGAGTAGAATGGTGAAGTTTCATGATTAGTTGTAATAGAGCTTTTTGGGATAGAGTTACAGAGTCACAAAGCAGAGAAACAGATCCTTCCATCCAATTCATCCATTCTGGCCAAACATCCCAAACTGACCTAGTCCCATTTGCTAGCATTTGGCCTACATCCCTACTAACCCTTCCTATTTGTATACCCATCCAGATGCCTTTTAAATGTTTTAATTGTACCCGCCTCACCACTTCCTCTTGAAATTCAATCCATACACACACCACCTTCTGTGTGAAAAAGCTACCTCTCAGGTCTTTATTAAAACTTTCTCCTCTCCCCTTAAGTCAATGCCTGACATGTTGAGATCGAGATTGCTTTGTAATTTGCACTTCACAATGTGGAATGAGAATCTGGACCTTATTATATTCTCAACAAAGGCTGCTCATTGACTTATTTGTGGGGTCAAAATAAATGTGCTTCTATGTGAGCTGACAGCAGAAAAATAACACAGGAACAAGAGGTTGCATGCTTTGGGACATGCTATGGAAAAAGGTCAATGCTGAAGTAAACTAACATTTTTAAACCAGGATAAAGTAGTTGAGCATATGTTGGCAAAACATTCAAGGACAAATGCCTTCCTGATTAGGATTTCTGGAGGGTGATGGAATAGTTAGAATCTGAAGACAGTAAAGGATTTTGAAAACAGATAGAGTGGAATGAATAAATGACAAAAACAACTAGAGGTCTAAACACAATTCCAAATAGAAGATCCTTCACAAATTTAAATTACGCCCAAATTTGCACCTCAGGGAACACCCCAGTTAAATAGGAAATCGAGAAATCGTTTTCGACTCCACCTTTGCAGACTGCTGAATTCAGCCATACAGAAGTACATTTTAACTCTTTCTTTCTCTTTTCCCTCTATTTTGTTCCTCTTTTTAAAAATCATCTGGTGATCAACAAGTGCCTGAAATTATCATTACATTTTCTCTTCCTAACCCATGACCCTTGTGTCAAGCAGGCCAGATCAGCTAAACTGTAGAAGAATGTAAGTCTCCCAGTTCATGGAAAAAGACCTTGTGTGAAAGTTCCTCTGCTTGACACCTTGTTCACCTCTGCTCTATTTTCCTGGAACATGTTGTAATATTGTGAGCAAATGTTTAAACCATTATTTATTAAAATAGCCAACAGCAGATGTTGCTAAAGACCTCAGCAGAAGAATTATTATTCTTACATTCCTCATGAACAATAATGTTTGCTGAAGAGAAAGTCATCCATATTCTCTGGATTGTTTTTAACTGGACCATTCTAGCACTGATAATGTTTACAGCACAAGCAGATATTGAATCAGTTGTGTTGGTGTTGACTCTCTGATGGAGCAATTCACCTACTGACTACCTTTTCATCTGCAATTTTTATGACTTCAGGTAATATTTGAATTTCTATTGAAAGTCACAGATGAATCTGCCTCCAACAGTGTCTCATTCAGATTGCATTCAAATCCCAACCAGCCTCTGTACAAAAGTATTTTTCCTGATGGCACTATTGTTTCTATTTCCAACCAGCTTAAGCCAATGACCTCCGCATCCCAATGAATCCACCAGGTGAAACACTTCATACCCAACTAATCTGCCCAGAAAGTAGAATACTAAAAGCTCTTGTGATCTCAATTTTCCTTTCTCTAAGATTCATTTTCTTTAATCTATTGACGTAACTGAGGACCATTGTGAACGATTTGGAGTACTATGAGCATATCTGGGCAACATACCTTGGGAAGGATATATTGGCCTGAGAGGGAGTATAACATAGGTGTAGAAGAATGATTCCTGGACTTCATGGTTGTCATAAAAAGAAATTGTGCAAATTAGGTCCCTTTTCACCAGAATTTGGAAGGTTAAGGAGTGATCTGATGAAAGTCTTCAACATAACAGCAGGAAAAGACAGGGCAGGTAAAGATGAATTATTTCCATTGGCCTCAGATTCTAGAATTAGGAAACATAGTGTAAAGAGTAAAGACCAGACCATTTTGGAAAGATACGGACAAGGTGTGGTAGACATTTGGAACTGTCTTCACAAACAACAGTTGATGCTAGATCAGTTATTAATTTTAAACCTGAGATAGCATTTTTTTTGTTAACAAGGATATGGGTTAGGCCATAGATCAGCTTTATATTATTTGGATGGCAGAACTGGCTTGAGGGGCTGACTTGTTTAAACTAGTTCCTAAGTTCATAAATTCCTAAGTTCCTAATTTCTGGAGCCATTCTCATATCTTTTGCTCCCTTTCTAAAGTCTTCATATCCTTCTGAAAGTGCAATGCTCAGAACATGCTGCAATACTACAGCAGGAACTGAATCCATGTTTTATCCAAGTTTGTTATACATTGGTCCATTGTACCCTGAAGGTTGCTGCACAGGTGGATAGAGTGGTCGAGACGGCATATAGTATGCTTGCCTTCATTGGATGGGGTATTAAGTATGAGAGCTGGCAAGTCATGTTAAAATTGTACAAGACATTGGTTCGGCCGCATTTAGAATACTGTGTACAGTTCTGGTTGCCACATTACCAAAAGGATGTGGACGCTTTGGAGATGGTGCAGAGAAAGTTTATGAGGATATTGCCTGGTATGGAAGGTGCTAGCTATGACGACAGATTGAGTAGGTTAGGTTTATTTTCACTATAAAAAAGGAGATTGAGGGGAGACCTGATTGAGGTTTACAAAATCATGAGGGGTATAGACAGGATGGATAGAGACATGCTTTTTCCTAGGGTGAAGGATTCAATAACGAGAGGTCATGCTTTCAAAGTGAGAGGTGGAAAGTTTAAGGGGGATACACACGGTAAGTACTTCACACAGAGGGGGGTGGGCATTTGGGATACATTGCTAGCAGAGGTGGTAGAGGCAGGCACAGTAGATTCATTTAAGATGCATCTGGACAGATGCAAGAGTAGGTGGGGAGCAGAGGGATACAAATGCTTACGAATTGACCGACAGGTTTAGACAGTAGGTTTGGATCGGCTCAGGCTTGGAGGGCCGAAGGGCCTGTTCCTGGGCTGTAAATTTTCTTTGTTCTTAGATCCTGATTATAAAGATCATGTGGCCTATGCTAACGCTGTAGAGTCATAGGCTTCAAACCCCATCAAAGTAGTTGGAAATCAGTTAATAAATCTAAGCTAACCTTAGTGATGTGAATGCAATGGTGAATGCGAAAAGTATTATTAAAACCTTTCAGGGAAGGAGCTTTGCCATCCTTACATTGTTGAGTCTACATATGATGCCATGTTCAAAGCAACATGGTTGAGTCTTCACTACACACTGAAATGACACAGCAAATCACTTAGTTCATGGCCAATCTGCAGTGGACAATGAATGCTGATCTTGCCTACATCCTGTGAAAGGATAAAGAAGTCCAAAGGGATCGTTTCTACCATTCTGAATATATTCTTTTCCTAATTAATTTTTCTTACTAGAGATTGCTCATTGCCCTTTTCCATAACCATCCTAAATCTTGGTGATCAAAAATATTCCCTGTTTGCCCCATTGGTCAATGTTATTTCCAAGAACCAGTTTGAACAATATTTCCTTTCTTGTTAGATGAGAAGTATATTGAAGTAATAATTTGTCTCAACGGATGTTTGTACTTATTGTATCTCATCAACATTTAGAATATTACTATCTCATTCTATATTGGATAATTTGACCACCTCATTATCATTACTACATAATGCTTGTACTTTTTTAGAATTTCCTTGTAGATTTATTCCTCTCAATCTTTCCTTTAGTTAATGATCTACATTATACACTGAAGAATGTAAGAGTATCATTTATTGCTTCTTAATTATAGTCAAGTAAATTCCATCCTTCACCTCTCTGGGACATCCTTTCTCTCAAAGAGGAGCATTGTAATATTGCCCTTTATCAATATAGCAGAACCTTCTATCTTTCTTGAACATTTTATATCATGGAGTATTTAATATCCAGGTCTGCCTTCTCTGAGTCACGTCACCATTATGGCCACAACATCCATATGACCATCTGTGCTTACAGCTCCATAACGTAATTTACCAAACTCCATGTGTGGAGCGTACATACTTCAAAACAGCAAGAAACAGCATCAATGTTTTCCCCACAAAGTTCAAGTGAACTGAACGGATAGATAGTTTAAAATAGCATTTTCTTCATTAACTAAGGTTTCTGTTGAAATAGTCCATGAAACCTTTGCATGCAATTCCATTTTATTTTGCATCTAAATTATTAATGGAATACTTCGGATTGTACTTTAAATTTGAGAGTTCAGGTAATATTGCTTTTACTTAGTTTGGATTGGTCAGCAGCCAAATATCTTGACTTGAATTATGTTAAACCCTGTTGGGAGTCTTCAGCAAGATATTCTATGCTTTTCTTTATTAATAGCTTCATTTTCTTTAAGGGTAATATTTGTCTTTCTGTGAGGCTGTAAGAGATCACTGATCAACATACAGCATTTGAATACCATGTAGCGTCTCGACCAATATATGTCATTGTTTCTCGGACTCTGCCATGTGAGAAATCGTAATAGGATTACCTGCAATATTATGGTAACCACACTTCAAATGTACTTACTTGGCTGTAGAATATTTTGAATGTTCTAAATTATTTATAGGCTAAGTTAACGCAAGCTTTTCTTTCTTGGGTTGTTAAAGATGTCGGAGGTAAGTTTTGGTTTAGTGAGAACAAAATTGTTGATGGATATTTAGCACATCAATTAAAATTCTCGATAATTAATTGTTATTATTACTTAAGTATTAGAGGAATATTTCGTGGATTACGCAATAGTAGTATTGAATCGGTAGTGTTTCTTGGAGATTGAGAAGAAAACATCATTGTAAACATTTTAAAGATAAGTTTCTCATAATTATAGTGTTCATGCTATTAAAATGTTGAGAAGAAAATATGTTAATTTTAAAGATAATATGTTTCTCATAATTATAGTGTTCATGCTATTAACATAATATTTGTAAATGTTTATTCAATTCAGACCATAATGGCATAATAACACGCCAGTATCCCAGGAGCGGTCAGTCAAGGTCAGTCTGCAAGGTGTGGACAATTTGGAACCACGATCAAGCAATTGAACGCACGTACAATATTATGAGATGCGTTCCATGCTTACCATCCAGCCGACCTATTAATGGATAGAAGCTACAAACTCAATCCGTTAGGAGAACATGACATTTATTAAAGTCAGAAAGTCGATGAAAATAAAACCAATTGGAGCCTACTTTGGGGACAGCTTCCATAGAAGAATCATTGATGATGATGCAAAAAAAAAGTAACACTAGAAATCGGGGTCCTTCGGTATTGTTCTCAACAAACTGTGGCTCTTTTTCAAGTTAATTGCCTGGAGATTTGTTTCGTTGTTAAGGTCGGCTTTGTTATCCACGCAACATTCTCCTTGAGAAATTGAGGTATGTTCTTTGTGAAGTACTACAACCTTCTCAGCGTTTTAAGAGGGACATTTATAAGAATCAAAATGTTGTAAGATTGGAATTAAATAATTTATCGAAATGTTCTGTGTGATTAATCATTAAATAAACTTGCCAAGATGTATTCAAACCGACCCAAGAACAATTATATGCGTTTGTAGAACTCTCAGTTCTTGGTGATCCTATTGATAATTCATCTTTTTTTCATCAAAATAGCAATTTGTTGAATTTTACCGTTAGTGGTATAGCATGATCTTCGTAGATGTTTTGACTTGTACAATGATTTAGGGGAGAAAAAACAGCCCAAACAGGCTTGATTAATACGACAGAACTTATCAGTCTTCTATGTGGCCTCAATTGAACTGATTATTTTTGCACATTCGTGCTGCACTTTAACTAAGTCTTAATTTTATTGTTGTATTTTGGGATATATCAATAAAGAATTTGCACTGTTATACTGATATGTCAGAGGCTCACTGGTTTGAAGGTTTACAGTTTCCTGGTTTTGTTAGGAGAAAAACATGTTTAAGTTCGCCAATTTCCATTTTTAGAAACTGTATTAAAATCGTACTCTAAAATAAGCAAAATCAAGTTATGAATGAATACTCGAAGTAAACCATCCTCTCTACTGTTTCTACCAGACGCCGAGATTCGAGAAATTGTAAGTTACTGCTTCGATGTGTTAATTACAACAGAAAATACGTGTTTATTTTCTGGAATTAAATTCGTGTATTTTCCTTGCAATATATTATTTGTGCATTGCTTTTAAGACCACCATTTTGCAAGCGAAAATGAAACGTAATTATTGTAAATGCTATTTTGTATGTGACGTGCATTTTGTTTTAGCTTTAATAAATGTATTCCACAACCATTTTCTTTGCAACTTTATTCTGTTTGGTGACTATACAAAGATGCAATGTACCGCAGTGTCGCAGACGCCAGAATTTCGGTTAAGGTAAATTTAATAATAATGGAAGGATGGAGAATCAATAGAACCTATAGAATTTAGAGGGTAAACGTTGATTGCAGGTTTTGATGGTAGCTGGCTACAGGGGCTGATGGCTACAGGTCCAGATGACCAGAAGGGAGAGCTTCCATGGAGCCGTTTCTGGCAATTAGAAATTTCCGGAAATAGGCGTCAGGACATTTCCTTCAAATTTCGATGCCATTTCCAGCCACAATTAGCGTTCGTTGCTGTTGGAACCCGAACGTCTGTTCATGATGAAGTGTGCAGCGTTCTCTCAAACTTGTTACTGCAAACTCAGCTCAGACACCAAATACCTTCCTCCTGTGGCAGTGATGGGTGTGTTTATGGCAAGAACCTCTTTGGAACATCGATTTGTTTTAATGAGAAAAAAAAGTCCCATTTTGTTCTGTTTTTCGGACAAAGTGACTATGCAAATGAGCTAGAAGCTGGGTGTCTTCAATATAGAAAGTCCAACTGACTCCGTATCTGGGAATGCTGTCCCATTTAGGTGCGCAGAGATGAGATACGTCAAAAAAAGTTATTGGATAGATAAGAGTTGAGTTAAAATAGGGAGATGTTGTTTACATGTACCTCCAGAAGGCGTTTGAAAAAATCTTACTCAACAAGCCGACAGAATTGAGGAGTAATTACTGATATGCATAGGAAATTGTTTGAGTGGTGGGAAATGGAGTGTTGGAATAATGGGTAAGTGCTCAGTTAGTAATATGTGGCATGTGATGTATCGTAGGATCTGAGTTGGGGCTTCAATTATACACAATATTCATTAACGACTTGGATAATGCAATAAAAGTCAAATATTCAAATATCTGACACAAAAAAGTGGGCAGCATTGTAGACAATATTGACGACAGCATAAAATCGCAACAGGATTTTGATAGATTGGGTGAATCGGCAAAGCCATGGCAGATAGATTTTAATATAAGCAGTGTAAGGTTATCATGTTCGGATCGCAAAACGATTTTTACAGAAAGCGCAAAGTTAAATGGAGTGGATGTCCTGTGTGATATGCAGGTTCAGGTGCACGGTTCTTTCAAATGCCCGGAACACGTGCAGAAAATAATCAAGAAGGATAATGGAATACTCGAATTCAATTCTAAAGGGCAGGAGTATAGGGATGCATATGTTATGCTGAAATTATACAAAACTCTAATTGGACATTACTTAGAAAATAGTGAGCACGTCTGGGCACTACACCTTAGGAGGGAAGCTTTGGCTCTGGAGGGAATTTAACGCAGGTTTGCAAGGATGATACCTGGGCATCAGTTAAGTTAGACAAATTAGGCCTTTATTCTCTAGAATTTAGAACGTTATGGGATAATCTCATTGAGGTGGTCAGGATATTATGAAGCGACAGGGTATATAAAGGTAAACGACTTCCACTAGTTCAACATTCAAAAGCAGGGGGTAAAGCCAAAGAAGTAAGGCCAGAACATTCACGAGCGATATCAGAAAGCACTTCTGTGTACAACGAGAAGTGGAAGTTTGTAAATGTCTTCTTCAAATGGCGATCGAATCTAATTCAATTGTTGAATTTAAATCTGGGATAGACAAATTTTTGTTAAGCAAGGGTATCAACGGATATGTGCTCAAGGCCGCCACATGGAATTAAGTCACAGATCAGCCATATCCTTATTGAATGGTGGGGCATGCTCGAAGGGCTGAATGGCCTAAACCTGTTCCTATGTTCCTTTGCAATCCCAATTGGCTGAATCACGGAGAGGGGTGATGGAGTGCCATGATGTGGTACGCTGTGTGAAAGTCTGCCAAGAAGATCAGACAGTTGAGACAGAATAATGTATCATGGTCAAATGACAACTCCGTTATTTACGAACGTCCGAATTATGAATATGCTTAGAAGAAACTGCTTGAATATCATTTGTGATTTAGCACTCGGTTATTTTATTCCCGTGGGCCAAAATCAAATCAGACAGACTGAAACATGGAGTAGCAGGGCAGTTTAGAAAAAATGTGACAGGCTAAATTCAAGTACCTCGAATGGAAAAGAACTTTATAAATAGGATGGTAGTCTGTAAGAATGAGGCTGAGAAAAGGATTTTTTTTTCCCCACTTGATTATTGTAGGTGCTTTTAAAAGGGAAAGCGACGGATGGGAAACCTCCATTACTTATCTTCATATAAACCCACTTACATGTAGCTGGAACTCACACCTTTAATTTTCTAAATTATGTGTCTCTAATCCCACAATATTGACCACCAGCAATGTGATTTATGATTGCTTTTTTGTATATCTTATCAGTGCATTTCAATTTCCTTTCAATCTGACAATGTTCTGAATCTTCTTTGTTGGGAGGATAACATTTTCCTTCAAATCGCATCAAGTGGCCATGCCAACTCTCAGCACTATTGTTAATCCGCCGTCCATCATAATATCTTGGAAAACATTTATTACTCAACGCTCTTTCACATAAAATGTCAAGATTGTATTCCATAAAGAAAGATCTAGTCTTCTTACTTATTATGCTTCCAAAACAGCTAACAATATTTGTATTTGAAATCCAAGAGACTTTAATAACGCTTATCAGATATAACATTGGCTTGGGAAACCAATGCTATCGTTCATTTAAACACATCAAGTTATATTGCTTTTCTCAAACAAACATACATCATAACAATATTGAAATACAGAAAATCAGCTTGATATCTTTCAGTTAGAACAATTTCCCACTCAAACACGAAGTATTTCCCTTTGGGAATTATTATGAGGTAGTCTACCCTATCACTATGAGACCAAATGAAGACTCAGTGACAGCTTCTAGAACATTCTCCACTCTGTCTATGAAAATAATGTTGACCTTCCAGTTGGTTTCCATTTCAATAATCTTGCTCTCATGTTGACATTTCCATTCTTGGTCTGCAACACTGCTCCAATGAAGCTCAATGTAAGCTAGATGTACAGTACCTAATTTTTCAGTCTGAGTACTGTACATCTTCGAGGGCTCCATAATGTGTTCTAAAACTTCAGTGTATGACTTCTGCGCTCATTCTTTCTTATATCCCCACCTTATTGTGTTTATTGGCCCTGCTGTCAACAGAACGGACGCATTTGGTCATTTTCACATCCAGCATTTATACTTATTTTACATATCTATCTCTCATTTGCCATTATTATCGCTGCTTTTGTTTTTGCTTGCACTGTACACACACAATCTGTTCCACTTGCTCTCCACTCTTTCTGTCAATTTCATAAAAAACACACATTCCACCTTCTTTCTGTTCTGAAGAAGCATCACACTAAACTTGAAACGTTAACTCTGATTCTCTCTCAAAACAAGTTGCCAGACATGTGAGTTTCTCCAGAATTTTCTGATTATATTTACCCTTGACTCTTCTATATATCAATAATCTATCTCACTCAGCCTTGAATAAATTCAATGTTCCTGATCTGATATGGTTCAATGAGATCATTCTTTATTCTTCCAAATGCCTGATTGGTAAAGTCCTTACCTCTTTAGTGTTTCTTCAGAAAATAAAGCTTTTATCTCAGGAATGAGTAAGCAGAACATTCTCTGAACTGTTTTGAATCCAATTATATCATTTTTATAATAGGAAGACCAATATTTTACACAATACAAAGAGAGGCGATGGAATTCAGTTGGAAGTAACAGCATGGTTATAAAAATTCGCTCTGTAATCACACAACAAAGTGGGTACTAGATGTCTTTCAGTATGAAAGGGTGTTTGCATTGATAGTCTCCTAAGGATCAGATTGACCCCATTAATCATTTAATTGTTATAAATAACATATACTCGGCGTTATGAAGTTGCACTATGAGGTTTGCAGACCTTGAAGTAGCATGGATTTAATATCTAAATAGGCACAAGCAAGACAGATAGAGTTCAACGTGGAGCAGTGTGATATCTTGTACTCTGAGCGGACTCCAAGGGAATTAATTTACCCTGTGGAGAAAACAGCTTTGAAATGTTTAACTCAGCATAGCGGTCTGGACTTTGCTATCGACACAGTTTAAAACATGGCAGTGCATGGTCATAAGGCAGTTAAATGGAATATGTGTTACATAGTTTGTACGATGAGGAAAAGATAATAGAGGCAAATTAATTAAGTCCGATCTTTATGAATTGCTGGTTACGTCCAGTGAGAGATCTGCGCGCAACTCTTTCCTGGAGACTTGTTAGCATAGAGTCATAGAGATGTACAGAATGGAATCAGACCCTTCCACCCAACTTGTCCATGCCGAACAGATTTCCTATATTAATCTAGTACCATGTGCCAGCACTTGTATATATCCCTCTAAACCCTTCTTTTACTCATATACCTTTCTAGATGCCTTTTAAATGTTGTAATTGTACCAGCTTCCACCACCCTTGGCGGCTCATTTCACATACCACCTGTGTGAAGAAATTGACCCTTAGCTCCTTTTAACTCTTTCTTCTCTCACCTTAAACCTATGCCCTCTAGTTTTGAATTCCACTAACCTGGGGAAAAGGCCTTGTCTGTTAACCCTATCCATGTCCATTGTGATTTTGTAAATTTCTGCAAAGTCACCACTCAGCCTCTTATACTCCAGGGAGAATAGAAGCCAACCTATTCGGCCTCGCCCCGTAGTTCAAAGCCTCCAACCCTGGCAACATCCTTATAACATTTTTCTGAACTGTTTCAAATTTCACTACGTCCTTCCTGTAAGACGAGAGACCCGAATTGCATGCAGTATTCCAAAAGTGGCTTAACCAATGTCCTGTACAGCCGCAACATGACCTCCCAACTCTTATACTCAATGCTTTGACCAATAAAAGCAAGCGTACCAATCCCCTTCACTATCCTATCTACCTGCAACTCCACTTTCAGGAACTATGAACATGCACTCCAGGGTCTATTTGTTTGGCAACACTCCCACCGATTTTACCAGTTCGTTTATAAATTCTGTCTTGATTTGTCCTACCAAAATGCAGCACCTCACATTTTTCTAAATTAAACTCCCTCTGCCACTCCTCTCACCATTTATTCATCTGGTCACGATCCCGTTGAACTCTAAGGTAATCTTCTTCGCGAGCCAGTACACCACTAATTTTAATGTCGTCTGCAAAATCACTAACCATACATCTTATATTCACATCCAACTTATTTATGTAACTGACAGAAAGCAGTGGACTCAACATTGATCCTTATAGTTAACCGCAGGCCTCCGGTCCGAAAAGCAACCATCCAGTACAAACCTGTCTCCTACCTTTGAACCGATTTTGTACCCAAATGGCCAGCCCTCCCTGTATTCCATGTGATCTAACCTTGTTAACCAGTCTACCGTGTGGAAACCTGTCGAATGCCTTATTGAAGTGTCAAAAGACAATATCTACTGCTCTGCCTTCACCAATCTTTTTCGTCTTTTCTTAAAAAAAACTCAGTAAAGTTAGTTCACGGCGGCACGGTGGCACAGTGGTTAGCACTGCTGCCTCACAGCGCCAGAGACCCGGGTTCAATTCCCGACTCAGGCGACTGACTGTGTGGAGTTTGCACATTCTCCCCGTGTCTGCGTGGGTTTCCTCCGGGTGCTCCGGTTTCCTCCCACAGTCCAAAGATGTGCGGGTCAGGTGAATTGGCCATGCTAAATTGCCCGTAGTGTTAGGTTAAAGGGGTAAATATAGGGGTATGGGTGGGTTGCGCTTCGGCGGGTCGGTGTGGACTTGTTGGGCCTGTTTCCACACTGTAAGTAATCTAATCTAATCTAGTGAAACATGATTTCCCACGGACAAAGCCATAGTGACTCCCCCAATCAGTCCTTGCCTTTCGAAATGCATGTAAATACTGTCCATTAGATACCGCTCCATCAGCATATCCATTACTGATGAATGGTCCACCAGACTTTGGTTCCCTGTCTTTTCCCTATCACCTTTCTTAAATAATGGCATCACACTATCTAAGCTTCAATCTTCCGGCACCTCACCTGTGGCTATTTACTATCCAAATATCTCAGTAAGGGGCTCAGCAATCACTTCCCCAGCTTCCCACAACCAGTTGGAGATGATTAGAAATTAAAGGAGGTGAAAGAGGAAAAAAAGTCATCCTGTTAATAAATGAGCCATTAATCACAGATCATTGTTTTCAGCTTCTGAAAAGAGTGCCATATTGGACTGGAAACGTTAACTTCATTTTTCTCTCCACACTTCTTGATCAGATGGGCCAATGGGCTGAGAAGTGGCAGATGGAGTTTAATTTAGATAAATGTGAGGTGTTACACTTTGGGAAAACAAATCTTAGTAGGACTTATACACTTAATGGCAAGGTCTTAGGGAGTGTTGCTGAACAAAGAGACCTTGGAGTGCAGGTTCATTGCTCCTTGAAAGTGGAGTCGCAGGGAGATAGGAAAGTGAAGAAGACGTTTGGTATGCTTTTCTTTATTGGTCAGAGTATTGAGTACATGAGTTGTGAGGTCAGGACATTGGTTAGGCCACTTTTGGAACGTTGCATGCAATTCTGGTCTTCTTCCTATCGGAAAGATGTTGTGAAATTTGAAAGGCTTCAGAAAAGTTTGACAAGGATATTGCCAGGGTTGGAGGATTTGTGCTATGGGAAGAGGCTGAATAGGCTGAGGTTGTTTTCCTGGAGCGTCGGAGGCTGAGGGGTGACCTTATAGAGGTTTATAAAATCATGAGTATTTTCCCTGGGGTGGGCGAGTCTAGAACTAGAGGGCATAGGTTTAAGGTGAGAGTGGAAAGATATAAAAGAAACCTAAGGGGCAACCTTTTCACGCAGAAGGTGCATGGAATTAGCTGCCAGAGGAAGTGGTGGAGGTTAGTACAATTGCAACATTTAAAAGGCATCTGGATAGGTATATGAAGAGGAAGGGTTTGGAGGGATATAGACCAGGTGCTGACAGGTGGGACTGGACTGGGTTGGGTTATCTGCTCGGCATGGACGAGTTGGACCGAAGGGTCTGGTTCCGTGCTGTACATTTCTATGACTTTATGGTTTGCTGTATTTCTCCTGCAACTTTCTAATTTTATCATCGTTTTCAAACATTGTCTAGTGACATTGATGATGGTGTGAGCAGAATCACTTTCACACAGAGGATTGTTGGGCGAGACATGTCGTACGGAAAAGATGATGGAAACTTTATAATTTTAATGAATACATTTAAGCCGGTACCCGAGATTGAGGGTCTTAATAATGCTATCAATTTTAAACAAAAGATGGCCAGAGTCAACACAAAACTGCTCATTCTAAAAGCTATCATGTTATAATGGCCTAAAAGATATCTTCTGTGCTGCATGATTCAATGGAAATGTTTAAGACACTTAACATACATGTCACCATGTTATACTTTCCATTCTTTTCTGTGTTTTTTTTGCCCCTAGATAGTTTTGCATTGCTCATTGATGAAGACGATTGAAAGCGAATGTTCAAATTATGCCTAAACTTAATGTAATGACGCATTGAGGGTATATTAACGTTTATTTCTGTTTCTTGACTATTGAAAGAGAAATATCAAGCAGAGGATTTCTTCGGGAATACATTTGTCAATTAGTGCTGAAAGAAATATTACCAGAGAAATCCATTTGTTTTATGCCATATCGTAGCTGTTATTTATGTCAACCTTGTATAATATTTTCTTGCCTTTGCTGCTAAATAGAACATAGAACATCAAAGCGCAGTACAGGCCCTTCGGCGCTCGTTGTCGCGCCGACCTGTGGAACCAATCTGAAGTCCATCTAACCTATACTGTTCCATTTTCATCCATATGTTTATTCAATGATCATTTAAATGCCCTTAAAATTGGCGATTCTATTACTGTTGCAAGCAGTTGGTAATGCACACAATTGTGTTGATATTAACAGTGCATCCGCGATTATACGCAGGCTTCGCCCTGAGGTGAAAGTTGGAGAAAGCAAAAGGTACCCAGACCAGGAGACTGTACAACGCCGCACTACCTGAGATATTTATCATGTGGTATGGCTACAGACCAATAGTTAAAAAGGGAAATGAGCAAGTTTTGTTTATCGATTTGTTTTCTAACTCTTAGTAGCAATGGATGGGTAAATGAATACATCTGGCTTATTTTAACATGCTCTAACTATGTGTTTATAAATTTTCTAAATTTGCACGTCACCGAGGATATATGCGTTTCGCTTGGATTTGTTGCGTGTGCACATTATCACTGCAATACATTCAGACCGTCACGACGTTGTATGCCTTCTTCCTGGCCATTTATCATTAAATGATCAAATGCTGTTTAAATGTTTATTTTAAAATGATCCACCTGTCCACTCACTCCTTTCTCCCCTCATTCCTGTCATCAGCATAACTACACCGCTTTCTAGCTACTATCAGTTCTGAAGTGTCACTGGACTGGAATTGATAACTGTGTTTCTTGCTCCACAGATTTTGCCAGAACTGCTGGATTTCTCCAGCAATTTCAATTTTAAAAAAATCATATCGTCAACATCCACTGTTCTTTACTTCATTTGTAACATAACAGCACATTAGTGTGCATATTAATGGAAGGTGTTAGATCTTTTCAAACTATATTTGCATTCCTTTTTAAGGTATTAGATTACTCTCGTGTTCCCTCCAATGTCCTGTCATAGTACCCTTTTTTCTAGAGCATAAACATTTGCATGTTTTGCGCTTTGTCATAGTTATAAAGTCATACAGCATAGAAACAGACCCTTCAGCCCACCATGTCTCTGCTGGCACACAAACTGCACTAATTCCATTTACCTGCACTTGGACCAAAGGCTGCTATGTCCCAGCAATTTAGACACTCATCCAGATGTTTTTTAAATGTTGCAAGAGTGCCTGACGCCGCGACACTCTGAGGTAGCACGTTCCATATATCTACCATCCTCTGGATTAAAAAGGGTCTCATATCTCATTAAAACACTTGCTCTTCATTTTAAATCCATGTTCTCCGGTCTTAGACATGTCTGCCATGGAGGATAGACTCTCACAATTCACTCTGTCTATGTCTCTCAAAAATCTGTATATCTCAATCAAATCACCCCTCAGACTGAAAAACAAAAAAACCGAAATTACTGGAAAAACTCAACAGGTCTAGCAGCAACTGCGAAGCTATTTCGGGAGTGACCCTTCTTCAGAAAGCCAGTCAGTCGCCTCTGCTCCAAGGAAAACAAACCCAACCTGTCTAGTCTCTACTCATAATAGTCTTTTCATTTCAGGCAACATCGTGGGGAATCTTACCTATGCAGTGCAATCACATTCTTCCGATAATGTTATGTTCAGGACGGCAAACGGTATTCCATGTGTGGCCTAACCAATGTTTTATAAAGTTTTAGAAACAAGACTTCCTTGATTCTATATTCTACGGACCGGCTAATGATGACAACATCTCCTATTGCCGTCTTTAACGCCCTGACTACCTATGCTGACACTCTCTTTCTTTATATTCCTCTTATACTTAACGCACTTATAAAAAGCTTTGGCATTTTCCTTGATGCCATCTGCCAAAGACATGTCATGGTCTTCCTTTGCCCTCCCAGTTTCATTTTTCAAGCAATCTCCTATACTCCATACTTTTGATGGACCTTGCTTGTTTTTAATGTGCTGAACATGACATTTCTGTTTATTTATGTTTCTTTATCAAACTCTCCATATCCCCTGAGACTCATTGTTCCCTGGACTTGCGACCATTGTCCTTCACTATTAAAGGAACATAGTGCTTTTAAAAGATTTCCACTTTGCAAATGTAGACTTATCCGCAGGTAACTGCTCCCAGTCTATGCTTGGAAGGTCATGTGTAATGATATTGAATTCCCCTAATTTAAACCTTAACTGCTGCACTATCCTTATCCCATTTTCAGAATAACTTTGAAACTTACAGAGTTATGGTTACTATCCTCAAAATGCTCACTCACTGAAACTTCAACCAACTGACAGGCTCAATTCCTAAGCATTAAGCGGAGCACTGCCTCATCTCCAGTCGCACTATCTACGTATGGGGCATTAAAAAAAATCTCTCCTGCAAGCAATTGTATCGGTAACAAATAAGTTTCACAACATACATCAAAATGCTGGAGCATCGCAATCATTTTGAATTTACCCATTCGCTGGACACTGTCAAGACATGCGTAAACAACATCTTGAGCGATTACAGACGCAAGTGCTCTCAAAGTTCCCTGATTTGTTGAACAATATTCATGCGGGGCTGTGATGCTTTCAGGATTCCAGTAGCCACCGAGTCCTACTGAGCTATCTGATTGTGTGAATCGGGACGCAGGGTTGGGGAGGCACGTTAATTGTCAGTGGTATATTTGATAGAGAGGTAAGAAGAAGGTTGACTGCAGCAGGTACTTTAGATACTTGCGCATGAAGCCATTATCCGTCTTCAACTGCAGGGCATCGTGTTGCAACACTTTCACACGCACTACAACTGTACATTTGGCGGGATTAAGGACAGTTAATTGAAAATTGATTGTTCTTAGAAGGAGTGAACACCACAAAATGCAGGAGAAGTTGAAACTTCATGTTAAAGTATTTGGATGTTGGCGAACCTGCAGACGCGCCAACCCGACGAAGCGTTTTATATCGCAGACTGGGGGTTTTCTGAGGAAACTCGTGAGGACATTTCCGTCATAGAGTGTGAGATGTTTATTCGTTTAGTAATAGGGTATATTTGCATCAGAGCACGAATGAATGCACCGAGTAAGACCCTTTCTTTGTTGCAATTGTAAAGCAGCATTAGTTTCGATTGTTAAAGGGTAAATGTCCAATTCCAAGCACTGGTCGTGCCTTGTCTCGAGTCTCGGTGTTGCACTATCAAGCAGTTTGTTGTTTCCCAACTTCTCTTAAAACGAGAATAACGTTGACTTATGTAGCGCCTTATGGGTCGCCTAGAAATAGCCCAATGTTTTTTTAGTATTGAGAAGATGATAGTGAACCAATTCATCCAAGCTGCACAGACAACACCTTCCAAACCCATGATCTCGACCATTTAGCAGGAGAAAGCACAGCAGAGAAATTGGAACACAACCACCTGCAAGTTCCCATCCAACTGACTCACCAGCCTAACTTGGAAATATATCACTGTTCCATCAGTGTCGCTGCGTCAAAATCGTGGAACTCTGTCCCTAATAGCATTGTGGGTTTATCTTAACTAAGTAGGCTTTAGCAGTTCGGGATGTCTGCTTACAACCAACTTCTCAATGGCAGCTGGGGTTCGACAATAAATGTTGGCCCACAGGAACACGCATATCCTGTGAATTAATAATAACAATAAAAGCTTCTACAATCCTACTGCTGTTCCGGACGAGACCTCCAGATGATTGACCCAACCATCCTGGTTCTTCGGTTTCCTCCACAACCCAAAGATGTAAAGATTAGGTGAATTGGCCATGCTAGTTTTCCTACAGTGTTCAGGAATATGTGGGTTAGGTGCATTAGTCAAGAGTAAATGTAGGGTAATGGGTTAGGCGAATGGGACTGGGTGAGTTGCTTTCCGGAGGGTCGGTGTCGACTTGTTCGGCCATCTGGCTTGTTTCCACACTGTAGGGATTCTATGATTCTATGATATTGAAGGAACATATTTCCAAGTTAAAGTAGCGAGTCGTTTGGAGGGGAATGTACGATTGGAGCAACTATATTACTCCAATTCATGATAGTGTGTGGCTAGGGGCGGAACTTTCATGATGTGATTTTCCAATGAATCTGCTGCCCTTGTATTTTTAGATAGTAGAAACCGTTGGTTCGCAAGTGTCGAAGAAGGCCAGGTGAGTTGATGGGATGTTTGTTGTGTATTCTGCATTCTGTTGCCTGAGAGAGTTTACGAGGCAATTCGGTCAAATTTGACGCAGACCCTAAGCAGGATTTTGCAGGATCGACTGCTATGTATGGCCCGTTGATACTTCTGTTGCAAATGTTGACGCAAGTTTGTTGATCCAGTTATTTGATTTTAAATTTACCTGCAGCTCTTTGATACAATTAAGAGTTTTCTGGACTATTTTAGGAGGCAGTGAAACGTCAACCGCATTGATTGGGTCTGGAGTCACATGTCGGCGAATGAGGGACTACAGATTTTCCACCCTAAAAGACATTAGTGATCCAGATGACCTTTTAGGATATTCTGAGAGTTTTATGGTCATTGTCAGTGAGACTCACTTTTATTTCCAAATATATAACGAAATTTGAATGTTACTCGCTGCCCTGGTGGAATTTGAATCCCTGCAAATGAGTGTTAAGCCGACGACTCTGGATTGCTGGCACAGTAACATTACTACTGTGCAACTTTTTCCCATTTTCAGCGATAGAATTGCCAGCTTTGAGGAGCAACAACTGTTATGGTGCAAGTTTAAAGAAACGGTCGAAAGAATCACTAAAAAGCAATGAGGCGAATACTTAATTAATCGATACACTGGTATTGGGCGGGGAAATAATGCTGAACAAAGGAGGTTAGCGTGTCAAACATTTTAAAAGAAAATATACCCTTTGTGCATTCCGGAGGGCATTAACGTACATCCGAGTGCCAATTTCACAACTCTACCAACAGATGGCGCATCACTCCATTACTGTAGGGATTTTTTTTGCTGTTTTCACTCGATGTTTGAGAATGAGCCCACACATTTCTGTATCAGCGAACAATTGCTAGCACGTGAACCAAGGAAGCATGTAAGATTTCTCGAGTTTTGACTGTTACTATAACGGTTTATTGTGAAGCTAAATTAAAACTAGAAAGATAGAATTAATCAGACAAGGGAAATAACAGCTCTTTAATTCGAACGTTAATACAAAATACGCGAACAAAGGATCAATGGCAAAATTAAATTAACTGATGGCAAACAGAAGAGTACGGGACACATTATTTGCGAAATGCATGCTAGCCGGAGAATGCTATACCAGCATTTTGCTTGTACTAGTTACACATTTAACATTTTCATTATTTTATTCCTATTAATTTAAGCGCAGTGTATTTCTGTATTAATTGACTAGTGCGAAAGCTAGATAGATTAAATAAGATTAGAATTTTATCCACTCAGGTCGATCTTTCCGACTGCAATTTCACATTTACTTCAGTGAACAATGTGTTCTTATTTATTATGACGAAACAGGCCGATTTAGAGTCATAGAGAGGTACAGCATGGAAACAGACCTTTCGGTTCAACTTGTCTATGTCGACCAGATATCCCAACTCATTTTAGTCCCACCTGCCAGCACCCGGCCCATATCCCTCCAAACCCTTCCTATTCATATACCCATCCAAATGCCTTTTAAATGTTGGAATTGTACTAGCCTCCACCACTTCCTCTGGCAGCTCATTCCATACAGGTACCACCCTCTGCGTGAAAACGTTGCCCCTTAGGTCTCTTTTATATCTTTCCCCTCTCACCCTAAACCTATACTCTCATGTTCTGGACTCCCACACCCCAGGGAAAAGACTTTGTCTACTTATCCTATCCATGCCCCTCATAATTTTGTAAACCTCTATAAGGTCACCCCTCAGCCTCCGACGCTTCAGGAAAACAACCCCAGACTGTTCAGCCTCTCCCTATAGCCCAAATCCTCCAAACCTGATAACATCCTTGTCAATCTTTTCTGAACTCTTTCAAGTTTCACAACATCCTTCCGGTAGGAAGGAGATCAGAATTGCACGCAATATCCCAACAATGGCCTAACCAATGTCCTGTATAGCCGCAACATGACCTCCCAACTCCTGTACTTAATACTCTGACCAATAAAGGAAAGTATACCAAATGCCTTCTTCACTATCCTATCTACCTGCGACTCCACTTTCAAGGAGCTATGAACCTGCACACCAAGGTCTCTTTGTTCAGCAACACTCCCTAGGACCTTACCATTAAGTGTATAAGTCCTGCTAAGATTTGTTTTCCCAAAATGCAGCACCTCGCATTTGTCTAAATTAAACTCCATCCGCCACTGGCTCATCTGATCAAGATCCTGTTGTAATCTAACGTAATCCTCTTCGCTGACCACTACACCTCCAATTTTGGTGTAATCTGCAAACTATATTAACTATTTAATTTTCGCCCTTTAAACTTACATGCTCGCATATTTCTAAAATTTCAGTTTCCATTCAGTCTGAAATTATTCATCAACAACGAACCCAGGTCTTGAGCTGGAAAATACGTTTCTTTATGAAGCCCAGAAGCGATTCATTTGTGCTAAGCCGCTTGGAGATTTTGAATTGGAGTACATTATTGAATTTGTCACGACTTATTTATCTGTTACATTCATGGCTGTCAGATCCCTGAAACCTTATTATAGTTATTACGTCTCCATTCAGATTTAAACAAGCTTGCATTATTTCTTCTGCTCTGCTCGAACGTCGCTATTCATCTTCCTTATCGATTCCATTATCTGTTAAAATGTCATGCAACCATCAATTTTATTTCGTCTAAATGCATGCATTGTATACAGTCTTACAGGTTGGGTTAGTACAACGGTGAAACATATTTTATTTTCTCTAAACTCTTTCATGAGACAATGTGTGTCTAATTTCACTTTTAGGTAACTGACACCTTCATCTCTTCTGCACGTTTAACCAAGTTCAATCCAATTCAACCAGTTAAAGATCACTGTTAATGTACCATCACCACATGGGCAGCAAAGGCTCAAAGACATATTTTGCTGCCATTTTTCAAAGCACAATTTGAGTTTGGGAATAAATACCGGCCTTCCATGAAACCTTTATTCCAGGACCAAAAAAGAACTTATATTTTCAAATACGTTGAGCATCACGAATTCTGCCATTACAAATAAGGTTTCTATTTTCTTTCCATTGCATCTGAAGGTTAGTTTCCTCTTTCCTTCTAAATAGTCCACTCCTTTCCAAGAATGCCTAATTTAAGGACAAAAAATTTGAACTGCACTTCCACATTGACGTTGTATGTTCTTGGATCTATTTGTCATTTCTGTATTGGATACAAAAAGTGAGTTCAGTTTAATATGACACACTTAGTATTTACTTTTTAATAATAATTTCTCTAGCACTATTTCTCAACGTGTTGCAATAAGTTGCAATTCCCAAATTACAGAAAGAGAATGTTCTTCCCTGTTTCAACTTCATTTCAAAGCAGCATATCAGTCTGCATTCACCTTCACTCTCTAGTTTCTTCATTGGCAAAGTTAGCAACTTGCATGCAGCCAAACACACCCACACTCATCCAATTTATTTGCAATCTTCCCTTCTTTAACCCTTAATTGGATCTGCTGATTGAAATATAAAGGAAACAAAATAATTTTGTACTGCTATTAAGTGGTTTAGAAATCTGCGTATTCTTTGACTTAAAAGGTTGTAGACAATGGGACAATTGATCAAGATCGTAGATTTGAGTTAAATAACATTCAGGGACGTAGGGCTAAGGTGGCTAAATAAAATTTCGTTTGTGAGTTGTAGTACTCTACTTGTCTGGCGGATCCAGTTCTAAAGGGTTAATGGACTTTTCCAGTCTGCATGGTCATAAACATTGAACTTGATTTCGACGTCAATCAAATGTGAAAAAACATCAATGAAAATGCATAGAAACTCAGCTTTGCAGATCAAGAATTGATGAGTGCTATCCAGTGTGAACGTGCTTTTATTGTGACCAAAATTATGTAACTTTACCCTTCATTATTTTTGAACTGAGAACAAAGCATCAAAATTCAAATCAAGGAAATGCCACAATTTGGAGACGTTAATGATGATTATGGAGAAAACGATTAAAACATGACAATGCAGCTGTTTATGTTGAGTACCTATATGAATTGTGCACCACTAAATAGTTCATTCATAGACCAGTGCAGCTTTAAGATTAGAAAGGCACAGTTAATGGCAGGAACTCCTTTTCTTGCTGTCGACCAATAAAGAGCTCGGATGCAGTGGGAGATCCATTGCCCCTCCTCAAGATAAAAAGACAGCTGACTGAAAGATAATTGTCGTTTACATCAATTTACATTATGGAGCGATGGTCGGAGTGAGAAAACGATTATTTGTAAATTTGACTTATAGATTCACTTATAAACGGATATCGCAGCGAAGCCAGTGCCTGTCCTGAAATATATTTGAGAATTTCCACAACAATCCGGTGCGGGCACAATGGCGAACCTACAAAACAACAACGCCTTTATAATTAAGATGTTGACTCTTATTCTCCTGCTTTGTACAATTAATCTAGTTTTTGGAGAGATTCGGTATTCTATTCCAGAGGAATTGGAATATGGTACCTTCGTTGGGAATATCGCTGAAGATTTAGGACTAAACGTTCGGCAACTGTCAGCTCGAAAATGTCGTCTTGCATCAGTAGACGGAAGACAGCATTTGGAGGTAAATCTGGAGAATGGCGTTTTGTTTGTTTACGAAAGAATGGACAGAGAACAGTTGTGTGCACAAATCACTAGGTGTATACTAAATTTCCAAATAATAGTAGAAAATCCTCTGGAAATGTACCGCGGTGAAGTCGAGATTGTTGATATTAATGATAATTCGCCCAGTTTCCCGGAGAGTGCCATTCTCTTACAAATAGCGGAAAACATTGCGCCAGGCTCACGTTTTCCACTAGAGAGCGCGCTCGACCCAGACGTGGGGACAAACGCAATCACCGCGTACAAACTCAGTCCGAATGAACACTTCAGATTAAATGTGCAAACAAGGGAGGACAATACTAAACTTGCAGAGCTACTGTTAGAGAAGCCCTTGGACCGAGAACAGCAGTCGTCCTTTGAGCTGGTATTAGCAGCCTTTGATGGTGGGACCCCTCCAAGATCTGGGACCATTCAAATCAACGTTAATTTGCTTGACATCAATGATAACGCGCCTGCATTCGACCAGGAAGTATACAGGGCGAGCTTGGTGGAAAACACACCTCCAGGTACCTTCGTGATCAAGATCAACGCTGTCGATCCAGACCAAGGCACCAATGCAGAGTTAAAATACTCTTTCATTAACCTTGTCTCTCGCAGAGTGCGCGAGCTATTCAGTTTGGACCCAGATACTGGAGAGGTAAGAGTTCAAGAGCCTTTGGATTTTGAAGAAGCGAGCAGTTACGAACTCGCTGTTCAAGCCATGGATAATGGCTCACCAGCAATCGCAGGACATTCTAAAGTGTTGGTCAAACTTGTTGATATGAATGATAACGCCCCTAAGATAAAGCTGGCTTCACTGTCCAGTAATGTCCCAGAAGATGCAGAGCTCGGGACTGTGGTAGCTTTGATCGATGTAACAGATCGCGATTCTGGAGCTAATGGTCGAATCCACTGTCAGGTTCCTAAGGAATTTCCATTTAAGCTTCTATCCTCTTTGAACAACCATTACAAATTGATTACAAGTGGCTTGTTGGATCGTGAAACTATCACTGGATATAACATCCCCATTTTAGCCTGGGATTCAGGGTCTCCCCCATTATCGTCAAATCAGACCGTCCAGATCTCGATTTCTGATGTCAATGATAATGCCCCAAGGTTTGCTCGACGTACATATACAGAGTATGTAATGGAGAACAACATCCCGGGTGCTTCAATTTCCACGGTGACTGCATCTGATCCTGATCTGGAGCAGAATTCCTATATTTCTTATTCTTTCAAAGATATTATTCAGCAATCGCCAGTCTCCACCTATCTCAATATTAATTCATTGAACGGGACCATTTATGCGCTGCGCTCTTTCGATTACGAGAATGTCAAAAACTTCCAGGTCCAAATTCAAGCGCGTGATGCGGGAGTTCCTCCACTGAGCAGCAGCGCAACAGTCAATGTGATTATCCTGGATCAAAATGACAACGCTCCAATCATTGTTTCACCATCAGCACAGGGCGGATCAGCAGCGGAAGTGGTCGTGCCACAATCAGTGGGCCAAGGTTATTTGGTCACCAAGATAATCGCAACTGATGCTGATTCTGGTCAGAACGCACGGCTCTCCTATCAGATGGTTCGATCAACCGATCTTACTCTCTTCACTATCTCCAGTAATTCAGGAGAAATCAGAACAACGCGCAACATTTTAGATCAGGATGGCAGTACGCACAATCTTGTCATCTCGGTGAAGGATAACGGGCAGCCCAGTCTCTCCACCACGGCTACAATCGTCCTGTCCATCCTGGCCAATGTTAGTGAAAAAAACTCGGATACAAATAATTTAATCAGTACACCTAACTACTCTTCTGATCTAAATCTTTATTTGATTGCTGCTTTCAGTTCAACTTCGCTTATATTCCTTGTAATCATTGTTTTATTGGTTGTCCTGAAATGCCATCAGGACAGGAATGATGTTCCAGGCTATTGGTCCCCTGTTTGTTGCTGCAGCCGAATGAATGCGAAGGAAACGTTTAGTCGGGCTTCGGTGCCAACAGACTCTTTAAACTACAGCGGAACTGGACAGAACATCCCTTTCCCAGAAACCTACCAATACACGGTTTGCTTGTCCCCGGAATCATCAAAGAGCGATTTTTTGTTCTTGAAACCCTGCAATCCACACGTGCCTCAAGGGCAGTGCTAAGTGATCCAACTGTGGCGAATTCAAGGTCAATAGTTTTCTACTCTTGATAAAACATCTGATTTACTTAACTGCACTTGGGAAGCCGAGATTTCATTCCTTTTTATACCTATTAATTTGCAAATGGAGGAAAAAAAACCATTATAGCACAAATCAACAGCTACATGGTAAAGGAAATAAAGCGTTACAATGTTCCAGTTGGAATTGTAGTGCATAGTTTTCCTACCACTCATTATGAAACAGCTCCTGTGCTAAGTTGATAAACCAGTACTCTGAATACTTTGCGGGGTGGTATATTATTATCCATTTCTATTTGGAAATAATTAGCTGAATGTCTTTTCTTTCTTGATATTAAGCTAACCCACAGAAGGTTTTCTTTTAAATGTCGATATAGGCAGATTAGTGCAGTTTCCTGTTCCTTCAATGTTAACATGGCTTCCCTTTGCCTGGTATAGCGTTATAACTAGATGCAAAAGCGTATTATAAACTATTCAAAATAGACTCTCTTAATGTAAGATAGTGATAGGAACTTTTGTTCTTAGATTTGCATTTTCCTTTATCTCAAGTGTTAAATCTAGACGCATGAAGTTCATTACACAGCGACAGACCATTCAGTCCATAGGTCCATCCTGATTCCATTGCTTCACAACAGTTTTCTTTCATCATTTCCATTTAACACTCTCATCATGTCATTCTAGCCTTTCCTCACCCATATGCTTATTTAGCTTCTTAAATGCATCATGTTATTTCTCTCAATTAATTCGAATGAAAAGGACCCTCACATTTCAAAACTTCTGTCGAGGAAATAAGTTGTCTCCTCAAAGGATTTATCAGTGACTACCTTATATTGATGCAATCTAGTTTTGCCCTCCTACTGACGTGGAAACGTTTACTCTCTCTACTCAACTCTAATGAAGCTATTTGTTATCTTAATGTCTTCTGTGATGGCACCTCTCAATTGTCTCTTTTTAGAACAGGAAAGAGTTCGTGTATTTTTAATTTTTCCTATGTATGTATTATCTGTGTTTGTGAATCTTCATTTAGACTTCACCAATGCCTCTCTATGCTTTTGATTTTAGTGACGTGATCCAGACACGGTAGTCTAGGTCTGGCTTACAACTACCCCGGAGAAGATTATCGCCACTTCTTTGTTGTTCCAATACTAGCCTCAGCCAACGAGCATTCGTTTGTTTCTTGCTATGGGCTTTTAATGCATATTGCTACATTTCGTGATTTTAATATCAGTACCCCAATTCCCTTGGCAAACAATTCCCAGGTCAATATCATTGCTTTAAATTGTGAGCAAATATGGTTTCATCACCGATACATTTTATCATATCCCACCTTTTTTTTCAAGTCTGAGTAGCAACACTAGCAACACAGAAGTGGTGATATTTTCTCTCCATCTATGACCTTATTCACAGATATTACATTTATCACTTGTCAGTATTAACAGTTACTAATATTCCTTTGATGAAGTCAATGGAGATGGTCAAGCATAGAAATGATTCTTACTACCCTATTATTGCTTCCAGATGGCTGCCTGTTAGAAACCCGAGTACATATTGCTTTATATTTCCTGCCAGTCATATTAGAGTAACAGCATGTAGTTTCCTGCATTTGTCCTAGCTCCCTTTATAAACCGAGGAATGGCATTAACTTTACTCAAATGTTGGCACTTTCTTTGCTTTCCTAATCAATTTTTTAATGTACTAAAGAGTACTTTTGCTATCTAGTCAAATTTAGCAATGGTCAATGGCAATCCATTCACATAATGGAACGCCCTCATTTCGTTTATCAATGGGCCCTTGAAGACAGAAACAGGGGAATATATTACGGGGAACAAAGAAATAGCAGAAGAATTGAATTGTTACTTCAGATCTGTGTTCACTGGAGAAGACACAAGCAATCTCCCTGAGGTAACAGTGGTTGAAGGACCTGCACTTAAGGGAATTTATATTTGCCAGGAATTGGTGTTGGAGAGTTGTTAGGTCTGAAGTTGATAAGTCCCCGGGGCCTGATGGTCTACATCCCAAGGCCCTGAAGGAGGTGGCTCTAGAAATCGTGGATGTGTTGGTGATTATTTTCCAAAGTTCGATAGATTCGGGATCAGTTCCTGCGGATTGGAGGGTGGCTAATGTTGTACCACTTTTTAAGAAAGGTGGGAGAGCGAAAGCAGGAAATTATAGACCAGTTAGTCTGACCTCAGTGGTGGAAAAATGCTGGAGTCTATTATAAAGGATGAAATTACGACACATCTGGATAGTAGTAACAGGTTAGGTCAGAGTCAGCATGGATTTATGAAGGGAAATCATGCTTGACTAATCTTCTGGAAGTTTTTGAGGATGTAACTCTGAAGATGGATGAGGGAGATCCAGTAGATGTAGTGTACCTGGACTTTCAGAAAGCTTTTGATAAAGTCCCACATAGGAGGTTAGTGAGCAAAATTAGGGCGCATGGTATTGGGGGCAAAGTACTAACTTGGATTGAAAGTTGGTTGGCTGACAGGAGTAGTGATAAACAGCTCCATTTCGGAATGGCAGGCAGTGACCAGTGGGGAACCGCAGGGATCAGTGCTGGGACCGCAGCTTTTTACAATATATGTTAATGATATAGAAGATGGTATTAGTAATAACATTAGCAAATTTGCTGATGATGCTAAGCTGGGTGGCAGGGTGAAATGTGAGGAGGATGTTAGGAGATTACAGGGTGACCTGGACAGGTTAGGTGAGTGGTCAGATGCATGGCAGATGCAGTTTAATGTGGATAAATGTATGGTTGTTCACTTTGGTGGCAAGAACAGGAAGGCAGATTACTACCTAAATGCAATCATTTTAGGTAAAGGGGCAGTACAAAGAGATCTGGGTGTTCTTGTACACCAGTCAATGAAGGTAAGCATGCAGGTACAGCAGGTAGTGAAGAAAGCTAATAGTATGCTGGCCTTCATAACAAGTGGGATTGAGTATAGAAGCAAAGAGGTTCTTCTGCAGCTGTACAGGGCCCTGGTGAGACCACACCTTGAGTACTGTGTGCAGTTCTGGTCTCCAAATTTGAGGAAAGACATTCTGGCTATTGAGGGAGTGCAGTGTAGGTTCACAGGTCAATTCCTGGAATGGCGGGACTACCTTATGCTGAAAGACTGGAGCGACTGGGCTTGTATACCCTTGAGTTTAGAAGACTGAGAGGGGATCTGATTGAAACATATAAGATTATTAAAGGATTGGACACTCTGGAGGCAGGAAACATGTTTCCGCTGATCGGTGAGTGCCGAACCAGAGGACACAGCTTATAAATACGGGGTAGACCATTTAGGACAGAGATGAGGAGAAACTTCTTCACCCAGACAGTGGTGGCTGTGTGGAATGCTCTGCCCCAGAGAGCAGTGGAGGCCCAGAATCTGGATTCATTTAAGAAAGAGTTGGATAGGTCTCTCAAGGATAGTGGAATCAAGGGTTATGGAGATAAGGCAGGAACAGGATACTGATTAACGACGATCAGCCATGATCATATTGAATGGTGGTGCAGGCAGGAAGGGCAGAATGGCCTACTCCTGCACCTATTGTCTATTGTATGTTATATATTCATTGAATCCCTACAGTGTGGAAACAGGCCATTTGGCCCAACAGGTCCACATCGACCCTTCAAACAGTAACTCAACCAGACCCATTCTCTCACCCTTTTACTCTATTATCCTATTACTCCACATTTTCCCCTGACTAATGTACCTAACCTACGCATCCCTGAATACTATGGACAATTTAGCACGGCCAAACCACCTAACCTGCACATCTTTGAATTGTGGGAGGAAACCCACGCAGACCCGGGGAGAATGTATAAACTACACAGACAGTCGCCCAAGACGGGAATGGAACCTGGTTTCTTGGCGCTGTGAGACAGCAGTACTGACCACTGAGGCACCACGCCACGCAATATTTCGTTTTAAAAATCTACCACTCATTTCATACCACGATGTTAATCTCTCTAGTGACTGACAACAGAGAAGTAGCAACTAAATATTTCTACTCCTATCTGCTGTTGGTTGTACACAACGACATTCACGTGATGCAGACATCACTGGCAAGACTAGTCTTTATTACCCACCCCGAATTGCAGGTCTGTGGCTAGTTGGGTCATTTCAGAGTCAACTGCATTGCTATGGATCTGAAGTAACGCATAGGAATGATGGATGAAAAGGGCAGTTTACATTGCAAAGCAACAATAGTAAGTCAAATGGTTCTTAAATGATCAGCATAGATTTCTGGCTACCATTACCGATGCTAACACGTTATACACACAGACACACACACACACACACGCATACACAATCTGTCAGAATATCCAGATAGAAATAAGACCCAAGCGATTTTGGTCTGAAATTGTTGACCTCAGTGTTGAGTCCAGTCGACTGTAAAGTGCCTAATTGAAAGATGAGGTGTTGTGTCCGAAGCTACACTGAGCCGTAGTGGAACGGAGCAATAAGTTTAGGACGTAGATGTCAGTCTGAGAGCAAATGACAGGCCACCAGAAACCCAGTATGATGCAATGGATGCATTGATACCCAAAAGTTATTCAATCTGCATTTTTTCGTGCAATTTAGAGAAAATAGCATTGTGAGTAGCAAATATGAACATTGGATTTAAACAAAATGCACATAAATCACTGATGCCACTGGAAACAATAAGCTTGATACCTTGGAGAGTGAGCGGTAGAGGAGGTAAAAATACATTTGTGATATCTCTTGCATGTTACATGTAAAGATTCTATAAGAAGAAGGTTGCGTGTTGCAGTTGACTGAGGAGAGCACCAGTACAGCGCAGAGGAAGGGTCCGTTTGCGACTTGAAAGGAGAAGGTGGATGGGAGTGTGTACTTGGTTGTGGCGTCAGGCTGAGGTGGAAATAATGGAAAACTATTAACTGAAAATGGAAACTAGGTGGGATGTAAGACGAGGACATTGGAAACCTCATCATGGTCTGGGGGAGAGGGAAGAACAGAAGTGCAGGAAATGCGGCAAACATGGTCGAAATCCCTCTCAAACATGGTTATAGATGCTGTGGAGTCATTATAATTTGATGAAACAAATCTCAGAAGCACCTGTTCTGCAAAGTTGCAACATTAGAATATCTTATCCCGTCAAAATTATCTTTTGCCTAATCTGTTACTTCAGGCTTTACCTGACTTATTCATTTTTCACAGTCACTACTTTATTATGTTAGAGATTACTGTTGCTTTTACTATTTTCTTTCCTCAACTGCTCTGGTTATTTCTTGATCCAGTAGTTCACTTATTCCAGCTGTGATTCCTGTGTACTGATTAAAATATAGCCTGAGCAATCGCTTTCCACCTAACATCTTGTCTATTTATTTAACTACAATCTCTCATAGTCATAAAGCCATAGAGCTCCACAGCAACTCAATGGGCCTGTGTTCGATCGAGTCTCTGCTGGTCAAAAACAACCTCTTAAGTATCACAAGTGTACGTCTGAAACCTGCCTAATTGTAATGAGGGTTTCTGCGTTTACCACCCTTACAGGCAATGAGATCGAAATTCTAACCACTTTCTGGGTGAAAAATATTTTCCTCATATCTTCTCTAAACCTCTTGCCCCTTAACTTAAATTTATTACCCCAAGCTGTCATAAATATCATTTCATGATTTTTTTCCTCATTTCATAAGTTGCTGATGTATTTCTTCCTCCACTACAAGGCATATGGTTTTAACAAGGTATTAAGAAAAGAACGATCTTTGGCTGTAAACATGCTACTTGGTTAATAATAATACAAAAATAATTGGGATTCCTGAAATGAATTAACGATACCTCTTTCAGGGTTTGGTTGAAAAGATCGATTTTATAAACTGCTATAAAGCTTGTTTAAACAGTGTCATGGTTTATAAACTGTTCACATTCACTAATAATACTTAAGTGAGAGTATGTTGTCAATGCTAATAGGCGATGCTACTGCATTTTTGCTGCTGACCTTAACTTTTCATGGTGTATTTTTGCTTTTGTTTCCTATTTGAATTGTATTGTCGAGGACAGTTTGCTTTCTATAACTTGCCTGTTCATTAATATGCTAAATATTTTGTAATTACAGTTATGAATACGCTTTTTGATAATGCATGATAAAATATTATGGCTGTCCTGTAAAGATAAATCAGATTCCACGAAGTTGACTCAACCTTTTGAATTGAGTTTTAGCATTGCATTAGAATTTTCTTCTTTGGGATACCAAACGTAATCGTAACAACATTGAAGGGTATCTCAACTTCCTCCTGTTCACGATCAAATTGAGACATTTAGCCAGAATAATGTTACCAACAATACACAGTGGGAACTAAAAGATAACCACAGGAATTCAATAGCTACGCGCATGAGCGTAGAATATGGGTTTAATGTCAATTATATATTTAAGGGATGAAGTTAGACGGCATTCTCGAAACGAAAAGGAAACCACCGTTGGTGGACTGTCAATAGTTGAAGGACAGATACAAATCTGATCGCACTTAGAAAACAATTAAGAGTTGCAACAGAAAAACTGTTCCATTGGTATTCAAACGGAATAATTAATGGTCAGGGGTCTCAGATATTGAGACTATTCGCATTTACAAGCACTGGCAACAACTATGAGGGAAATGCTACAAAATAAATTGAGCAGCGGAATGCATATTAAGGTTGTACACCATTAAATGACTTATCCCAATCGTCAAAATTCCAGGTACTGCTCAGCTTTAAGAATTTCTGGTGACATGTTTCACAAGGACGCGTCGAGTCGCTGCCCACCAATAGGAATTTCAAATGAATGAGAGATCCATTGCTCCTCCCCCGTCAGGGAGCGAGAGCAGAACCACTGAGAATAGGTGCCTACGCTTCGACTGTGCGGCAATTTAACCAAGCACAGAGGAAAATACTTGGTGAAATTAAGAATTCGAAGTGTCGGAAGGAATATTGGCGGCCCTGACTGGTGACGCTAACCGAATGTAGCCTGGGATCTGTGATTCTGCTAAATAATCCAGTCCGGTAACAATGGCGTATTCACAAAGCAACAACGCCTTGAAATTCACGGTGATATTTTTTATTTTCCTCGTCTGTGCACTGGATGTGGTTTCTGGGCAGATTCGCTATTCGGTTTCCGAAGAAGAGGAGCAGCGCTCTATCATTGGTAATATTGCTGAAGATTTGGGAATGGATACTGGAACATTTTTAGTTCGGAAAGGTCGTCTGGTCTCTGACTACACAAAGCGCTATTTAGAAATAAATTTGCAAAATGGGATGTTATTTGTCAATGAGAGAATGGATAGAGACCAACTTTGTGGACCAATTCCCATTTGTATTATTTCTTTCCAAATTGTTTTTGAAAATTCTCCCGAAATGTACCGCGGTGAAGTGGAGATTGTTGATATTAACGATAATGCTCCCAGTTTTCCGGAGAGTACCATTCTCTTACAGATGGCCGAAAGCATTGCAGCAGGCTCGCGATTCCCACTAGAGAGCGCCCTAGATCCAGACGTGGGGATAAACTCAGTCACGACTTACAGCCTCAGCCAAAATGCACACTTCAGTTTACAAGTGGAGACTGCAGAAGACGGTGCTAAAACTATCGAGTTGCTGTTGGAGAAACAGTTGGACCGCGAAAGTCAGGCATCTCTTCAGCTGTTGCTGACAGCCACCGACGGGGCGAGTCCTCACAGATCGGGGACTGCTCAGATTCTCGTTACAGTGTTGGACAGCAACGATAACGCGCCTGTATTCGATCGTAAAGTCTATAAGGTCAACCTAGTAGAAAATTCTCCCAGGGGAACCTTAATAGTTACAGTCCATGCCACTGATCCAGACGAAGGTTCGAATGCTGAGGTAACCTATACTTTCAGTAACCGTGTTTCACAGAAAATGCATGAATTGTTCTATTTGGATCCGCGAACAGGAGACATTACTGTTCAAGGAATGCCTGATTTTGAAGAAGCAGGTAGTTATTCGCTTGATATTCAAGCTGTAGACCATGGTTCGCCAGAAATTGCAGGGCATTCTAAAGTCTTAATTAAAGTAACTGACGTGAATGATAACGCCCCTGAGGTAAAAGTGACCGTAGTATCTAACATGGTGCCAGAAGATGCAGCACAAGGGACACTGGTAGCTTTAATCAATGTAATAGATCGTGATTCTGGACAAAACGGACAGGTCCACTGTCAGATTCCTTTGGACATTCCCTTCAAGCTTCAAACATCTTTGAGCAACAAGTACAAGTTGATTACTAGCGGCTTGTTGGATCGCGAAGTTAATCCTTTGTACAATATACCTATTACAGCATGGGACCTGGGGTCATCACCACTATCAACAAATAAAACCATCCAGATCTCTCTTTCTGACGTAAATGACAACTATCCCCGGTTTGCTCGACCCACGTACACTATATATGTGATGGAGAACAATGCTCCGGGTGCTTCAATTTCCACAGTGAATGCGTTCGATCCTGATATGAATCAGAATTCACATATTACCTACTCCTTCACGACAAATCTTATTCAAGATTTGCCAGTGGATACGTACCTCAATATTAATTCCATGAACGGGACCATTTACGCACTGCGCTCTTTTGACTATGAACAACTGAAAAACTTCCAGGTCCAAGTTCAAGCCCGTGATGAGGGAGTTCCTTCACTGAGTAGCAGCTCAACAGTCAAAGTGATTATCCTGGATCAAAATGACAATGCTCCAGTCATTATTTCACCGTCAGCACAGAGCGGATTAGCAGCGGAAGTGATTGTGCCTCAGGCAGCGAGCCAGGGTTACTTGGTCACCAAGATAATTGCAACTGATGCTGATTCTGGTCAGAACGCACGGCTATTCTACCAAGTGCTGAAAGCCAGTTACTCCAGTTTGTTCAACGTGGGGCATAACACTGGCGAAATCAGAACAACGCGAGGCATTTTGGAGCAAGATGCCTCAACACATTCTCTGGTCATCTTGGTGAGGGATAATGGACAACCAAGCCTCTCCAGCACCATTGCAATCATCTTTTTGATTATGGGAAATGTCACTGAAATGTTCTCCGAGGCTAGTAATTTCGTTACAAATTCTGAACATGTGTCAGATATAAATCTTTATTTAATTGTCATTTTAGGTTCAACTTCGTTTATATTTTTTGTAACCATTATCTTGTTGATTGGCATTAGATGTAAACAAGGCAGAAATAATATCGAAGACTACAACTCCCCAGGTTGCTGCTACAGACTCGATGATTCCAATGATGTTTATAACCCGACACCTACCCTGAATGAATCTTTAAAGTATACTGGGGCTGGTGAGATTGTTCGTGTCCCTGAAACGCATCATTATGCGGTTTGTTTGTCTCCGGAATCAGCAAAGAGTGATTTTCTGTTTTTGAAACCCTACACTCCGCCCATATCTCAGGACTAGTGCCAGATTCCGCCAGAAAAATGAGACAAGAAATTACTGCCAATCTTTGTTAAATCCACATATGTATCAGTTCTGGTTGAAATTTTAAAACTTTTCCACATCAAGGATTTCTTTTGTGGAAAACAATGTCATTCCTTTTCTGTAACTATCGATATTATTAGTCAAAGAAACAGTGGAGAATAAAAAAAAACACTTATGATACTGCGACGCGTCTCAGACTGATATCTACGATCCGAGAAGGGAGCTGTTAACAGTTAACAGACAAATGATAAATGATATCACCTTCAAAAGTCAGTTTACTGATGGTCAGCTGGACAGGTGACCTCAGGCCACTGATACGTGAATGCACGTAGATAATATTTCATTATTGTTTGTCATGAGTAAGTTGAACGACCTTATTCACTTATAATATTGATAATAGCCTTGTCTGAACACTTCATTATTCATGGAAGGTGTAGTAGATTTCTCTGGCGTCTTCCACATTGATAATCTTTCGGTGCAGCTTGGCAATGGCACGAAATTTGAGAAAAAAAATAACTGTTGCTAATGTATGACGTATTAGTCTAATAAAGTATAACATCTTTGACATTAAGTATATCATAGTCTGAGGGGCGGGAAATATTTTTCGGTCAACATAGGCCACGCTATTTAGTTTGCTTTGCTCAATTGTTTTGTGTACTCACAGAGAATTATATCGTTTACATAGAAAGTGGAGCACGTAAACAGGTATTGTGGTCCAGTTGGCCAATGTAGGCGTTTACGTTCTCCATAAGACTCAGCTAGGTATCAAAACCAACTGGCATATTATTTTCTAAACATTTCCGGGAGGCTGTTCTGCTTAGCGCTAACATTAAGCTGATCGTAAACCGGGGGTATAAGGTCAAATGTCAGCAAAACCAATGATAATTAATCACGTTAACACATCAAATTAATGAAATCAAATACCAGCATCATGCTGAATTATTTTATTAGAACAAAGTTCCAAGTTTCAGTCCGGCTGTCCAACCTAGGATCTGTTGTCCAATAAATTTAAAGGGTCACACATGCATATTGTTAGTAGATGTTGAACATATGCTATGGGTGGTCGACAAAGTAGTCCTGAGACTTGTGTCATGCAAACTTAAAAACTGATTGTAAACTTGTAGCGAGAATGTATAATGGAGAAAACAAAATGCACAGCTTCAGAGAATGACTTTTATCAAACCAAACAATGTAAGTAGCTCTCAGGTTCTTACTGCAAATGATTTTAGATGAATGATCCCACCCTGGTTGTGAAGTAGGGTTACTTCAGAGGAAGGAGGGGAATGACACCTGAAATTTCACTGAGGATTCAACCTCACAGTCCACTTAATTAATAGTCAAATCGATCTCGTTGTTTTTTGATTTAAAAATAATCCCAAAAATCTCTTTCAACTTAATTCAAATTAGTTTACAGTTCATTACAGGTTTAATTGTCTTTTACATTTTATATCTTTTACCTAAAGCCACAATTTGCTGAATCTAGAATTAAATTTGTGTAATCTTATTTCTTATCTCCGTTATTATTTTCTTGCATTTGCAGCATTTGGTTGCATATGTTGCTCATGGCTTGTGATTAACCTTAAACATAGCCAGATTCGACAAGTTACATCAGCCCATAAGTTGCGAACACGTTCACGAAATTCCTCTTTACTCCCAAATGATCCCAAATGATAAGGTAACTGGAAGGGAAATGACAAAAGTATATGCCAATCACTTATACACTAACAATGGAAACAATAGTTTATCAGGAATTACATTCTGGTGAGTGCATCAGAAAGTTAGAGTATAGCATTAATTACATTGATTGCTTTTCTTATTAATCCCTTTTTAAAACAGATTTATCATTCTACACCTTACTAACAGACAAAGTGATAATTCATAATTCCCTTATATATTTTTGCATATTAAATGTTATTATCTCAAAATATTTAATCCTTTTTTGAGCACTTAACATCTAACGAACTGGCATTTGAAATGATTAATGTGATTCACCTCCAGTATATAATCGTAATGAAGATATCTGAAAATATAACCAAGATGTGAACAGAGTTTCTGAAGTTTGCTGACATATTACACTGGTGTCGTACTTTGCAGTTGCCTTCTGGAAAAATTAGCTATGTTATTACAGATTTTTTTTTAAAAATGTGAAGTACAACACTGTGATCAAAACATAAGGTTCGATTGAAAACAAATAATTTGTCTTCTGCAACTAAATTGTGGACACTGAAAACATTTAAATCTAATCTTGAGGAACATGGATAGGGTAAATAGACAATGTCTTCTTCCTGGGGTGAGGGAGGGCAGAACTAGAGGGCATAGGTTTAGGGTGAGAGTGAAAAGATTTTAAGGGAGCTAAGGGCCAACTTTTTCACTGAGAGGATCGTGCGTGTACTGAATGAGCTGCCAAAGGAAGTGGTGGAGGCTGGTGCAATTACAACCTTTAAAAGGCGTCTGTATGGGTATATAAACAAGAAGGTTTAGAAGGATATGGCCCAAGTGCTGGCAATTGGGGGGACTAGATTAATTTAGGATGTCTGGTCGACATGGATGAGTTGGACCAGTAGAACTGTTTCCATGCTGTACATCTCTATTTCTTTATAACTCCAATTTGCTTTTCTTAAGTGGCTTGATTATTGATCAAAGTTCAAATGTAACTGTGGAAAACGAATAACTTATGTTGTTTCATTGGAGATTATATGCGAGGATCATCGATTGCAAGACTCAAATTTCTGATTTAAATTCCCTTCAAAAAGACTAATAACACCCTTTAAAAAGAAAGGCCGATTAAAGGAATTAGACTGATTTTTATGCCAGGTTGTACGTATTATGGTTGCACAGTAGGATTGAAGCCCTCAAATTATGGACTGTGCTGCTTTAAGAAAAAATGGCGTTAATATAGGCAGAGACTCGCTGTGTTGCTGCCGTCCAATGAGAGTCTCAAATGCCAGCAGAGATCTATTGCTCCTCCTCCTGCCCGGAACGAGAACCGAAACAGAATTGCTGTGGTTCATTTTGCGGAAAGATCGGTGTGAATTCACTTCGGCATTTGGATATATCCGATACTCTGTCTGGTATAAGGTTGGGCTGCTCTTTCCCTCTATCGTCTGTCGATTTGTTTTTTTTCCAAGTCTCCAAACTATAACTGACAATGGCAGAATCATCATTCACCACCGCCTTAAAATACAAGCTATTCGATCTAATATTACTTCTGCTTTTGTCAGACCTGGCTTTCGGAAAAATTCGCTACTCCATTCGCGAGGAAATGGAGCCTGGCGCTTTTGTTGGAAATGTCGCGGAAGATTTAGGATTGAACGTCCGCAGGTTGTCAGGTCGACAATTCCGACTGGCGTCTGCTGATAAAAGGCAGTGTCTGAAGGTAAATATAGAGACGGGTGCTTTATTTACGAAGGAAAGGATAGATCGAGAGAAACTGTGTGGACAGATGTCAGTTTGTGTACTCCCTTTCGAGATTGTCGTAGAACAACCTTTGGAGATGTTCCGCGGGGAAGTGGAGATTGTTGATATTAACGACAATGCGCCCAGTTTCCCGGAGAGTACCATACTTTCACAAATGGCGGAATCCATAACAACAGGCTCCCGATTTCCGCTAGAGAGCGCTCTCGATCCAGACGTGGGAATGAATACCGTCATGACTTACAGCCTCAGCCCAAATGCGCACTTCAGTCTACAAGTGGAGACCGCCGAAGATGGTGCAAACATTGTCGAGCTGTTGTTGGAGAAACCGTTGGATCGCGAAAGTCAATCATCTTTTCAACTGGTGCTGACAGCCGCCGACGGAGGGAGTCCTCCCAGATCCGGGACCGCTCGTATTCTCATTACAGTGCTGGACAGCAACGATAATGCGCCCGTATTCGATCGCAAAGTTTACAGGGTCGACCTGGTAGAGAACTCACCCAGGGGCACCTTGGTGGCTACAGTCCATGCCACTGATCCAGACGAAGGTTCGAATGCTGAGGTAACCTACACTTTCAGTAACCGTGTTTCACAGAGTGTACAGGAATTGTTCAGCTTGGATTCTCGAACGGGAGAGATTAGAATCCAAGGTGCAATTGATTATGAAGAAGATGACACGTATTCTCTGGATCTTCAAGCTCTGGACAATGGTTCACCTGTAATTTCAGGGCATTGTAAAGTCGTGATTAGGGTAATTGATGTGAATGATAATGCCCCAGAAATTTTACTGACGTCTGTGGTTAGCATGGTTCCAGAAAGTGCTACTGTTGGGACTGTAACAGCTTTGATCAACGTAATAGATCGTGATAGTGGAAAAAACGGACAGGTGCACTGTAAAGTCCCGATGAACGTTCCTTTTAAACTTCAAATCTCTTCAAGTACCCATTATAAATTGATAACCACAGCGCCACTGGATCGTGAAGCTACTCCTGGATATAATGTATCCATTTTAGCCTGGGACTCGGGGAGGCCCTCTTGGTCATCAAATAAAACCGTCCAGATTTCCGTTCTTGACGAAAATGATAACGCTCCAATGTTTGTGCGACGCACGTACACAGTGTATGTGACAGAGAATAACTTTCCGGGTGCTTCTATTTTCACTGTGACTGCGTCCGACCCTGACCTGGATCAGAATTCCTATGTCTTTTATTCTTTCAAAGAGACCTTTGGAGATTCACCGGTGGCCACCTACCTTAAAGTCAATTCTATGAACGGGACCATTTACGCACAGCGCTCATTTGACTATGAACAGTTGAAGAGCTTCCAGGTCCAAGTTCAAGCCCGTGATGCTGGAGTTCCTCCACTGAGCAGCAGCGCAACACTCAATGTAATTATCCTGGATCAAAATGACAACGCTCCAGTCATTGTTTCACCGTCAGCACAGAGCGGATCAGAAGCGGAGGTGATCGTGCCTCAGTCAGCGAGCCAAGGTTATTTGGTCACCAAAATAATCGCAACTGATGCCGATTCCGGTCAGAACGCACGGCTATTTTACCAGGCGGTGAAAGCCACTGTTCCCAGTTTATTCAGTGTGGGGCTTAACACTGGCGAAATCAGAACAACCCGAGCCATTTTGGAGCAAGATGCCTCCACACAATCTCTGGTCATCTTGGTGAGGGATAATGGGCAGCCCACCCTCTCTAGCACCCTTACAATCGTCTTGTTACTTTTTGGCAATATTACTGAAAGATCTTCAGATCAGAACAATCTGGTCAGGGAAACTGAACAACATTCCCAGTTAAATCTTTATTTGATCATCACTTTGGGATCAACATCTTTTTTATTCCTTGCAATTATCATTTTCCTTTTTGGCATCAAGTGCAAACAAGACAGGAGTTTTCCTAAAGCCAACTCCACAATATGTTGTTGTAAATCAGAAGATTCCATTGATGGATTTAGTCAAAGACCCGAGCCGAAAGCTTCTACAAATTACTGTGGGCAAACTCTGCCCGTTTCTGACACTTATCGTTATACTGTCTGTTTATCACCAGAATCATCCAAGAGCGATTTTTTGTTCCTAAAGCCTTGCAATCCTACCTTGCCACAGGGTTATCATTAATTTCTTTGAACGTGTGGGAGTTGGCAAAAAACCTTGCTTGTTGTGATATATGTTTTACGTTATAATGTAACAACTTGATTTTTCTACCTGAATTGCATTTGCCATTTGTCATTTCAATAGAAGACTGTTGCTGTTGGTGTTGCACCAAACTGAAGTGTCAGCCAAATAAACATGAAATTGTGAAGAACTTTGTGGAGGAAGCATTATGACAAAAATTCACATCGACAGGGCCTTATTTAACCATTTCCAAAACAAGGAATAAAGTCAAAACATTTCATCTAATCCTCATCGGAACCACGATACAAGAAACCAGACTTGGAAAATGAATAGAAACAGCAAGTGATGGAGAAACTCACAAGCCCAGGGGCAGCTGTGGAGAGAGAAAAAACAGATTTAATGTCTCCAGCCGATGTTGCTCTCTGAAGAAGTCGTCAGAATCTAAAAAATAAGTTTCACTCTCCACAGATGCTGACAAAACTTTCTAGTGCCGTTTGTTTTAATTTATATTTTAGGCATCCATTGTACTTTGTTTTTTCTTGAATAAGCAACATGTAGTTATACAACACGAGGCTTTTGAGATGCAACATGAACAGATAACTATCAATCCTATTTCTCAGAGCTGGTGGGTAAAATTTGATTGTTCAGTATGCTGCCATGGGAATCTCTCTCTGTTTCCAGAGTCTATTACCTGCTCTGAGAATAAAATTGACAGTTAAATGTTCCTACTGCATAGCCAAAACAACAATGACCCAACTATTAAGTAACTTATTTTATTGCTGTAAACAACTGGAGTTCCAATTCAAAATCTAATTTATTGTGTCCTAGCCCTGATGAGTGAAACAAGAAAGTTGACTTTATATCTCGTTTTAGCAAAGTACAAGTTCTGTCCTGCCTGATAATTATTTAGAATCGTATTTGTTGCATTTTGTGTCAATTATTGCATTTTTACATTGCTTGATATTTACTGATAAAACTTTATTTTGTGCAAAGTTGTTGATGTTTAGGTATTGATATAATGGAGCATAGATTGATTTTTGTTAACTGGACGTTGGCATTGTTTTTCAAGTTTGCTTTGTCTTTGCTAGACAAAATAACAAAACATGTCCAACACTCACACCCTTGTTAATGGATTTTAATGTGAATCCACGAAGTTACTTGGTTGCATTTTGGAGTTTCCTTAGATTCTTCAAGAGTTCGTGTTAATTTGCCTGAAAGATGAACTTAAGTTTAAATATCTGGAATTTGAAACATGTCTTTCAGAGACATGGCTTTTGGATCATTAATGAGGCATTATCTGTAAACAAATGCATCAAACAAGGCATAATAATGCGATGTTCTTAGCTTATCAGAGGACTGATTTGACGTCTGCACTTTTTATTTGTAAGCATTTCACTTTTCTGAGATTCCCACGTTTCAGATTTGTGAAATCGTATTTGACGAAGATGGCCTACGTGATATGTCCTATCACCAAAATGCTGATGACTTATTACTTTGACCGTGCATAAGTAACAAGTTTCAAATGTTTAGGTCAAATTACACTCTAAAACTGCTTTCATAACTTTTGGAAATGACATTCCAGGGCAAGTCAAGCAGTTGATTTTATAACTGACTCGATTTTATGGTTGTCCAATTTTAAACGTACACGAGAACAGACTTGCTTTAAGAAATGTTGATGTAATTATCGAAAAGGACTGGTTGTGTCGCTGTGTACCAATAAGAAAGCCAAATACAGCGTTAGATCTATTGTCCCTCCTCCATCACGGCTAGAGATCAGAATCAACCAGAGGAGCGAGCAGTGCCTCCGTTTAGGTTGTGGAGACCAGATTAAACTCGCGACCTTGTACATTCGTCATTAGACTTTGCTGTACGTAATTTGTGTTCAGACTGCAGTTTAATTGACGACCCAGGCCTGGTTTAGGAAAGCATTCAGAGCAGAACAATGGCGAATTTGCAGAGCAACGACGCCTCAGCATTCAAAACGTTCGCTTTTATTTTTCTGTTAAGTACACCAGATTTGATTTTTGGACAAATTCGTTATTCGTTTCCCGAGGAGCTGGAACCAGATGCTTTAATTGGGAATATCGCTAGGGACTTGGGACTGAATGCACGGCAACTGTCAGCTCGCAAATTCCGACTCTCCTCTGATGCTGGAAGCCAGTATATGAAGGTTAGTGTGGATAATGGCGATTTATCCATTCGCGAGAGAATCGACAGGGAACATATCTGTGGACCAGTAGCTAGATGTGTTCTTCCTTTTGAAGTGGTAGTAGAAAATCCTTTCGAGATTTATCGCGGTGAAGTGGAGATTTTGGACATAAATGATAATGCGCCCAGTTTCACGGATAGCACCATTACCCTACAGATGGCTGAATCAATTGCACCAGGGGCACGCTTCCCACTCGAGAGTGCGCAGGATCCGGACGTTGGGATAAATGCTGTCACCACCTATACACTCAGTTCCAACCAGCACTTCGGCCTAAAAGTGCAGACAACGGAGGACGGCGTTAAAATTGTCGAATTATTGTTGGAGAAAGCTCTGGACCGCGAGCAGAATCCGTCCTTTCAGCTTGTACTGACAGCTACTGATGGAGGGACTCCTCCCAGATCTGGTACCGTCCAGATCCTCATTACCGTATTGGATAGTAATGATAACTCGCCAGTTTTCGATCGTGCAATTTACCGGAGTAGCTTAGCAGAAAACTCACCTAAGGGAACCTTGGTGATCAGGGTCAGCGCTAATGATTTGGACGAAGGTTCGAATGCTGAGGTAACCTATTCTTTCAGCAAACTTGCCTCCCCACGGGTGAGAGAATTATTTCGTTTGAACCCCAGAACAGGGGAGATCAAAGTCGAAGGAACAGTAGACTTTGAAAAAACAAACAGTTATTCACTTGATGTACAAGCTGTGGACAAAGGCTCACCTGCAATTGCGGGACATTCAAAAGTCCTTATTAAGGTCATTGATGTAAACGACAACGCCCCCGAGATAAAGGTGACACCTGTGTCCAGCACAGTCTCCGAGGATGTTGCGCCAGGAACTTTGATATCTTTGATCAATGTAATGGATCAGGATTCTGGTAAAAATGGGCAGGTAAACTGTCAGATTTCAAAGCTCATCCCGTTTAAGCTTCAAGAATCTTCTATCAACCATTACAAATTGATTTCCAGCGGTTTGCTGGATCGTGAAACAGTCTCTACTTATGACATATTATTTTTAGCCAGGGATTCGGGGTCTCCATCACTATCAACAAATGTAACCATCAGGATTTCGGTTTCTGATGTAAATGATAATGCCCCTCAATTTGCCCAAATGTCGTACACCGTGTATGTGATGGAGAACAATGCACCCGGTGCCTCGGTTTTCAGAGTCACTGCTCTGGATGCAGACACGGACGGGAATTCCTTTGTTTCCTATGATATAATGGCAAGCAAGGTCCAAGATTTTCAAGCATCTTCTTTGATCAATGTTAACTCCAATAATGGGGACATTTACGCACTGCGCTCTTTTGACTACGAGCAAATGAAGAGCTTCCAGGTCCAAGTTCAAGCCCGTGATTCTGGAGTTCCTCCGCTGAGCAGCAGTGCAACAGTCAATGTGATTATTCTCGATCAAAATGACAATGCTCCAGTCATTGTTTCACCCTCTGCACAGAGTGGATCAGCAGCGGAGGTAATCGTGCCTCAGTCAGCCGGCCAGGGTTACTTGGTCACCAAAATAATTGCAACTGATGCTGATTCTGGTCAGAACGCTCGGCTGTTTTATCAAGTCATAAAAACCACTGATCCCAGTTTGTTCACTGTCGGGCCTAACTCTGGAGAAATCAGAACAGCCCGAGATATTTTGGAGCAAGAAGCGTCCAGGCAACGGTTAGTGGTATCGGTGAAAGACAATGGGCAGCCAAGCCTCTCCAGCACTGCTACAATCCTCTTCTCAATCTTGGCGAACTTTACTGAACGATTCGATGAAAGTAAAACCTTTGTCAGTAATCCTGAAGATATATCTGATTTAAATCTCTATTTAATTGTGGCTTTAGGTTCAACTACCTTAATATTTCTCGTGACCATAATTTTCCTGATTGGAATCAAATGTAAACAGGACAGAGGCATCATTGAAAATTACAGCTCCCCAGTATGTTGCTGCACACGGGAGGATTCAAATTATTCATATACTGAACGACCTGTAGCAACAGATCCTTTAAATTATGCCGGTGTTGGCGAAATTGGTCCCAATGCTGAACCATATCGCTATACAGTTTGCCTTTCTCCGGAATCTTCCAAGACTGATTTTTTGTTCTTGAAACCTTTTACTTCAACTTTGCCACAATAATAGTGTTAAGTGATGTTGCTATAACAGATTAAAGAAAAGGGCAGAATTATTTAGTTCCTCTGGTCACATATACTTGTCCAGTTCCAAAGGAAGTTGAATGGGAATAAAAAGTCTAGTTGTAATTCAAATTTATGAATATTGATATAAATGTCATTTGTAATAATAATATTATTAATAATCAAAATAGGCAAATGAACAATATAAAAATCTGCAAAATAAATCAATAGTAATTCACTTTGGGAGTTAGACTTCACTTTATTTCTGACTATCATTTGCAATATATTGAAGAAACCAATGTATTTATGCAAACTTTTTTTTGTTAAAATAATACGCTGCAAAATTGGTGCAACACTTCAGCAAAATATTAATAGAAAATATGACATTTTTGTACATGCTAACAATGCATGAGATTTATACACAGATTAGGAATATGACTTATAAGTAATTGTGAATATTTAAGGGTACAAAGGGCATGGTGATTATGATTTTAGATTTATTTTCAGATGCCTTTAATAATGCTCCAGAAACTAGACTTCAGATAGCACCTCCACAACAGTGCAGTTTACAATCAGTTCGTGAATCTGGTGAGGAAATTGCAAAATTGTTGCACCAGAACTCCTGGTTCACTATTACAGGAACTCCTGGTCTGTAACGGACACCATGCTCATCGAAATCTGGGTGAGTCATTTGGAAATGATAATTGTTCAGTTTAACATGACTATTTCAAAGAATCTAATAAGAATAAGGTTGGATAGACAACTTATAACAGACTCAGGTACCCGATATGAACAAAATCCAGGATTCAGTCTTCTTTACTAGCATTTGGAAACTTGTGGCAAAATTGAGAGAGTTGTGGCATAGACGACTCAGGCAACAGCATGACCAATTCGTGCTCACAGAAGCATACCTTTCAACCAGTGTTGGACACACTTCTAGCACCACCCCATGTATGTCTTATCCCACTAGCAGGTAGCTCCACCAAAGATTGCAGTGTGGTAGCCTTTGATTGTAAGAGAGTGTCTCTGGTACAATTTTCTCTCTAACCTCTGCTTGTAATGTTTCATAGAGTTGATGCACTGCATTATCTCTTTGCAATTAATAAAGGAATGTTGCCCCTACATAGTCTGTTGTTTCCTATGGTGCCTTGTCAATTTTGCTATTGCTTATCTGCAGAACCAAGCATGAACATTGACTGTCAAACCTCAGCCATCTCAATTTGTACCAGATATGATTCCAACCAGTAGAGATTTTTTCCTTATTTTCATTGATTTGAGATTTGCTCATGATCCTTAGTGCCACGTTTGGTAAAATGCTGCTCTGATACCTCCCTTCATGTTGCTTGGTCAACATCCTGGAATTCCCTCCCTCAGAGCATTGTGGGGCGACCTACAGCTAATGGACCACAGTCGGTTAAAGAGACAGCTTATCACCACCTTCTCAAGGATAACTAGGGATGGACAATTAAGACTGACCAGCCAGTGGTGCGCATATCCCATATCCCATGAATCAATTTTAAAAATGCCCAAACTAGCCATTTTCACATCACATCTAGAATTCAGATTTTTTGCCCATGGCTGAATAAGATTGCATGTATTCAGCCTCAGTTGTGGCTGTGACTAAAGCCCAACACGTGTCAATGGGCAAATTATTGCTAAGCAAATGTTTCTTTTCAGTAGTATAAGCGACATTTCTGTCACTTTACTGATGTTCATGAGTAGACTAGTCGGGGTGATGCTAGGTTGGAGCTGTTCTGCTTTTCATGTACAGGACATGCTTGCGTAGTGTTTTGCACTGTAGTGTAGATGCCAGAGTTTTAACTATAGTGGAATAATCTGTCTGAAGTTGGAGCAAGTTCGAGAGAACATGTCTTCAGTACAACTGCTAGAATATTGTCAGGGTCATATTATTTACAGTATTCAGTGCCTCCATGACTCTTTTGATACTACGTGGAGTGAGTTGAAGCAGCCAAAAACGGACAACTCAGTTGCTATGGTCCTCCGGGCGATGACCGATGTTGAAAGCTTTAACTGATAGGTCTATGAAGCCCCATTGACACACCATAAGTCTGCTCATCAATTGATGTTTTGTGTTCCGTCAGTGCATGAGTCTCATTCCTGTCTTGATTGATAGATGGAATTAAAACTGAATTCCAGAAAGGAGGCTATAGAGTGACTGCAGTTAATATTCTGTAAGTATTTGAACAATTGTGACATATTATATTGTGAATACAACTTTTGTGTCTCTGCACCTGAGAGGCTCTTAGCACGAAAGAAGACATTTGTTGCTGTTAATTTGAAGATTAGGTCAATTCTCTAAGCCCATCTCTGCGTCAACATAGAACATAGTAAAGTACAGCACAGAACAGGCCCTTTGGCCCAAAATGTTGTGCCGAGGTTAATCCTAATGTAAAATATAGTAACGTAACCTCCGCACACCTCAACTCACTGTTTTCCATGTGCATGTCCAGCAGTCACTTAAATGTTCCCAATGACTCTGCTTTCACCACCACAGCTGGCAACGCATTCCATGCATTCACAACTCTCTGCATGAAGAACCTACCTCTGATGTCTCCTTTATACCTTCTTCCTAATATCTTCAAACTATGACTCCTTGTACCAGTCAATCCTGCCCTGGGGAAAGGTTTCTGGCTAGTGACTCTATCTATTCCACTCATTATCTTGTACACCTCAATCAGGTCTCCTCTCTTCTTCCTCTCCAGAGAAAAGACAGAAAAGTCCGAGCTTATTCAACGATTCTTCATCAGGCATGCCCTCCAGTCCAGCAGCATCCTGGTAAACTTTCTTTGCATCCTCTCCAAAGCCTCTGTATCTTTCCTATAATAGGGCAACTAGAACGGGACACAATATTCAAAGTGCAGTCCCATGAGGGACTTGTAGAGTTGAAGCAAAACCTCGAGGCTCTTAAATTTGATCCCCCTGTTAATGAAAGCCAAAACACCATATGCTTTCTTAACAACCATATCCACTTGGGTGGAAACTTTGAGGGATCAATGTACTTGCGCAACCAGATCCCTCTGTTCTCCACACTGCCAAGAATACTGTTTTTAATTCTATATTCAGTATTTGAGTTCAACCTTCCAAAATGCATCACTTCACATTTAGCCAGGTTGAACTCCACCTGCCATTTCTCAGCCTGGCTCTGCATCCTGTCTATGTCGCACAGCAGCCTGCAGTAGCCCGCTAAACTAGCGATGACACCTCCAACCTTTGTGTCATCTGCAAATTTACTAATTCACCCCTTAACCTCCTCATCCAAGTCATTTATCAAAACTACAAAGAGCAGAGGCCCAAGAACAGAGCCCTGCAGGACCCCACTCAACAGCGACCTCCAGTCACAATATTTTCTATCTATAAACACTCTCTGCCTTCTGTCAGCCAGCCAATTCTGAATCCAGATAGTCAAATCTCCCTGCATCCCATACATCCTGACTTTATGAATGAGCCTATCATGGGAAACCTTACCAAATGCCTTGCTGAAGTCCAGATACACCACAACCAGTGCTCGACCTTCGTCGACCTGTCTTGTCACCTCCTCAAAGAACTCAAGTTGATTCATAAGTTGTAGTCTTTCAAAATTCTTCAGATCTTGGAAAGATTCCATTAATTTAGAAAGCCTCAAATATAAGTACCCTGCTCTTAAAGGCATATGGGTGAGTATAGGAATAGGGAAATGCTGACAAGTAGGACTAGATTAAGTTAGGATATCTGGTCTTCATGGACGAGTTGGATCAACGGACCTGTTTCTATTCTATACATCACTCTCTGACTCCAAGTTCTGCCTTCACACTAAGGATAAACGCCAACTGTGTTGAACGTTATAGATTGGGATCACAGTGGGCAGTATAGTGACTCAATAGTTAGCACTGCTGCCTCACTGCGCCAAGGCTCATTTCCAGCTACGGATGACTATGGGTGTGGAGTATGCACAGTCAATGTTTGTCTGTGTTCCCTCCAGGTGCTCCAGTCTACTTCCACAGTCCAAAGATGTGCAGGTTACATGGATTGGCCATGTGAAATTATTTGTCGTGTCAAGGGATGTGCATCCTAGGTGGATTAGCCATGGGAAATGCTGTGTTATAGGGATAGGGTATGGGCTGGCTCTGGGCGGGATAGTCTATCAGGAGTTGACATGACTTAATGAGCCCAACGACCTGCTTCCAAACTGTAGGGATTCTATGATTGTATAACTCAAGAATGGGCAATTTGGACCATCAACGGAATTGTGATCAAATACGAACTATAGCCTCATTTCCAGGTAAATACCAGACCACCATTACTACCTGCTAAAGAATCAACTTTGGTAAAATGAAGAAAAGGTTGGCAGATCAGGATTAGCAGCAAGCATAACTAATAACGAGATGTCAAAATGAGGCCACACGCAGGGCTACTTACATGCAAAATACTGACGTTAAGAGCAATGGATCAACCTTAAAATCTGCAAAGCGTTGGACAATTACACAACTCTCTGGAGGAGGGGACTTCACAATACCCTCATCTTCAATAATGGGGATCCCAGAATACAGAGCACAAGATAAGGCAAAAGCATTTGTAACAATCTTCAGCCAGAAGTGCTGAGTGGACAATGCATAACTGTCTCGTTCTGCAGTCCCTAGCATCAGAGATGCCAGCCTTCAGCAAATTCGATTGAAACATATATGTCAAATTAAAAAATAAACAGCTGAAGTCAAAGGCTATGGATACTGTCATGTTCTGGAAAGAGTCGAAGACTTTTGAACTAGAACCAGCTGTGCCTGTTATTCAAACACTTCCTATACAGTTGCAAATCTGGCATCTATCTGTCAATTGTTCTGCTTTTTTTACGTACAGGTCATATCTGGGCAATTTTCCACATTGTTGAGTAGATGCCAAAGTCGTATCAGTACTGGAAGAGCTTGGCAATGGGAATGGCAAGATATATAACACAAGTCTTCAAAACTATTGCCGCAATATTGTCAGGGCCCTTAGCCTTTGCACTCTCCAAAGCCTCCAACCATCTGTTGACATGGAGTAAATCAAATTGACTGAAGGGTGGTATCTGTGATGCTGGAGATTACTGGAGGAGGTCGATATGGATGAAAGCATTTCTTCCTTGTACAAAAAACAAACAAAATCAAAGATTAATACAAGGCAGGATTATGACCTTTGGCTCATCAATACAGCACCAACAAATGATGCCTTTCTATGCAGTCCAAACCCCTCTACTCCCTGCCTCTTCTTATATATGGAAGATGTCTCTTAAACGTTACTATTGCATTCGCCTCCTTCACTTCCTCTGGCAGCGCATTTCAGGTACTTACCACTCTCTGTGTAAAAGAAAACCTTGCCTTTTAATCACATTTAAACTTACCCCCTTTTAATTTAAGCTTATTCCACCTAATAATTGACATTTCTACTCTGGGGAAAAATATGCTGACTAACAATTCTCTTTGCGCTTCTCATGATTTTGTAAATTTCTATCAGATCACCCCTCATCCTTGATTGTTCAAGTGAAACCAAATCACGCTTGTTCAAACTCCCCTCATATCTAATACCCTCCAAATCAGGCGACATCCTGATAAATTGTTTCTGCACCCTCACAAAAACCTCCATATTGTTCTGGTTGTGTGGCAGCCAAGAACTGCACACAATATTTCAACTGCAGCCTGTAAAGTTCTATACAGCTGTGACATGAACTGGCAAATATCATATTTTTTGTTCAGTCTGATGAAGGCAAGCATGCTACATGTATTCTTCACCAACAAATCCACTTGTTCTGTAATTTTCAGGAAACTGTGAAACTGCACGCCCAGATCACTCGCATGTTGATGCCACTAAGGGTTCTGCCATTTACTGTATGCATCCGTCCTGCATTAGATCTTCGAAAATGCATTATCATGAATCTATCTGGATTAAACTCCACCTGCCATTAGTCTGCCCAAATCTATCTATAGCTCTATCCTCGAGCAATTTCCTTATTATTTGCAGCTCCCCTAACCTTTGCATCATCTGTAAATTTACTAATCAGGCCAACTACATTCTCCTTCAAATAATTTATATATACATACTATAAACAACAGAGATTCCAACACTTATCCCTGTTGAAAACAACTGATCACTGACCTCCAGTCAGAAAAATAAAGCTTCAGTCTTATTCTGTCTTCAATGACGAACAGACCTCTGTATTCATTTTGCCAGTCGACCACAGATCCCACGTGACTTCACCATTTGTATCAATCTACTATGGGCGATCTTGTCAAAGGCCTTGCTAAAGTATACATAGATAACTTGTACCACCCCACTCTTATAAATCATATTTGGTACTTCCTAAAAATGCTCAATCAAGAGTGTGAGACGTGACATTCTCCGAACAATGCTATTCTGCTTCTGTGCATTACCCCCTATTTTTCCAAATGCGAGCACTTCCTATCTCGAAGAATATTTATCAATAATGTCCCACCAATTTGTAATGAAAGAAAGATTTGCATTTGTGAGATGCCCTTCCCCACCTCAACTCGTTTCAAAGTCCTCTGCAACTACTTTGTAAATTACGTCACTGTTATAATGTAACTAACTCTGGAACTGCTCCACACATAGTGAAGTTTCACAATCAGCAATCAGAATGATTGGTTTAAGTCAGACAATTGGTTTAAGTGATATTAATTGGAAGATAATAATTGGCCAGGCAATAAGGGAGAACTGTCATGTCTGTGCTTTGAATACTGTCTCATATACTTGTACCTCTATTGTAGAGATGATGAATTGCCTCAATTTTGCAACTCAGCTAAAAGTCAGCACAGTCAAAGGCGCAGCACCCTTTTAGAGCTGCATTGAATTATGAACTGATATTTTGTGGTGAAATGTCTTGGGAAAAGCCCATTAAAAAACAGCTGAAATGATTTGTGCCTTGCTGACTGGGACATCATTTATTATACTTCACTTGTAGCTTAGACAAGGTGGTGCTCAGCTGCCTTCTTGACCGGCTGTAAACCCTTTGGTGTGGGTCGACATACAATGTTTCTCGGGGAGTTGTTTCTGTGATTTCAACTCAAGCATGCAAAGAGCTGGTGGTGTTCCCATATATCTGCTGCTCATGTTTTTTCTCGGTTGTTGAGGTCATAGGTTTAGAATGTGAATTTTTCGGCTCTTTGGTGAATTTCTGGTGCGCATCTTGTGGATGGTACACCATATTGCTGGTCGGTGTCAGTGGGGGATGGAGTTGGTGTCTGTGAACGGGGTGTGAACTTAATGGCTGCTTTGTCCTGGATGGTGTCAATATTCTTGACCCTTGCTGGAGTTACGTATATAAGTTAGCTCGCTGAGCTTCAGCTGACTTGTCATCAACCTGTGCTACAATCTTCTCAAAGATCGCTGTGCTGGAGTTGCTCATGCAAGCAAATGGGGAACATTCAATTGCACTCTTGAATTTGACTTCATGATAGACAGGTTTTAGGGAGTCAAGCAGTGAATCACTCACTGAAGAATTCCAAGTCTCTGACATGCTCTTATAGCCATCAGATTTTTATGCTTAGCTTGGTTCAGTTTCTTAAAATGATAACCCCCCGGATGTTGAGAGAGGGATTCAGTGATGTTGAGTCCAAGGGAAATGGTAGGAATAATTCATATTGGAGATATAGATTCCTAGCATTTGCATGTCACAGAATCTTGCCACTTCCCATTCAACGCATAGATATTGTTCAGGACGTGTTGCGTTTGGATATAAGAGTTTTAGTGTCTGAGGAGTCATGAATAGAATCGTCAGCGTAAATCTCCACTTCTGACGTTGTGAAGTAGGGAATGTCATTGATGAAGCAGCTAAAAATGTTTCAGTTTAGGACATAACTCCAAGGAACACTGATAGAGATGGAATAGAATAGCAATTTTCAGAATACTAGTCTGTTACTTGTATTTTTACAAAAAACAGTGAAAATTGTTAAAGTCACCATATTACAGCGAGTACATTAATCACAGAAATCATATGTAAAAAAATTAAGACTAAGTCCACCTTTGTTCTCGTCACCACTCACAATGAGATTGAGGAAAAGATAGGAACCACTCTCCATTGCTGCAGAAAACCAACATCCGACCCACTAAATCTGCAACCATTGGAATTCCAGGCGAGACCGCCATGCGACCAAAGAAGACACAGAAGCCGACTCAAGGATCCATTTCGATACTGAAGCTGCCACTGAGGCAGGCCACCATGCCAGCCCAAATCACAGGCAAAAGACACGACAGAAGCTGCCTTACAGAATTAATATCATTGCCGAAGAAACTGCTGTCCTGTGCCATTGGAATCCTGGGATAGACCTTCGATGCTGCCAACAATGCGGAAGGAGACCATCATTGTGTTGGACCCACAGGACACAGCAGCAATGACCACAAGGAATAGGCCATACCACCAGATGTATTGGAACTAAGATAACTGGCTTCCAACAACCATAACCAAAGATTGTTAGTGCTGAACTGAAAAGCTTTTGTCTGATTCCTATTGACTACTTTGGCTGGGGTTTCTTCATGCCACAATGTTTTCATCTTATTTTTGCACATTTTGGGGCAGATAGGACCAACAGACAGCAGACCAGCCTAATCCCCCTTCAATGTGTTCAAATTTCATTCCTTTCAATCATTAACCAATGCCAACCTTCAAGCTTGCCGGAGTAAAAATCTTCGAATGCTTCCCCTCCAATTACTTTACACATTCCGCATTGGCTTTCAGTACTCAGGTTATCACAGGACCTTGTCACATGTAAAATAAAACACTTGCAATATAAACACAAGACAGGTTGACTCATGAGAGTTTGACAGTGATGGTGTTCAGATGCAGCTGCTGTTAGTTTCCCTCTTGACAGTCGAGTTGCCAACGAAGAAATATCGGAGAAGTCCTGCACTTCATTCTATACATGACAAATATTTTAGTTACAGCATGCCAGCGGTTGAGCAAATGGATATTTAAGAAAAGACAGCAAAAATGCCATAATCCTGGAGTTATTGATCAATTGTAACAATCTACCACAATTTAATGAATCTGCAGTAGAAGAAAAAGGATGACACAGCAAAATCCTGGCGTTCAAAACTTTGGTAGCCATAATTATCAAATCACATTTTGGCGAATGTGTTACAGAATCCAATTATTTTATTCAGCAAAATTATTAATTGTTTGATTTCTTCCCATGATCATCCAAATCACTGCATATCTCATAAATTCAAATTTATTTTAAATCATTTATGCATTGGGAATAATGAGATCAAAAATGTTTCAGTAATCCTATTCCTATTTGTCAGTAACTGGGAACACACTATTCGACCTCAGAACCATATAAACATGTCACACCATACAACAAACCATGCCATTAATTTTCAAATTAAAATATAAACAAGGAATTGAGGATCTAATAGAATCTAAAGTTGACCTGTTGGTAGAAAGTTTACAAAAATTGAAATCTGTTCTATTTGTTTTGTTGTGAATTCAGCAGTTGGGTCTCGGATTTCCCAGCAGATGTTAACGAAGTATTTCCACTTTTTGCCATCATCAATAGCCTTGATTTAATCGTTAACTATCACAATAATGTGATGCCCTTTCCCATTTTACATGCTTGGAACAATCTCCGCAGACTTGCAACCATTCCATTAACTAATACCCAGAAATTATACAGCAATGAAAAATATGATCCAATATTTACTCTTCTGAGCAAATTAAAAAACATCTATTCAAGCGTTTCAGTTTTGATAATTGTTATGCATTTTCATGTTATAACAGTGACTGTGAAATATGGATAATCCTCTCTTCTAATGAACTGAATAAAACATCCAAGAGAATCTGTCATATGTAATGTGTGTGTGAATAATCATGCCGTGCTCGCTGCGCATTGATCATGTTGACCAAGTCCCCTTGTTTTTCATTTTTGCTAAAAGTAACTCCAAAAAATATCACTTTTTACTGAATAGGGCAAACTTTTTGTAGTTTCATAATTGGCTATTTAGTGTCTAGCTGTCCACTCAAACGCTTTAGGTACATCAATTCTGAAAAAAAAACTGGAGTAACGTCAGTGGCATTTCACAAGGGGAAGGAAGTTGAGATTTTTTTTGCTTTAATGTGTCGATTCAGGATAAGCCAGTTTTCTTCGTGTCAAGGTTCTGATTGAAATACATAATGCCATGAAATATCACCATGAATTATTCTACTAAAGGCCCGGAATAATTTCTGGACTATATGACCTCGACAATATCGTCTAAATAAGGATAACTGCTACCTGAATCGGACTTAACATTGCCCTTCAACTTCTGCTCTGTCGAGACTGTGGTGGCCATTGCTGTATCATTATGCACGCCAGACATCAGGAAACAAACAAAAAAAAATCAATCGGCAAAATGCATGCGTGAAAAGCTTTCTTTGAATGCTGAGCAGCAGCATACCGGAATACAAAACAATCGTTCAGTTTTCAAAAACAAAGTGACCCAATCGATACGTAGCTAAAGATTTTGGTCGCATGATGTTAAATACTTGCTCAAATGTAAATTATTCTGAAACAGTCCAGCTTTAAGAAACTTTGTTGCAGTTATTGGTTAAAACTCTTTGCGTCGCTGTCTACCAATTAGGAGTGCAGACGCTGCGAGAGATCCAGCTCTTCTCTCTCCCCCTTTCAGAGAAACGCAAACACAGCTGAAGAAGGGACAGAGGGACAACGAGCGAAAAACAGATGCTGTGATCACATTTGCACTATTCCGCCATTTTCAGCAGTACAAATCTAGTGAATTATTCACATTTCTCGGTTTAATATCAGCGACAGACAAAATTGTGGAGCAACGTTCCTGGGTATCTATTCGCTTGGCAGAGATTTCGATATTTAAATATCAAAATCCAGCCCTGAACAATGGCGAAATCGCGGTGGTGTGGAACGTCCTTTATTTGCCTGCTTTGTGCGTTCGACCTGGTTACGGGACAAATTCGCTACTCTATCCCTGAGGAACTGGAACGCGGGGCCTTTGTTGGGAAGATCACGGAGGATTTAAAACTAGAAGCTTGGGAATTGTCTGCTCATAAATGCCGGCTTGTGGCCAACGAGGGAAAACAGTATATTGAGGTAAATCTGGAGGACGGGAATTTATTTGTCAATGAAAGAATCGACAGAGAACAGATTTGCATGCAAAGCTCTACTTGTTCCCTTTCTTTTGAATTAGAGCTCCATAATCCGTCGGAAATGCATCGAGTTGTTGTGGAAGTACTAGACATAAATGATAATTCTCCTCAATTTTCCAAGGACGAATTTTCTTTGCAAATCAGTGAGCTAATTGCACCAGGGGCGCGGTTTCCTCTTGAGAGTGCGCGTGACCCGGATGTAGGGACAAACACGATCAGCACGTATCAAATCAGTCCAAACGAACATTTCCGTATTATAGTGCAGACCAGAAGTGATGGCAGTAAGAGTGCTGAGTTGATATTGGACAAGTCATTAGATCATGAACAGCAGTCTGCCTTTCATCTGACATTGACAGCTATCGACGGTGGAATTCCTCCCAGATCTGGCGCGGCTCGAGTGATTATTATCGTCGTGGACATCAATGATAATGTACCTTTATTCGATCGTGAAATATACAAGTCGACTATAGCAGAAAACAGTGCTAAAGGCACCTTAGTTGCAACAATTAACGCTGTTGATTTGGATGAAGGTACGAATGCTGAGGTAACATATTCTTTTACCCATCACGTATCCGAAAGAATTCGCGGGTTGTTCACATTGGAACCAAACAATGGAGAGATTCGAGTTGAAGAGGTATTAGATTTTGAAGAATCGCCTGTTTATGAACTTGCTGTACAAGCTGTAGATAAAGCTATACCTGGACTAGCAGGATATGCCAAAGTTATGGTTAATTTAATTGACCGAAATGACAACTTCCCCGTGATAGACGTAACGTCAGTATCCAGCACAGTTTCTGAGGATACTGTACCTGGGACTGTAATAGCTGTCATCACCGTGACAGATTTAGATTCGGAGAAAAATGGGAACGTTCATTGTAAAGTTACTACAGATGTTCCATTTCAACTGCAAAGGTCTTTCAGGAATAAATTTGAATTGGTAACACGCGATCAGCTGGATCGTGAAAGAGTGTCATTCTACAACATATCTCTCTCAGCCTGGGACGAGGGTTCTCCCACACTTTCAACCCATAAAACAATTTTGATTGAACTTTCTGACATCAATGACAATGCACCGAGGTTCACACAATCATCATATAACGTTTATTTGATGGAGAACAACATGCCTGGTGCTTCTATATTTGCAGTTACCGCTTTAGATTCTGATACAGACAAGAATGGTGACGTGGTGTATTCTATTTCGGAGAATAGTATGCAAAAGGGTCCTGGATATGTCACGATTAACTCTGAAAATGGTAATATTTACTCACTTCGCTCCTTTGACTATGAACATTTGAAACAATTCCAGATTTATGTTCAAGCCCAGGATTTGGGCTCCCCACGACTGAGTAGCACTGCCACCGTGCATGTTATTATTTTGGATCAAAATGACAACGTGCCAGTTATTATCTCACCCCTAGTGTGGAACAGTTCAGTACTATTGGAGATTACACCACAGTTAGTACATGTAGGATACTTAGTTACCAAGATAATCGCCACTGATGCCGATTCTGGGCAAAATGCACGGCTTTCCTACCAGTTTTTGGAGGACACTGATTCCAGTATGTTTAGTGTGGGTCATCTATCTGGAGAAATTAGAGCAATACGAAATATTAGAGAACACGAATTCGCTACAGAAAGATTAATTCTCCTTGTGAAGGACAATGGACAGCCAAGTCTCTCCAGTACCGCCACAATCTCCTTTATAATTGTAGCCAATGTTACAGAAAAATCTTCCGAACTAACTGACAAACCAAGATCATCGGAATATTTTTCGGTACCTAATCATTATTTAATTATTATTCTAGGATCAACATCATTTGTGTTTCTTGTTGCCATCATTTTACTCGTCATCTTGAAGTTTAAACAAGACGGAAGTGTTGCTAAAACCTACAACTCCAGTGAACTTTGTCACAAAAGCAACAGTTCGAATGGCAGTTCTTATCATAGAACTGCCCCAAATGAGTCATTAAATTATACTGGACATGTTCAAAATGAAAGCTATCATTACACCATCTGTTTATCTCCAGAATCATCGAAAAGCGACTTTCTGTTTTTAAAGCCCTGTCATCCTACCTTGCCATTCAATGAAACGAATGTCCAGGACACCAACACGATGATTTAACTTAGACAACGAACTTTTCCGTCATCACGCGGATGAAGAATTTACATTAAAGGTTGAAAAATCAGATTCATTTTGCATATTTGATTAGTTGTTTCTCTTGGTATAGAAGGCTTGATAGACTAAATTTATTTCATGTTGTTCCCATACTGCAGCATGATTGTAGTGCTGAATATACCTCCCTCTTTTTCGCAATGCTTGGCAGTGCATGTGGTGTAAACATTCACCTGAAGTCTGACTCAATTTTAAATTTATGCTTCTGTCATTTCCCTCAGTGTTGCACTGTTGGATTAGTTGTTGTATATATATATTCAAATTGTTATTATTATAGGACATAATTTGAATGTCTTGGATGAATTTATCAATGATCGTACATTTTGAATATTTTAGAACTCACGGTGAATTGAAATATTTACCCTTGCAAGTTGTGACTACACTGATTGATTCTAAGTAAACAATTCCCTTGGGTTCTGGGCTAAAACCTGATCAGCAGTTGGAAACAAAAACAGCTTGCTAAAACCAAACCAAACCCTGAAATGAGAGAACTGGCCACTCTCATATCATTGTACAAGTGTTTTAAAAGAAAGACTTAAAAACATTTGCAGATTTACCCAGGCCTATTGGAACTGACCGCATGATCTCTCTGTAATAAAAAAATAACATTATCTTGTTAAACGAGCAGCATTGTCACGAAAAGTGCAAGTACAAATTTGCAGTTGTATAGCCCACACACTGAGTTCCAGTACACGTCAGTATGCACACCTAAATCCCTCAAGAATCTCTCCTGATAAAATCAGAATTTATGCAGAATTAAAATACAGTATAATGTCAACCAGGAAGTTCTTACCCCTCGATTAACATCTTAACTGAAGGCTATACTGTGTCAAATATCATGAGATTCGTCTTAATATTGTGAATTGCTGAACTAAACATAGTTGTGAAGTTTATTGAATCGATGGAATTTGTAAACCAGCTTAATTTATAATGTGTATTCCAATCATAAAAGAGAATTGTTCTGTCAGTGTTATCTGCAGCAAACCTTCACTAACTGGTCATTTCTCGAGGTTGTTTATTTAATCTTTCATGGGAACACTTAAGTGAAATCTTGCCTCAATGGTAAAGTTTTAAAAATCAGAATGATGGAAAGAGTAAGGACAAAATAATTCTGATCCTACCGAAATATCTCTCTTCTGAATAAAGTCAATGCGACCTGAGCAGTGAAAATAAATGTATTAAGCGGAGATGCAAGAAGCTGACATGAAATAACATTCAATAGGCTTTTGCTTAATAGTAGCCCCTAAAAAGGCAGCTCTTAGGTTTGGGGCCAACTTCTGAATTTGCAGGAAAAGGAATCCTCATCGATCCATGTTCAAAACTCATGAATAGTTCCATGTAGGGGTTCAACTTTATTGTGTTCACACTCCGTACTCACATAAAACAGCAGGTCAAATCTTTTTAGTGACAACAAACACCAAATCTCTAATGAAGGTCATTGAATTTATAATGGTTGTTTGGTTTGAATTTTTAATTGGTTTCAACTGTTTAATTAGAGAACACTCTTTTGTAAACAATTGATAATGATGATGAAGAGTAGAGACGTCTGGCCAATTCTGGAAGATGCGATACTTAGGTGAGGAATTTTCATAAGTGTTGTTGACATGTAACTGTTGTCATTAATCACTGAGGGAAATATATCTCATTGGCATGGAAACTGTGGTACATCTTGTCAGGTGGTACTCATTGCATCCACCATGTAATAATGATGGAATAGTTGAATATTTAAGAGGCAGATGGGTGCTGATCAGATGTGCAGCTTTCTCCTGAATGCCCTCAAACATCTTCAGTGATGCTGGAGCTGCATTCATACAGGAATTCGGAATGTACACTCTCACAGAACTGATGCTCGTTCTATATCTGCCAAAAAGCATTGGTGTGGATTGCCAGGAAGTGAATCCCCACCGCTGAATTGCCAGCATTTGACT